>NC_086444.1:769581463-769956463 GCF_028390025.1 Pseudophryne corroboree | reverse complement strand
CTCAATGTTCCTCACTGTTTCCCACTTCTGCAATGGGGATCAGCTGCCCTGCCCAAACCTCCATTTAATGAGTAGGTCATAGACAACTATGTGAAATGCTAGGCACAACAACTGACAACTGAGGATGTGATAAATAACTGAGGTTACATTGTCAGCTGTCGCAATGGGGGTGTCATGTTTCCCTTCTCGGGATCAGTTCAGCTAGAATGCTTGAGACTTGATGTTATTGTGCAGTTATTACCCTCACAACCAATGTACCTATTGTACAGGAAACAAATGCGCCTCAGTATCTATGGTTTTCTGTCTTTGCAGTGGTCTACCAGCCATCATTAACACAATGAAATTTCTTTCATTAAAAGTGTCTTTATAGAAAAAAAATCAATGCATTATTTCTCTGTTTACTTTTTTTTTTTTTCCAAACTCTTCCCAGCACCTGTAGCTAATGCTGTCACCCGCTAGACTCGGCTCAAGCCTTAGATCATTCTTTCATCATCACTGTGCACACTAGGTGACTGTACACGTGATATCTTCAAAAGAAAAACAAATGGCCCCTTGTAGAGCCACCCAGATGTAAGCCGGTAATGTCATTTCATCTGATAGCTGGGAAATTTTTGCAAAGCCTAACTTATTTATTTCATTTTATGCATTTGACTAGTTGCCAAATATATAAAAGACTTTTTATTTTATTTCATATACAAAAGCAACAGTTCGCTGTTAGACAATTAAAAGGAGACATAGCTTTACTACTTAAATGTAACCTATTTTCGTATATGCCAGCAATCCAATTTATCTTACCGCTTACTGTGCTGTTATAATTAATTATGCACTTCTGTGTACCACGTGCTGCACAGGCATAGCACAGGGGAGATAATGGTTGCCCACAATCCCTCCCCCAAGACTAAAGTCAGTGATTAAAATAAGAAGAGAAGCTGTTTCAAAGGCAATTTGCTTCGTAGGTTTTGCAGCGTAAAAGCAAAAGTTACTCACCCCCCCCATCCCAAAAGCAAAACAATGTCAGGAAAATTTCTATGAAAGGTTCAAATTTCCATGCCTGCTACTGTCTAAGACATCTGCCACAGGGGCGAGCAACTAGGAAAGGTAAAATTATTGTTTCACGAACAACAGCTGACCAGCACCTGGAGATCACAGTACCCAACTGATACATCTAAAGCAGGCCATCTCGCTAACCTATCTAACGATTGGAATGTGCATACACACTTAACAGTCGTTGGCCCGATGTGTCATGCCTGACGTCACAACTGAGCAGGCTTTTTTAATGTATATCTTCACAGCACAGCAGATGGATTGGGAGTACTGTAAATCAGATGTGGTTGGAGTTGCTATCACTGCTACTTCCTTGGAAGACAGACCTCTTCCTATTTCTGCACACAACCTGTTGGCCACCATCACAAATGCAGTGATCTCTTTTCCCAACTTATCTACCAAATTGCAGAAATGTTCCCATCTTTCAAATACCAGTTTAACCACCCTCTACTCTTAAAATCGTCTCCTGGTCTGCCAACTGGTGTGCACTGGGGAAATACATCCACACCACATCTTACATGAGGACCTTGTTCTCTCAGCAATGAATTTTGGGCATATTCTCAGATTAAACGTGGAGAATTAATTAATGAATTCTAATAACATATTGGGGCTTACTGCAGCACTCTCCTGTCTACATTCCTAAAAATTTATTTTCTGGTATCAACAGTATACTGTCTCTCTTTATTTGGAAGAATAAGTCAGCTAGGGTGGCCATCAAAACCTTGTACAAGTTTAAGGCATTTGGTGGTTTAGGCCTCCCCCATCTCAGGTTGTATTACATTGCCACAGAATTTGTTCACCTGTCTATCTGGGCCTGTGAGACTGTGAGTTCAACTTTGGTGGGGTTTTGGTCCGAGCAGTTGGGGTCCTCCCTTTCTCCTATGAAATTTCTGCTTTCTCGCTCCTCTGCTTCGAACAGCCCTATTGGTTTGGCGATATGCCCACACTCTATTCTACTGGTCTGACTTTGATGCTGATTCCCCTTTATGGTTTAACACTTTCTACCTTGAACTGCATCAAATCTCCTCAGATAATATTTGGGTGCTGAAAGGGGTTACTTTCCTGGGTCAGTTTTTTGGGGAAGGTTTTTTAAAGTAATTTTGACAGCTGCAGAGCGAATTTGAAATACCTAATATAGCCTTTTTGAGATATTTGGAACTGCGGCATAAGTTGCAGGCTCAGTTGTGGTGTATTCCTCTTGCTCTGTCACTTCCCCAGTTAAATTATTGTTTTGGAGTTTGGGCTCTAGGGGTTAAATGTCCACAGTTTATGCTACACTTAATGTCATACTCTTCTCAGGCCTCTTAAATGGGAGATGGATACTGTAGGTTCACTCTCTAATGAGCACTGGGTACAAATCCTGGGTTCTATTAAATATACCACTCCCTGTATTAGATACCAGCAACTGTTCCTTTTACTCTCCATGGGGTATATCGTACACCAGTATCTTTACAACAAGCTGGCCTGTGGTCTAATGCTGCTTGCCCAAAATGTGGAATGGAAGACTAAGGCTTTTGGCATCTGTTGTGGCTCAAAATTTGGGATGATATTCTATCTATGGCCTTCTCTCTTCTTCCATTATCACCTAGAATTTGTCTATTTGGTTAAGATTTAGAGGAGACACATTCCCTGGTGCTTTACCACTATACTGCCCTGGTGCTTTACCACTATACTGTATGCCTTTCCACCATGGCTATGGTTATTGTGGTCATATTGATTGGTCATTTTGTTCTACTGCTCAGGTTCCTATTCTTCCTCTCCATCCCTCTTAGAGCTTTTCTTTGCTATAAAGAAAACACCAGCACATGTTTTGTAATGGAGTTTAATATGAGTGTTGGCCCCAATATGATAATAATCCTTGATTCTTGTAGAATCCTCAGTCATGCCCCAGTCTTACCTCTTTATATGTTCAGACCCCCTCATGTCATTATATTGCCAGCGCAGACTCCCCCATGACCTTGCCTTACTTACCTTCACCGATGGTCCAGCCCTCACCGCTGTCCATCCATCACACACCAAACATGTCACTCCAGTTATACAAGTGCTTTGCTTCTCTACCTCCAGCCTGCCCCGCGGCCACCTCAAGTGAGTAATTCTTACACCCGTGGGGTGGACTGTAAGCAAAGGAATCCTAGACAGAAGCCTGATTTCTGGAGGTGGCAGGTCACATCTGGCCAGCGGGCAATAGTTTGTTCATCCCTGCTCTAGAACAGTGTTCCCCCTAAACTGAGCAATATGGAAAATTTACAAACTTGAAGATTTTTCCTTAGTATGTTACATCTTTAATACAGACACTTCTATATTACTCATTCGGCATCCATGCGGCAGGATCACATACTGATCCTGTTTGAAGAAACAGTGTTCTATATGTTATGTCAAGTTATTTTACATTGTAGTTCACATGTATTGTTCATATTTGTAGAGGCTTTGCTAATGTCCTGTAAATTTCTTATTACTTTTCAGGAAGGTTGGTTTCTATCATAGGATGTATACCTATGATTAATGTAATTGATCAGAGAAATACATGTTGGTGTTGTGTACATGACAGGAGCTGAACACATGACAGGAGCTGATTGGCTGGAGCACCATTTATCATATGCAACAAATGTTATCATTCGCAATGATTTTGATCACTTGTTGATAAATGAACCCCTATGTATGTTTCTTTCTGTTTGTACAGAGGTGTCAGGGCCACTATAGATTGTGCTTACTGTAATTGTTCTGAATTCAAAACTGTGTTGGTACTAAATCAGTAAACTGTTTTTGTAATTGGTATCACACTAGGCTACTGAAAAGCTGGAAGACAATTAGACTGGAGAGCCCTCTCCTATTACTTTGATTAAGACTTATGTGCTGCTGTTTAAGATATGTTACTTATTCTCTTAGTCAACATTGTAATTGTAGTGCTCATTAATACTGGGTGTCAAACTGAGAAGTATCTAAAATTGCCACATAGTCATAAAAATGTAGGTTAAATAGAAAAGTTCTAAAGTGTGCACAATATGTTAAAATGTCTGTCAGAATATATATCTACCTACAGTATCTATCTATCTATCTATCTATCTATCTATCTATCTATCTATCTATCTGTCTGTCTGTCTGTCTGTCTGTCTGTCTGTCTGTCTGTCTGTCTATCTATCTATCTATCTATCTATCTCTCTGTCTTTTTCCTGTCCCTTGTCCCTCCCCCCCCCTCTTTCCTCCTCCTCCCTTTCTCTATTCAGCCCTACCACCTCTGCTGTATACAGACTTGACCTCAGCAGTAGTGGGCAGAGAGAAGTGTTACAGGTGAGCCCTTGGGGCCACCCCTACCCTAGAAATTGCGAAGTGTGCGGCACTGTGCATACTATTGTATTAAAAATTTTGGAAGAGGGTGTGTGGCTACAACCCCCTGATTGGCCACGCCCCCTATCCCAAAGTACCAGGGCCTGTTGGAGCTCTTGATGGCTCTGGGTCCATCCCTGCATTCCATTCTTCTTCAGTATACTGATTTACATCTTTTGGCTGTAGATAAGCAGTGGTTGGCTGGCAACCTTAAGCCTTTGGGGTCAGTCACAAGCAAGTGGCCCGACTTTTCTTCCATCACATGCAACAGAAAAATGCGTATGGCACAAAGTGTTGAAGGTTTAGTTTGCCTGTTGTTGGTGTTAGTTAAATAGCTACTGAAATATGCAGCATGAAATATTGTAATGACTAATGTCCTTACACACACGACGATGTGCCGTCGGCTCCATAGCAGTGCATGTTAATATGGACGAGATAGTCCATATTGGCCTGCATGCATAAGCAACGGAGCACCCACGATGAACGAGCGCAGGGCCGCGTATCGTTCATCGTTGGTGCCTACACACTGAACGATATGAACAAGTTCTAGTTCATTAATGAACGAGAATGTTCATATCGTTCACTGTTATCTGCCAGTGTGTAGGGCCCATAAGAGTTATAAACAAATACAGGTATGTCCTCATACATCATTGCTGCAGTCACGCCAAACAACTCCTCTTGGCACGTCTGGTCACATGAGAATCTTCTAGCTTTGGGCGTCTTTTTGCAGAAAATGTGTCTTAGTTGCAATACAATGCGACTAGGATACAAGAGGAGACTGCCCTGATTAATTTGGAACTTGTATATCTGTGTGCGACTGAGTCTCTGAATCTGTGCACGAAGCGCTACAGTGTAGCTGCCGCAGCTTTTTCCCCAATACAAGTTCTTTTCTGCTTCATATACAGACTCAGTTACACACAATATACAAATGTTATATATCAAATTTATCAGCACAGTCTCCTCGTGCATCCTTGTCATTTTGCGTTGCAACTAAGAACATTTTCATTAAAACAAAGACATTTGACATTAGCAGATACACACGGGACCTGACGGCTCACTCATCCCAGGCATCTCGTGCTGTATGGCATTTTGAGGCTACATTATTTATTTATGAATTATTACCATTTATTTATATAGCACACAGATATTCAGCAGTGCTTTACAGAGAATATTTAGCCATTCACATCAGTCCCTGCCCCAGTGGATATTGTTATCCTGGCAGTGCAGCCTCATCACATCCTTAATGCCAGCAGCAGTAGCAGTAGCGCGTGACATTGTTATAGACCATTTACATGCTGTGACCAGCATGGCTACACCCCTAGCAGAAACTCCGCCCCCAAAACCCCACCACTTGACGCCACGCTTCTTGTGTGTGTTGGTCTCAGCAGGAAGGGATCTAAAAACAATCTAAGCAGCCGAGATCACACTCTGCATTCCTCCCGTCCACAATCTATGTGCATGCGCAACCCTCCAGTGTGGCTCCAATCTGCGGCATTGTACTGGCTTGGGGGTCACATGGCATCCTGAATCCCCCCCCCCCTTCCCTCCCCAGACCGCTACTGTGGATAAGGTTGTGATGCTGTTATTGGGTAATTTTCATGAGTGTCTGTATTTTCAGGTGGTACAGTATGTGATAACTACGTATGTGAAGATGAAATAACAGACATGTTTGGAGACTGTAGATGTGTGTTGTGCTGGAACTCTCTGGGAGTGACATCACTGACACTAGCGTTTTTTCTCTAAAGGTGGGTACACACTAGAAAGATATATCTGCAGATCAATTGATCTGCAGATATATCTATGGACGGATCGGGCAGTGTGCTGTGCATACACACTGCACGATCCGTCAGGGACTGACGTCATGAACTGGGTGGGCGTGTACACACGCCCGCCCAGTTCAGCTGTCAATCACCGCCGGCCGCCGCAGCATGTGTACGGGTGGTCGGCCGACCACCGTACACACACAGCAACGCGCCAATATATCGGCAGGTATATTGGCCGTCGGTTGTGCTGCGGGGCCGACGCGATACGTCTGTGAACGACAGAGTTCACAGACGTATCGGCCGTACACACTGGCCGACGGACCCGCGATATATCGGCCGTTCAAGAGAACGGCCGATATATCGGCCAGTGTGTACGGGCCTTAAGTGTACCACAGTAGCAAATGTATATTGTACTTTAGCCAAAAGAAAAGTCAACTTATATTTCATGCAGCAAGAAAACAAAATTATTCACATAACTAAAAAAAAAAAGATTCAGGTGATACATAGGAAATAAATATATGGATACAATGAGGAATGGACACTTTTGAAATTCAGTGTGGGTTAATAGATGTTGGCATTTATCATAGATGAGGTCTGCAGTGGCTCAAGCACAGCTCCTGGGTCCCGGCAGTCATGTGACCATCGTTTCCGGGTAACATCCAGCTTACTGATGACTATTTCTCTCCTACCCTAACCCTAGTCCCTAACCCTCCTGCCTGGAGCCTAACCCTAATGTTGACATTGTGTCAATTTGGACATTTCACATGTCGACATGCTAAATATGCAGACACATCACATGCCAACATTTTAACAATTTGACATCATAATGGTTAACATTGTGGTGTCGATATTATGAATGTCGACACTAATGACTACTTCCTGTGAGTACATATTGAGTACTGATACTTTGGGAGTGGCCCACTTCCAGACACTATCACATTCCCTTACACAGGAAGAGATTGCTGTTTCTGTACACTGTGACAAAACATAAATATAGTAATGTATTTGGTCATTACTAAGTACAGTTTTTGCAGTTTGCTCTGGGAATGTTCAATTATTTTGTATTGTATAAATTAATTGAAGTTTATCATAACAATTCTTTCTTAATGTAAATATAATATTTCTATATTCATCACATCAGGCTCGGCGCTGCACATGCACAGGTTGCTGCAACCGGCAAACGGCGCTACAGGCCGGAACAAGTTCTAGTTCATTAATGAACGAGAACGTTCATATCAATCACTGTTATCGGCCAGTGTGTAGGGCCCATAAGAGTTATAAACAAATACAGGTATGTCCTCATACATCATTGCTGCAGTCACGCCAAACAACTCCTCTTGGCACGTCTGGTCACATGAGAATCTTCTAGCTTTGGGCGTCTTTTTGCAGAAAATGTGTCTTAGTTGCAATACAATGCGACTAGGATACAAGAGGAGACTGCCCTGATTAATTTGGAACTTGTATATCTGTGTGCGACTGAGTCTCTGAATCTGTGCACGAAGCGCTACAGTGTAGCTGCGCAGCTATTTTCCCAATACAAGTTCTGTTCTGCTTCATATACAGACTCAGTTACACACAATATACAAATGTTATATATCAAATTTATCAGCACAGTCTCCTCGTGCATCCTAGTCATTTTGCGTTGCAACTAAGAACATTTTCATTAAAAAAAAAGACATTTGACATTAGCAGATACACACGGGACCTGACGGCTCACTCATGCCAGGCATCTCGTGCTGTATGGCGTATTGAGGCTACATTATTTATTTATGAATTATTACCATTTATTTATATAGTGCAGACATATTCCGCAGCACTTTACAGAGAATATTTTGCCCATTCACATCAGTCCCTGCCCCAGTGGAGCTTACAATCTATATTCTCTACCACACGTACACGCACACACATTCACACTAGATTTCATTTTTGTCGGGAGACAATTTACCTAGCAGTATATTGTTATCCTGGCAGTGCAGCCTCATCACATCCTTAATGCTAGCAGCAGTAGCAGTAGCGAGTGACATTGTTAAAGACCATTTACATGCTGTGACCAGCATGGCCACGCCCCTAGTAGAAACTCCGCCCCCAAACCCCCACCACTTGACGCCACGCTTCTTGTGTGTGTGGGTCTCAGCAGGAAGGGATCTAAAAACAATCTAAGCAGCCGGGATCACACTCTGCATTCCTCCCGTCCACAATCTATGTGCATGCGCAACCCTCCAGTGTGGCTCCAATCTGCGGCATTGTACTGGCATGGGGGTCACATGGCATCCTGAATCCCCCCCCCCCCTTCCCTCCCCAGACCGCTACTGTGGATAAGGTTGTGATGCTGTTATTGGGTAATTTTCATGAGTGTCTGTATTTTCAGGTGGTACAGTATGTGATAACTACGTATGTGAAGATGAAATAACAGACATGTTTGGAGACTGTAGATGTGTGTTGTGCTGGAACTCTCTGGGAGTGACATCACTGACACTAGCGGTTTTTCTCTAAGTGTACCACAGTAGCAAATGTATATTGTACTTTAGCCAAAAGAAAAGTCAACTTATATTTCATGCAGCAAGAAGACAAAATTATTCACATAACTAAAAAAAAAAAAGATTCGGGCGATATATAGGAAATTAATATATGGATACATTAAGGAATGGACACTTTTGAAGCTCAGTGTGGGTTAATAGATGTTGGAATTTATCATAGATGGGATATTAGAACAACACTTGACGGGAAAATGTTGTCATATTGCTATGAAGCAGCACTTACTTAAAATACTCAGCAAATGATATGAAGAAGTTGCTTCCATTGCATCTTTCATGTTCTGCTCTAGAAGGGCTGACATCTGTCACTCTTAGCTCATATCCTCTCTACCTAGCTTGGCTAACATGATGGAGTCAACTCAAGTCTCAGGGGCCGGGCTTGATAGTTAAATTTGATCAAATATTAAGTTTACTGTCTGACATAAGGATACAGCAGTTCCTAAACTAGTTAGCCACTGTATATTCAAAAATGAATACACTGCTGTCCAGTGTAGAATCACACATAGAGATAAATGCTATTTTCTAGAAGCATAAACAGTTTATTTCTGCAATAGTGTTATTGCTTTTGAATGACACCATATTTCTCAACATTCAGAAATATTATTTTATCGTAACCTATACTACATGCATCTGATCTCGTCCATTATCAAACTGCTAGGTTCAGTAGTGTAGCAATTTACCAAATAAAGCATACAGTACTTACTTGTTGTGAGAGGGTACGGGGGAGGGTTTTTATTTATTACAATTCGCATTCTTAAAGCGTCTGTTTTCTGGGAACATCCATATGTCCCTTAGGAACATATTTAAAGTGAAGCATCCTGTCTGAGTTACATATTATTCAGCTTTGCCAGATAGGGAGTGACAGAGCTAAGCTCTAAAACCTCAGGAGACACAAAGGGAAGAGCAGTGATTCACTGCAATTTTTTAATAAGTGGTCACCCTATATTGCCTCTGCTTTTCTGTCTCGCACTTCCCAAACTTTATCAAGGCAAAATTGTAGTAAGCCGAACACCTGATCCACAAAACTGTGCACCCAATACACCAAACACCTTACCAAATCCAGTCATCCATTCCCACAAAAGAAGGTTGTCCCAGTGGGTTAGGAGGTCCAGATCGGGCTTCGACATAAATGCAACAGAGATGCCTGATGCTGCAGAGGGCAAAATGGAGTCATGGCAAGCACTAGATCCTTCTGTGTGGCAAGCAGTGTAACATGCACCACTAAACAGAGTCCTCCGCACTTGTTTTTGGGACACAGGCTAGTGTGCCCTCAAACCCAAACCCAGGGTGGTTCATGATTGCAGCCAGCAGGTCGAGTCACCAAATTCCAGGTACATGCTCAGGGACCCTGTGGACAGTGGCAATCAGAAACGCTGAGCAGGTAATATTTTTTGTGATTAGCTACAGAACAACAGAGGTAGTATCAAGGAAAGGTCCTGGGGCTCCACCATGCAATCCACCCACAGAGATCAGAAGTGCTTATTCAGATGGAGTTGATGGATGGAGTTTGTTTTGTCAATTTAGCAGGATGGAGAAGAGTCCATGCTAGGGACAAAATTATTAATATACAGTATATAATAATATATAGGATATATTATTGATATCCTTTATTTAAATGGTGCCAGCAAGTGTCAGTACACGGAAAACTATTTTATTGATAAAAGGATAATGAAAACACAACCACGTGAGAATAGGGAGGAAAAAAGGCAACCAAACAGTGACACATCGCAAACTCATGAGAACAATAAAACAGACTAACTGGGGTGGGCAGTGAGAAAGGATCATTCATGGCAACCTTTAGTGGGATCGCAATGGGGACATGGCTAAGTGGCATGTGTGATTTCAGGAGAGTTTGGGTTGGGAGGAGGGAATTAATGGCTGAAAAAGGAGGATAAGCTATCACAGGGAGGGAGATTCTGGGAATGAAGATGGGATCTCTGTTTGTTAGCAAGAAAATAAGGCATTTTGTTTCCCCCAGCACCCTGAACGATAACAGTAACCAGATTTAAATCCCACACAATATTGGAATTCAGAGATCTCAGTTACTTATATTTGCGCAAATGTTTGAATAATCCCCAAAGCCGCGTCAAGGCTTCTCTGCATATCTGGGGTCCCTAGCGCTATATCTAGGTGCAGGGTGTGGCACCCCAAAAAATCAGCTTAAGCCAGAAAGCCCAGGGCAGCATACCAGTGAAAAAACTATAGTGTTAATAAATTAGGATTAGGAAGCCGAAGCTATAAAGGAAGTGATACAAAAATGAGATGTAATTAAAATGGAGAAATAGTGTTAAAGAAATTAGTAAGTGATAAATGTGAATAGAACAGGGACGTGCAGTCAGGGGAGGCAGGGGAGGCAGTGCCTCCCCTGTCATTAATGATTAAAATAATACAAAGAAGATACTTATGACACATATTCTGTCATAAGTATCTAAGTTATATTATTTTAATAATTTTAATACATTTAAATAGTTTAGGAGGCACTGATAACAGTGCCTCCCGTTGACAACAGGAATGGGGATAAGGCGGGGGGCGGGATCAAGCACAGGGCTGTAAAACAGCCCATTGAAAAAAGTGGAGAAAGCGGCACTTGTGTAAGTGCCTCGTTGACAGGGACAGATGTGATTGGACAGCGGATCCAGCGCTGGATCCGCTTGTCCAATCACTTACATGCGGCGGCATCTGTGATCACCTCTCTCTCCAGTCTCCACATTCCCCCCTGTCTCCGCGCTGCTGGTGGTGGATGCCCGGCGGTGCTGCCTGTGGTGGGTGCCTGACGGTGCTGCTGGTGGTGGGTGCCTGACGGAGGAGATCATCGCGCCGCTCAACTGCTGCTCCAGATCACCGCACGGGAAGTCACCGAGCGGCTGCTGCTGGGGTCAGGCACTGACCCCAGCAGCAGCCGCTCGGTGACTTCCTACGTTACCCCGCCGGCCAGAGCCTTGTGCAGCCGTGCGGTGATCTGACGCAGCAGTTCAGTGGTGCTGTGATCTTCTCCATTACCCCGCCGGGGGTCAGAGCCAAGTTATTCGGGTGGCGCACTCTCCCTTCCTCCTCTGCCCTCTCCCAAGCAGCAGGCTCCGCAGCAGCACCAGCGCTTCTGCATGGGGAACATGGACCCAGGTGAGGGGGAGGAGGTCGTAGAGTGAATGAAATTAATGTGGGCAAGGGGGCAGCTCACACCCATATCAGAAACCCTCATGGGTGACAGGGTTGCAGGCAGCTGCAATGGTGGATTCAGGGGGGTCGGGGTTTATGGGGGTGGACACCAAGGCACGTGCCCCCCCTCCCTGTTATTTTTAGGGCATTTTTATTTTAACTGTCATTCTTGTCTTGTTTCTGTAAAAGGTGGGTCTACCTGTCCTACTGTGTAAATGGAAGTTCTGCCTGCCGTAATGTGTAAAAAGGGACGCTGTCTGCCGTAATGTGTAAAAAAGGGGACGCTGTCTGCCGTAATGTGTAAAAAGGGGACGCTGTCTGCCGTAATGTGTAAGAAAGGGACGCTGTCTGCCGTTATGTGTAAAAAAGGGCTCTGTCTGCCATAATGTGTAAAAAGATGGACGCTGTCTGCCGTAATGTGTAAAAAGGGGACACTGTCTGCCGTAATGTGTAAAAAGGGGATGCTGTCTGCCATAATGTGTAAGAAGGGGGACGCTGTCTGCCGTAATGTGTAAAAAGGGGACGCTGTCTGCCATAATGTGTAAGAAGGGGGATGCTGTCTACCGTAATGTGTAAAAAGTGGGATGCTGTCCGCCGTAATGTGTAAAAAGGGGGACGCTGTCTTCCGTAATGTGTACAAAGGGGACGCTGTCTGCCGTAGTGTGTAAAAAGGGCACGCTGTCTGCCGTAATGTGTAAAAAGAGGGATGCTGTCTGCCGTAATGTGTAAAAAGGGGATGCTGTCTGCCATAAAGTGTAAAAAGGGAATGCTATCTGCCGTAATGTGTAAAAAGGGATGCTATCTGCCGTAATGTGTAAAAAGGGGGACGCTGTCTGCCATAATGTGTAAAAAGAGGATGCCGTCTGCCGTAATGTGTAAAAAGGGGAACGCTGTCTGCCGTAATGTGCAAAAAGGGGGACGCTGTCTGCCGTAATGTGTAAAAAGGGGATGCTGTCTGCCGTAATGTGCAAAAAGGGGGACGCTGTCTGCCGTAATGTGTAAAAAGGGGATACTGTCTGCCGTAATGTGTAAAAAGGGGGACGCTGTCTGCCGTAATGTGTAAAAAGGGGATGCTGTCTGCCGTAATGTGTAAAAAGGGGACGCTGTCTGCCGTAATGTGTAAAAAGGGGACGCTGTCTGCCGTAATGTGTAAAAAGAGGGACGCTGTCTGCCGTAATGTGTAAAAAGGGGACTCTACCTAGTTTAGTGTAGCTACTGTGCTGCATACTTTGAATAATGGAGACTACTGTGCACCGTAATATGAATTGGTATTAATCTGTTGTCACACCCCTATATTTTAGGCGCGCACTGGCCCTATTTTAAGTGAGGGGGGCACCGATGTTGTTTCTTGCACATAGCACTAAAATGTCTAGTTACGGTACTGGGATACATAGCCGTTGCAACGGAGCTCATGTCTTTGTCTCCCCCCACAGTCTCCCTCTCCTATTTGTGTCCTCTGACCCGGGCTGCCGACACCCAATTAAACCGTTGTAAAAAGTAAAAATGGAAGGGGAGAGGGATCACTGAGGGGCTGGAAGAAGGATGTCAGCTGCTGCATGTGCGGGGATGTTGGTTCCGCATAGTCCCAGAAACATTTTATGACCAGTTGCTTTGAGCTGCAGCTGGTACTCAGGGGCAGATGTATTAACATGGAGAAGGCATAAGGAAGTAAAGATAAACCAGTGATATGTGCAAGGTGATAAAGGCACCAGCCAATCAGCTCCAATATGTAAATTAACAGTTAGTATCTGATTGGCTGGTGCCTTTATCACCTTGCACATATCACTGGTTTATCACTTCCTTATGCCTTCTCCAGGTTAATACATCCGCCCCTCCGCTACTCATGTAACGCAACAGCTCCTCCGCCTCTGGTCTCCCCCTCAGGCGAGGCAGCATTTTTATCCCATTCATAATGCAGGAGGGGTTGGGCCAGATTGTGGTTTAAGGGGCCCCCTTGCACTCCATCTCCATCAATACCATTGACAACCAACGGCCCCCAACCCCACCAATAAAACTTACAATCCCCCCAACCCTACCAATAAGATTGGCAAATCCCCTTATTTGCTTCAGTGTGGGGGACTCCAGTATGTGAAGGCTCCTGGGAGCCCACTTTATCCACCCCCTATCCTATAATCTGGCCCAGAGGATGGGGCTTCACTTGGTGCCTCCCCAGCTATTGACCTCACCGCACGTCACTGGAATAGAATGTAAAGGTATGCCACACTAAAGCCATCCAGCTCAGCCAGTCCAGAGGCACCACACCCCACACCTCCATTACCCCAATCTGGGTCTCTGTTTGTTATCCAAATTCTTGACATCTTCTGTTGGAATCTCGGAACATAACTGAATTAATTCTAGCTGATTAATATGACTGGAAAACATTCTTTCGGAGTGAAAAATTGATGTTTGCAGATAAACTATATGTAAACCTTTGTTTAAATTTGCATGCCATAATACAAGTTTTCACCAGAGCTCTAGTCTTTAATGAATCCCTCCTATCTGACTTCAGCCGAATTCACTCCCTGTTTTAGGCTGGCCTTTCCATATTTTTTGCAAAGTATACCTTGACAGGTATACATTTAACACTAATGATAGGTGTACAGGTGTTGATATTGCAGAGTTATATCATACCTCCCAACTGTCCCGATTTCAGCGGGACAGCCCCGCTATTCGAACACTGTCCCGCTGTCCCTCCCGCAGGTCGCAGTGTCCTGCTGGCGTGGCAGCAGTTGGGGAGGCTTTGATCACCCGCCGCTCTGCTCTGCAAAGTGCAAGTGATCTCAATAGATGCTGTACGCATGGCATCTATTCAATGCTGGGAGGGGAGCATGGGGCTGCCCAGATGTTTGGAGAGCACTGGGCATGCCCCCAAAATGCCAAAAAACAGGTCCATGATGTGCAGCCCCGCCCACTTGACTGATGCCATGCCCTCCCATATTAAGCCACAACCCTTTTTGGGTCGCATGCGGCTATGCCGCACGGGCGTCCCAATACTGTGCCCGGAAAAGTTGGGAGGAATAGATATATACTGTAAGCACACACCAGTGGAGACTCAAACTATCAACAGCCCAGTAACTTAACCAGTGGTGTTGGCTTATTGATAGATAGCAGGTACAGCGATACCCACTGGTACATGTACACTGATGTTGGAGCAAACAGGTAGCTGTGCAGGGATGCTGAAACAGCATTGTGGTAGTTGTTAACTAGGTCTCTTATGGGATCTAAGTAGGAGATGTCTGTCTCCCACCATGTCACTACATAGTCTTATAAAGTAAAGAAATAAGATGACCCCTGCACATTCTCATTAGTGATCTTGGCAGCCATCTTGGAATAGGGCATGAGGCCTCACTGGAGGATTGGAAGACTAGAGTCTGTGAAGTAGCACACTTCTTTCAATATACATTCCCACCAAGTTCTGTGTGATTGTACTTCTGTCAACCTCTCCCTGTCACTATGGGCCTCTCACTGCTACCCACTGCTTCTCCCTGTCATCAGGGCCGTCTTTCCATATGGGCTCAATGGGCTCTTGCCCAAGGGCCCCAGGAGTAAAATGGTCCTAGACTGATAGCTCAGTGTCCCCTCTTTCCAGGGGTACCAGATTTTTTTAAATCGGCCTGGGGGAACCAGAGATATCCGACTTCAAAGCAGCAGCCCCCATCCGAGCATGTTAATTGTTCTTCCCAGCCAGATATCTCGGGTTCTGTCTGACTTTGAATTTTTCTAATGGTATACTCCAAAGGCTGGGACACTCCCCTTTTGGTGGACACTGGCAGCTTGTCTCTACTAAGCTTTCCAGGAGCTGATCCCTGCTCCAGCTCCACACGCCTGGTATGCAGTTTTATATTTTTGTTGGTGGATTGCTCTGGTTCCTGAACTCTGATCCCCTAGTCCCCAGTACCTCCTGAAAGGTGGAATTCTCTAGTTTGTTTTATCCCATTAAAGCTAAGAAATCTATTTCCAGGAACTGGAGATATCTGCAGTAAAGCAAACTGCCCTCCCACTGGAAAATTGTGAATATTAAGCCCATTCCACTATCCACCCCTCCCCTGCATATTAAACATCCCCTACCACCCTGAAAGTCATGTACCGGGGCCCTTTCATTCAGCCCAATGTCCCCTTCTACAGTTTAGTGCTTTCCCTTCAGCCTCATCTCCTACCATCTGTGCAGTAAAGGAGTAATTAGCAGAGATTATTTCTCCAGGTCCTACATGCTCAGTGGAAGATAGAACCCCCCTACCCCCCTGCGGCACATCAAAGCTGCCATTGACAGCACCCCCCACCCCTACAGCTGGAGGATGGGTAGGGGCCCCAGTGCATTGCTGTGCCCAGGGGCCTACACTGCTGTTAAGATGGCTTTGCCTGTCATCCTCTGCCTCTCCCTGTCACCCACTGGCATGTGGCATATTATGAACTTGGGGGGGTCAGAGGGGAGGTGTCCAAAATATATTTTTGCACCTGGACACACAAGTTCCGCCATTGCATGTCAGAATGTACAGAACTGCTTCTCTACTACCATAAGGAGAAATATGTACAACCAGGCTCAGCTCAGCTCTCCAACTACTTTCATGAAAGACCCAGATGAGCAGCATGGCAGCATATCACACAAAACCTAATCTTTATATGCAGGCTGTCACTCCTTGTCAGAACTGCTGCGTAATCAATATACACCTCCTTCCTGCCAATGTGCAAGTTACATAAGCACAGTATAAACAAAATTGAGTTGTTAGTGATATTTTTTGTGAGAAAAAAATAAGGTAATGTTAGTGCGAGTCCCATCTTTGGAGCACAGTAGGAGAATAGATGTTGTTAATATCTATGTGATGCTTTGATCTGAAGTAAAATAGATTTAAATTACCTCTTATATAACCAGTTGTCATAGTTGTTGTCAGTTACTGTACCTGAAACAATACATGCAATTGCTGGAAAAGAGGTAAGCCCTAATATGCACCGTGACAAAACCTGAAGCCCTTGTCAGAATGATATTTAATTTCACAGTATCCTTGGCAATAGAGGTTTCAAAAGTGATTTTGTATGTGCCAGGGTGTTTGGCAGGGGTGGTATTCATGTGACCGCCGGTCAGCTGACCGACAGTCACATGACCTCCTCCGCTAGCCCGACGGCTCACTTTCCCGATGGTCGGCATGCCGACCAACAGGGACTATTTCCACTCGTGGGTGTCCACGACACCCATAGAGTGGGAATAGAACCTGTGGCGACCGCAGGTCGCCACCGAGCCCGCAAGGGGCTTGCTGCACTCGCCCCTCCCCTCCGGGATCCCGGCGTCGGTATGCTGCCGGGATCCCGGCGTCGGTAAGCTGACCGGCGGCCAGGAGACCGCCGGTCAGCCATACTACACCCTTTGGCAGAATGTTGTGCAGGTCTTAAATATCAAGTGTAAATAAAAACATAATAGAAATTCTACTTAGTATCAAGGTCCAAACACATAAGTTCAATTGATTCTGGTAAAGGCCCTGTGAAAAAAAGACTATGCTCCATTTCTCCTAATGCGAGGTGGTAGGAGGCGGGGCAGGGGAAACATGTCTGCAGATTTGCCCGGCAGCCTAAGAAAATGTCAAGCTAGTGACAAAATGTTAAAGTGCTGCAAAGTTTATTTTTCTTAGTATTAGTTATTCATAGTCTCTGTGTGGTCATGTAATTACACTTCGTGTACAGATGGCTGAAGTAGAGGAGGTTTTTAGTTTTTTTCCCACGATCTCCACCCCTTATATAGTAAGTGCTGAAGAACCATTACACCTTGTGCTTGCACATTGAGATTCATCTTCAGCTTCTAACTGCCTCAAAAGTGCTTCAATTTTGCATGAGCAGTAATCTGGAGAGTGGGAAGCATTACTGAGTGCTGACAGCCCAGATCATTAGAGAGAGCATGTAAATCCTCTGAACCGTATATAAAAAGTGCACAGATTTTCTTTGTGAGATGGGCAGCACAGTTTTAATGCAAAACTGAAACCTCTGGCAGCTATTATTCAGCCTATTATTTTTTATTTTCTCATGTGTGTGTACGAAAATCACACCAGCCAAAGTGCTGAAAAAGTATTTTAATTTGAGCCTTTTAAATTAGTGTGAATTCTAGTGGCTTACACAGTGGTATTAAAATCTAGCTAATGGCCTGGTGTGAACCGTTTAAAGACAAAGCTCTCCCATAGAAGTGTATCACAATTGAAAAATGTATGACTTTGTTTAATTGGTGGCACCACACAATATAAATATAAAATATGTAGGGGAAAGCCAAAATGCTATACAATAAAATATGTTATTTCTATGTATTTAGCAATATACACTAATATAACTCTTCAATTCTTGTATCTTATGATAGTGTGCCAGATGTGATATAAGTGTTAAATAACAATGCATGGTATGGTATCGTATATGCTGTAAAGAATTAAACAATGCCTCATTTACTTGCCGACCACCCACCATTTAAATGATAAATGATAGAAAGCCTCTGGCACAAATGTTACTGTTTTTCAATGGCAGGCGGTGCTAAAACTGTAAAGGCTACAAAAGCACAATTTTAAAAACATATTTTTTTCCTATCTTTAACTAGATAACATAATATTGTAACACCAGTCTGGACTATTTGTCCTTGTTTTTTGTTTTAGCTTAAATGTAATTGTATTGGATCAATAGAAATACTTTTTTTTGTTGGGTGGGGGGGAGGGGGAGGGCAGTAAACATGGGGAAAAACCTGCAACCATTGCAACTTGAGAATTATGAAAGATGAGTGAGTGAAGGGACTTGGGGAGGTAGTACAGGTTAGGTCTCCATATCCAAGATGCTTGGTACCAGGAGCAGAGGCAGAACTCTGGGAGGCAACGGAGTCATCTGCCGCCGGGCTCCTACTCTGAAGGGGGGCACCTCTCCTCCCATTCTATGACACCATTGAATTAAGTTAATTGAGAGCTGTCACTGTCTTTTCAGTGGCCGACTTCCTCACTGGTCCCTGCACCTTACAAATCACACCCTCTTTATTATACTGAATATACACATTTTACAAGTATCACACCCAGGATTAGAAACCACAACATATTACACTGGAAGCAGACACCTTACTGATGAAGCTATTTGCTCCTGTATAGGAAATATGAGAATTTTAACTATATGAAGATACTTCTCTGACAATTACACGTAACTTCATATAGTTAGAATTCTCATGCTTCCTCTACAGGAGCAAATAACTCCATCAGTAAAGTGTCTGCTATTAGTGTAACAGGTCATTGGTTCTAATCCAGAGTATGACTGCTAAGAAATGTGTGATTTAAAATAAAAGACAGTTAAATGTATAAATACAGTATATAAAAATTTTTCAGAACACTCCATAAACACACACACACGCACACATATACGCACACATGCATACATATATTTATCTTAATATAGGAAATAGGGGGGCACCAATATTTATCTTGCCTCCGGGCAACAGTGACGAACTTACGCCACTGACCAGGAGTACTTATTTTTTCGTATTTTTGAATATACATTATGCATACTTCTGTATAAGTAGATATCTTGGGGATGGGACCCAAGTCTAAACAAAAAATGCTTTTATGTTTCACATACACCTTATACACATAGTCAGTATTTTTCATAATTACGTGCCTGTAACAAGGTTTTGTGTACATTGAACCATCAGAAAACAAAGGATTCGTTATCTCAGTCATGCTCAATAAATTCCATATTTTGGTAGATTCTGTTTTTCAGAATATTTCAGAGTTTTGGATATGGAAGACTCAACCAACCTGTAATAGGCATTTACAAGCCATGGACCAGCACTGTTTTTATATTTGAGAACTGTAAGTGTACGCAAAGCGCTTTTCTGTGTACACCTGTATAAAAGGCAGTACAGATGGAGCAATGCTAGTCGTGGCTCTGTCTGTGACTAGGGTGCGCCTAGCGTCAAGAGTGTCTCTGGCAGGTCGGGCGCGCATGCCCGCAACAGAGACTAACCCATTCACTTGAATGGAGAGCGTCTCTGCTTGTGCGCCTGGAAGGAGATGCTCAGATTGTGTGTGTTTCTGTGCACTCCTGGCGTGACTAGGCAGATGAATCGCCTAGTCATGCCGGGAATGCACACCTGCGATGGAGCCGCCTCAGATGAGCGTGGCTCCATCTGTATCTATATTTGTGGTTCTGCATATATTGTGCCTTGAAAATTAAATCAACTGTTGTTATTATTATTATTATCCTTTATTTATATTGCGCCACAACGGTTCCGCAGTGCCCAATTACAGAGTACATAAATGAAAAATCCAAACGGGACAATAGGGACTTACAGTTGAAGACTATATAGGGTACATAAACATAGCTGATCAGCAGATGACACTGGAATAAGTATCAGGGTGGCAGAAACCATGGGATTAGATGCCGTTGAGGATGTTTAAGTAAAAAGAAGGATAAGCACATGAAGGTTGAGGGCCTTGCTCTTGAGAGCTTACATTATTAAAGGGGGGGGGGGGGGGCAGACAGACAGGGGTGGCACAGATTGGGTAGACAGTGAGCGTGGAACATAGGGTTATGCTAGCCATACATCAGACCAACTTTTCTCCAACTCTCCAAACTTCCAACCGTCCAACTTGTCTGTCCAACTAAAACAGTGCTCCACACATCTAACCAACTTTTCATCAGACCAGCCGACATACCAACTTCTCTCCAACTTGTGATGTCGCCAAAGTAGGCGGACAGTGTCTTTGTGAACATTGGTATGCTGCAATACCCCTATGCACCTGTTCCATCCCCTGTACACATACCCCTATGCACCTGCCTTATCACTTGTACACAGGGCACAGGCGGTTGCAGCATGTCTTGCGGGTGCCGGAAGGGGATGACTCTGTGGATTTGGGGTGCCAGGATGCAGGAGCACTGGAGTGGGGGCTTACTGCCCCCAGTGTGTTAGGGACAATAGCTGACCACCTATCCTCATGTCTCTCTCTTTCCCACACCCCCACGTCTCTCGCTCTCCCACGTCTCGCTTTCCCGCACTTCTCTCATTCCCCCACATCTCACTCTCCATCATGTCTTTCGCTCTCTCACACCCCCATGTCTCTCACTCTCTCACAGCCTCACATATCTTAACTGCGTGAGGGACAATAGCTGACCACCTAACAATGTGTGTGTGTTAGAGGGTAATGGCAGGGCCCGTGGGTGCCATGGTAGAATCGTGGTGAGGGATGCAATAGTTCTGGAGGGGGGCTTACTGCCCACATGTTGCCAAGCATGGGGTGTGGGTGTCACAGGTGCAGCAACAGAGGTGAATTGGGGTGCAGGGATGCAGGAGCACTGGAGTGGGGCATTTACTTAAAACCCAAATATTAAGAGGGTGAGGGGCAATAGCTGACCACATAACAAGTCTGTGGTGGGGGGGGGGGACAATGCTGCAGGAGGGGTGAATCAGAATGCAGGAATAAATAACAGCTTATATTTGCACCTACCTCCTTGTCCGACAGGCTGGAGTCCGCTATGCTACTGGAGCAGTGTGTATGTGCTGCACAGCTCCATATGTGCCCTGCGACTGGAGCTTGCTGTGGGTAGGCAGCGGTGAGCTGGTCGGTCACTGCGGCCGTGAAGGCAGCGTTAACTGTAGCCGATGCGGGATGAAGGCTGGCGATGGTGAGGGGTAAGGTCCCTGCGGCGTTGAAGGTGGCGGTAACTGAGGCGGTGCGGGATAGAGACTGGTGACGGTGAGGTGGCCGGTCCCTGCGGCGGTGAGGTGTTGATCCCTGCCGGCGGAGCGGGATGGAGGTGGAGAGGGTAGTCTGCTGTTCCAGAGAGTCAAACCTGATTTATATCTTAAATTAGTCATAAAAGTGAGAAGACATCAGTACTCTGTACTGTCTTTTTTTTATACAAGTTACTTTTCTGTGGGGGTTTTTTTTAACATTGGTCTGAATTCACACAAAATAGAAGCTTTCTCTCAGCAGTGCATCCATTTATTACTAAATGGCTGTGGTCCAGTTCATGCCTTTTCCACCACAAGTTCATTTAATCAAGTATAATATTAGGTGATTCATGCTTAGTTTACAAAGGAATATTTGTATTAATACTACTATTCCCAGATGTTTGCTGAGTTTTGCACCCCAGCAGAGGCCACCAGCTTAAGGTGACCAGCAAACAGGGAAGAGTGCTAACGCAACTGCTTGACAATCAAAGCGCCTCCATACAGTACTCAATGTATGTAAGCTATCTTCATTTACAGTCCAAACAACATTCTGGTGGATTGGATGTTTGGAACCAAACAGCATGATCCAGACCATTTTTTATCCATATTCAGGTTATGAACGATCATTGTTCAATAGTATACACTGAACGACAAGCTCATCTGGTTTGCATGGGTATTTCTTAGTTTTTTTTTGTCCAACTTTAGCCCAGAAATTCACACCCGTACACCTAAAAGTATATGCACTAGCACTAAATGATGCACATGACATCACAAAAAAAGCATTTTGCACAATGGTAAATGAGCTTTACTGTAGAGATGTGCGGATTCAAATTTACTCTATTCTTAACGCCAGAATTAATACGAGTTTGGAATCGGATCTATCCGGCTTTTTGTTATTGGCTATCCAAAACACGTGACATCCGAGAGCCAATAAGATAGTGTTTTGAAATCCGGGTTAATCTGGATAAATCCGAACTTGTACATCTCTACTTTACTGTATTGGACATGTCAGTTTATATTGGGCATTGTAATACCGATGATCAGTCATTGGACTTTGTGATGAGTATAGAAGGCTTGTATCCCACACAGGAGCTATATTATATACTGTATACCGTTGTAAGCTGTTTTGTGGAGGCATATGTGGCATATGTTAAACTCTTTTGTTTTTATACTGATTTACAGTGGCAATAAACCTTTACTCTGTCTTAAAAAAATACTTTTAAGCTTTTAACCATGTTAGTTTATTATGACGATGGTTTATGAGGGATCACGACCCACTTTAATAATCACATAAAATGCCTTTGCTATTATGTACAGGCAGTTATACTGTTGTACATTGGGTCAGTATAAGAAAATAATATATAGAGAAACTAGTTAGATACCAACTGTACTAATTGTGTTAAGAAATGCAAATGCTCATGTCATTGTAGAAAAAAAATACACTTAATATTATTTTTTGTAGAATACATATAAAAGGCAGCTGACTGTGTCCTGACTCCAAACACAGCTTCATTTTGGCTATTTAGCTAATCTACTATTCCTGCCTGTGGGTTGTTGATTTTGGTCTATAAAATTAATTTTCTTCACAAATGTGCCATATATTTTCAAGTGCATCAGGAGCATGTCACAGTGCTAACAGTAAATATTATCTTCTGTACAAAATAATTAAAAAAGCTACAGCCTTTCCAGGACCTTGAAATTCGGAGATAAGCTTTAATTTTTCCGTCTTCCATCTTAATGACCTGCACTTTCATATAGTGACATTACCAACAGCTCAGACGATTATCCTACCTTGCCAAGTGTTCAGAAAAATGTTTTGCTTAACCTTGAAAATACATTCTCTAGTATTCAATGAGATTCAAAGGGTATACTCATCTGAACTTTCCAGGAATAAGCTGAGACTTCATATTGCATATTTCTCTATTAATGGTATATGATGGAGTCCATTAAAATATAATTTTTAGCATTAAATGTGAGGAAAGACGTTCACAAATTATAAGCTATTTACAAATTAAGTGGTTCCAAAATTAAAAATTCTTCATTAGTGTATCTTGAGTTCTTGGGTTTGATTCAGACCATGGCCCTAACTGTGTGGAGTTTGTATATTCTCCCCTTGCTTGTGTGGGTTTCATCCGGGTTCTCTGCTTTCCTCCCACAATCCCTAAGTATACTTATAGGCTAATTGTCTCCCAACAAAAAAATGAACCCTAGTGTGTAATTGTGTGCATGTACATGTGTTTAGTGCAGAGTAGATGGGCCAAGTGGTTCTTATCTGCCGTCATACGTTTCTATGTTTTTATGACTCATTTTTTAGCCATGTCCCTCTTTATAAGTGAGAGAAAAAAGATGCTGTATTAATTTAGCCGCAAAATGGTCGCTTCCACTGAGTGTAGGCAACATGTATACTATATAATTTACAAATTGTATTAAATAACATTTTATCATACTTTGACCACTGCATAGTATTTATATGTTTTTAAGTATATAAAGATATGGTATAGCAAACTTGCTAATAAATTATTTTTAATATAAATGAGCAGTTAATAATATAGTTTATGGTATGCATAAAATGTGACCATTGTTAATATTTGTACAACTATTATAGTTGCTGCCAAATAGATTGTATAGCTGCTGCCAAATAGGTTGTTTCTTCAGAAATAAGTACAACTTTTTACTATAAAATGAATCAAACAGTATCACTACTGTAAACACACCAAAGGCACAGCAATAAATAACAATGGGGGTAATTCTGAGTTGATCGCAGCAGAAACTTTGTTAGCAGTTGGGCAAAACCATGTGCACTGCAGGGGAGGCAGATATAATATGTGCAGAGAGAGTTAGATTTGGGTGGGTTATATTGTTTCTGTGCAGGGTAAATACTGTCTGCTTTATTTTTACACTGCAATTTAGATTGCAGATTGAACACACCCCACCCAAATCTAACTCTCTCTGCACATGTTATATCTGCCTCCCCTGCAGTGCACATGGTTTTGCCCAACTGCTAACAAACTTGCTGCTGCGATCAACTCAGAATTACCCCCAATGTACGGTACGGGACACAATACTGTACGTATATATTAGTTTTGCTCAGCAACATTCCCAAAATATGTTTTCTAACAGCATGCTGATAGAAAACAAAAGGTTGGCATAACAGACACTGTGACCGCGACACAGATTTATAGAACACAAGTGTCTATCTTTTTTCTAGCGACACTTTTTGCGTTTTCTATTTTTATGTAAATGTCTGATGCAAGGTGACTGTGCATTCGACTGCTACTAATGTAACTCTGATATTTAAGTACCTCAACTCCCAAACCACCAAACTGCTTTGAACTTGCTTGTTACCCTCATTATTAAAACATTCCCATAGCATGCTGGAGAAGCTTGTTTCTCAGTCTTGCTGTTAGAGAGGTTGGCAGGTTAAACACACATGCTCTCTGAATTTATATTTGTGTTATCAACAATTTTTTCCTACTTTCCCTTATCTTCACATATTACAACAAATAGCCTATAATGTTTCTTGAGGGAAGCGCGGAGGGACCCTATTTTCTTTTTAATTTTCTTATTTTCTTCAGGTCCTTTTAATAACTGACTCTAATTGCTCATGATTATATTATTATATTATTTATTTGTTCAGGCATAGCTTGTTATTTGCAGATAAACTGTAATGGGTAATTATGCAAGGAGGCGATAGGTGGAACACATCTCATTAAAATGAGTTCCCACCAGAAATCTCACAGATATTACATGCTTGGCTGAATCGTTGTTATGTTTTGAAGCACACTTTAGATATAAACAGCATGCGATATGAACAGTATGCAACTGTGCACAAACTGCAATTAATCGTCTGTACTGTGAATAGGAGCTCTCTGTGAGGCTAAAGAGAAATGAAAGGGCTGCCTTGGCTTTTGATGGCTGCTAGGACTTGATGCGTCACAAGTCGGAACATTCATAGCATGAATACCTCTTTAGGTTTGTGTAGCTCTAGCCTTAGGTTATATGACGCAGAATTCCAAAAAACTGTGAAAGAGGCCTTTCATCCATTGTTAATATGCCTCTTTCTGTTATGTTTTCATTTAATTTTTTTTTAATCAAATATTTGATCAACAGACTCAACATGTTGTGTATAATGAGGTTATATTAACACCCCACAATTTACATATACAGGTTGAGTATCCCATATCCAAATATTCCGAAATACGGAATATTCCGAAATACGGACTTTTTTGAGTGAGACTGAGATAGTGAAACCTTTGTTTTCTGATGGCTCAATGTACACAAACTTTGTTTAATACACAAAGCTATTACAAATATTGTATTAAATGACCTTCAGGCTGAGTGTATAAGGTGTATATGAAACATTAATGAATTGTGTGAATGTAGATACACTTTGTTCAATGCACAAAGTTACAAAAAATATTGGCTAAAATTACCTTCCGGCTGTGTGTATAAGGTGTATATGTAACATAAATGCATTCTGTGCTTAGACTTAGGTCCCATCACCATGATATCTCATTATGGCATGCAATTATTCCAAAATACGGAAAAATCCGATATCCAAAATACCTCTGGTCCCAAGCATTTTGGATAAGGGATACTCAACCTGTATCTCCTTTGCTGATACTTTTAAGAGCTCATTGATAGGAAATAAATACAAACATACTGGTCTAGTGATGTTTTATTGCTTCAGGTCACTGAAAACACTACTTTTTCCAACATTATGTTTATACAAGCTTCCTTTCATTTATTTTAAAGCCAACTCCAATCATAAGCCCTCCATTGATAAACACCTTCCTTTCAGTAAAACACAGCTCGTTCAGTAACTTTGAGCTTGGATAATCATTGAGGATGAATAATAGGCAGTAATGGATAGATCCCAAATTATGGGAGCTCTGGGCTTATGACCACTGCGGTTCTACTACTTTGGGGGAGACTGGGATGAGTAATTATAGTATATAGTTGTATTGTTTATAATTCTCCTGTACTGTGCTTTGCAGGTCTCATTGTCCGAGAAGTGAGTATTGAGATTTCCCGACAACAGGTAGAGGAGCTGTTTGGACTGGAAGACTACTGGTGCCAGTGTGTTGCCTGGAGCTCCGCAGGAACTACCAAAAGCAGAAGGGCCTATGTTAGGATAGCATGTGAGTATTTTTTTAACACTTCCATTTTCTTCTTAATCTGGTCCCAAAACTAGAACAGCTGACAACAATGTATGCCTTATTTGATACCCTCAATGTTTACTTATAATGAAGTAGCTGCATCTCTATATCATCCGGTATCTGCCTCTGACTAAATCATCCCATTTATCTACATAGCACTATGGGGTCAATTCAGTTAGCCGTCAGTGGGGCGAGTTACCACTGCAACTGTATGTGGAAACACAGCCAGCAGAACTGCATCTGGCCTCCCTTACTACCTTGTTATCTCACCCTGGACTCACAGATTGTTGTACACAGCCCTAAGGTACTGCACACAAAAATCAGCGAGTACAGAGCTACTGCACAGTTAGGTAAATGTATTATAGTGGCACGCATCATGCCGCTATAACACTTCCTGCTTCACCTCATTACCGAGGCGAAGCAGGAAGGGACATCAACAATTAAGAACTTATGTGCCGGAGCAGGGGAGCAAAAGCTCCCCCCTCTGGCGATGTCCCCTGAGCACACAGCGCGTTAGCTCAGAGCTGACTCGCTGTGTCTCCTTCCCAGATGACTCCTCTACGCATGTGCCGGATCTCTCTATTCACGCGAGATCCCCAGCGCAGTCCAGAGCCGGCACCAGCCACAGGCAGGGACAGCTCTGTCCCTGCTGTGGAGATAAGGCATCGCCACCTGCAGCTGTCAAAATCAACAGCTGCAGGTGTTGGAACGGTCAGCAAGGCATTGCCCGCGCATATCGGCCTGCTGTGTTTTAGATAGCAGTGCCGATATGGTCAGAGGCACATAGCTCCCCTATCATTTTGCCCGCACTGCAGCCATCATAAATGGGGGAGAAGTGGTATAGCGTGCATATCGTTAGCTGATACCACTTCTCCCCCATACCGACAGTTCATACATTTACCCCAGTATGTGGTATATAGCAGCACTAACACAAAGCAGGGTGAGTCTAATTGAATTAACCCCTATGTTATCTGTTTGATGAATCTTTAGGAACTGTGTAATGATGGCACACTGTGGAAAAACAAAACAGTGAAACGCTGATACTTGTATGTTCTGTTGTACTTGTTTTTCTTTTCAGAGAGAAAACACTGTTACAAGCTTTGGCAGCATGTTTATAAATGTGCCATTTTTGGGTAATACCCTTTTATTATAGCATTTTGCTTTTATCTTAAGATCCAGGTTTAGATCAACCTAGTGATCAAGATTTGCTAAAGACAGACTTTGATTGTATTTCTAAATTACATTAAAGGTTATATTTACAAAGCGGCATGTTCTGCAAGCTGACGTTTCTCGGCAGGGTGGATCAGAAACTTTATAGCAGCATTAACATTCAGGGTACTGCACGCCACTGAATGTGAGTACTGCTTTAAATTGTCAACTCCAAACCACTGAGTAGCAGCGGCTTACAAAAGCTAATGCCTCATTACTATAGCCCTAATATTCTTATTGTAAGCCTATGAGCAGGGCCTTCCTACCTCTATGTCTGTCTGTTTTTACCCAGTTTTGTTCTATTACTGTTGTTCTAATTGTAAAGTGCATCGAATATGCTGCGCTATGTAAGAAACTGCTAATTAATAAATAAATAAAATAAATAAACTACTGTATTATCACCTGCAAGTTTCCCAGACCTCATATGTAATCATAACATGCTATTGTAGGTTAGTGAATTGTACAGAAAATCAGTAGGCAGTGTCAAACTGGGGCATGAAGGGCCCAGCGGGGGAATGCAATGCACAGCAGCTTGGCTAACCATGGTCTGGGCCCTTTATAAATATACAATGCACAGCAGCTTGGCTAACCATGGTCTGGGCCCTTTATAAATATACAGTATATGGTAAATACTGCTAGTTCATCATGATAATGCATCAGATTAATAACAGTAATGTACTGTAGAGCAGGCATTCCCAACCGCAGCCTGCACACCAACAGTGCAGGTTTTAGTGATATCCAGGCTGCAGCACAGATGGTTAAATCAAGCTACTAATTAAGTCACCTGTGCTGAAGCCTGGATATCACTAAAACCTGCACTGTTAGTGTGCCTTGAGGACCGTGGTTGGGAATGCCTGCTGTAGAGAGTACACCAAAGTCCTGTGCAGTATAAGGTAGCATATGTATAATGCAGTGGTTCTCAAACTTTTTTGAATCACAGCTTTTTTGAATCACGGCACCCTAGAGTATCAGAATTTCTTTCACAGCACCACTAGGCCAAAAGTTTGTCAATGAGAAATTCAGAACAAAATATTGAATTTAGTAAATTGTGTTTATATGTCATACTTAGGTTCAGTTTTGTGGTGAGGGACACGATTCGCTTCTGTTTGTCAACATATTTTATGATTGGAAGCCACCAGCACTGGTTTTGTCTATTAAATTGACCATAATTAATTTGATTTAATCCTTGACCACCAACCCAGGACACCCCTGAAAGTACCCCATAGTGCCTAGGCACACAGTTTGAGGACCACTGGTATAATATATACTTAAAGTGCACAGTCTGGAGCCTGATCCCTAGAGGACAAGGTGGGCCCTCAGGCAGTGGGGCCCACCAGTAATTTCCCCTGTGCCCCTGTGGGCCAGTCAGTGGGATTAACCCCCTTGGTGAAACACGGCATTTGTACATTGTATTTACTCTCCAGTTTTCAATTTTGACATGTAGCATTAAAAAATGGAATTGAGAACCAGAACCTGTTAATTTTGTTCTTTATGGGGTCTATTCAAGTGATGTTGGATCCTTTCCGACGGAAAGAATTCAACATTTCAGTATTCAATTAGCGGCCAAATTCGACAGGTTTTGGCAGTTTCCGACAATGGTAATCTGACTTTTTTTTTTTATCGGATTGACATTGTCGGAAGCGGGGCTAAAACCTGTCGGATTTGCCCGCTCACCCGACAAAACACGTGGATCTGCAGCTAATCCGCCAATCCATGTGTTTTCTGACAAGTCGGAATTTCTGACTTGTCGGATAAACGGCAGTTTGATTGAATAGGTCGAATCTTGGAAACTGCCGTTTTTCCAACAAGTCGGGAATTCCGATTTGTATTGATTAGACCCCTAATTAAACATAGAAATTGCATGGTTAATTTTTTCCCCAGATACTTGTGTACTTTGATATTGTCTAGCACTGGTTAGTTATTTAATGAAAGGTTATGTTATAGCTTCAAGAGGCAGACTCGCTACAATTGACATGGACAATAAAGAAAAGCTTTTGCTGGAAAAACAATGGCAACTATCTCTGAAGCATTTATAATGCATGTTTTGTTTGTTTCCTGTTTAACATACTGTAATTCTTTTATATGAAATTCACCCTTGTTACCATGTTTAGGGAGTAAGTGACAGCAGCAAGGCAATGACTTGAATAATAACTTAAATAAATAAACCAACACAGGTGCAAATGTAAACGGGCGCACGCAAGTATGGGCAATGCATAGTCACATCCATTTTTATCACACAGCTACAGATGTGTCCACATACATCTAGCCTTCTTGCACATTAAATAGCCCATCTAGTCACGCCATGCTGTGGGGTGACTTGGTAGCGCCAAGCGTCTTTTCATTCTACTTTTTCCATTAAAGTGCGTCTTATTCACAAAATGATGTGAATAAGATGCACAGGAAGCTTATGCTGATTAAAATGATATGCGGCATGCCTATATTCTGTGTGCGACCGTGGCTGTATCTGCATACAAATTTTGTGGCTTTGTTTACAATATACTTTCTCACTTTAAAAGTCTTTGGGCGGGATGTATTAAGATACATCGCCGCCCCTCGCCACTTATCGCAGCGATGTTGATCGCATATGTATTAACATATGCGATCAATATCGCAATGCTGTGACGGAGGCCCTCCGCGATACCTATGATGTGGTCTGCGGGGGGTCTCCGTCACCTCCCAGGGGACTCCACACTGCCTACACGCCGGGAAGCAGCAGCAAGCTGCCTCCTCCACCCTGCAGCCGTAAGGACCTTTCGGCTGCGTTGCTAGGGGGAGGAGGAGATTACCTTCCGGTACCAGAGCTGCTTGGAGGAAGGTATGCCGGGGGGAGGAGGGTCTGCGGCGGGGGCGGCGGGTTGCGGCAGTCGGCGATAAGAAGCCCATAGGCTTCTATAGGGTATCGCCATCCAGAGATGGCGATACCCTGGGCGTCAAAAAATCGGCGGTAGGGTTTTAGTACATTTGATAATGCGGTAAAACCCCCGGTTTTGGGTGTTTTACCACTTTTTACCTTTAGTGCATCCCGCCCTCTGAGTGTTGTCACTTTTCTCTGTATATGTATAATGCTTCAATTCACCCCAGCCCACCTCCTGGCCACCTGCATCTCCCCTCAGGTGTGGTGGGGTTTGCAGGTTAGGGGGCGTTAGGCCAAAACTTTGCCTAGGGTGCAGAAAGACCTTGCACCGGCCATGTATATATCCTCCCAACATTGTCCAGACACATACGCATATGTCCCAACTGCCCCGATTTTCGCGGTGGGGAGGGCAGTTGGGAGGCTCCCAGTGTCCTGCGGTGGGCAGTTGGGAGGCTCCTGATCACTCGGTGCTCTGCTCAGTTGAGAGCAGAGCAGCGGTAAATAGACGCTGTGGGGTATATTTACAAAGATTCGTGTTTTTGCCGTTTGGAAGGGTGTTTGAACTCGAATGGTATCGGGTGCATTTTACAGCAACTTTTTGAATCCTGATACGATCATTCACTAAGCTGCCGACTGTTCCCAATTCGTATTTTCCGATGTCGATGTGATTCGTAATGTTAGGCAGTGTTTTACGGGAGTGATGAGTAAAACACTGCCTGACAAAACACAAGTAATCCCGGCCGGATCTGTGAGATCCGTGCAGGGCTTCATTGTGTACCTTAAAAAGGTGTTTAAAGTAGTGATGAGCGAGGTTCGGTTTTACTCGGTTTTACTCGGTTTTACTCGGTTCTCAAAACGGCATCTTATTGGCTATCCAAAACACGTGACATCCGTGAGCCAATAAGATGCCGTTTTGAGAACCGAGTAAAACCGAGTAAAACCGAGTAAAACCGAATCCGCTCATCACTAGTTTAAAGTCGTTAAAAATCAGAAAAAAATTGCGTGGGGTCCCCCCTCCTAAGCACAACCAGCCTCGGGCTCTTTGAACCGGTCCTGGTTGACAAAATATGGGGGGAAAAATGACAGGGGTTCCCCCATATTTCATCAACCAGCACCAGGCTCTGCGCCTGGTCCTGGTTCCAAAAATACGGGGGACAAAAAGCGTAGGGGTCCCCCGTATTTTTGAAACCAGCACCGGGCTCCACAGCCGGGGGACACTTTTATACTGGTCCCTGCGGCCCTGGCATTACATACCCAACTAGTCACCCCTGGCCCGGGTACCCTGGAGGAGTGGGAACCCCTTAAATCAAGGGGTCCCCCCCTCCAGCCACCCAAGGGCCAGGGGTGAAGCCCGAGGCTGTCCCTCCCATCCAAGGGCGGCGGATGGGGGGCTGATAGCCATGTGTAAAAAATGTGAATATTGTTTTTAGTAGCAGTACTACAAGTCACAGCAAGCCTCCCCCGCAAGCTGGTACTTGGAGAACCACAAGTACCAGCATGCGGTGGAAAACCTGCCCCGCTGGTACCTGTAGTACTACTACTAAAAAAATACCCCCAAAAAAAACAGGACACACACACCGTGAAAGTATAAGTTTATTACATACATGCACACCTCCAAACATACATACTTACCTATGTTCACACGAGGCTCGGTCCTCTTCTCCATGTAGAATCCTTGGGGGACCTGTGAAAAAAATTATACTAACATATCCAGTGTAGATTGTGTCCAAAGTATAATCCACGTACTTGGCAAAACAAAAAAACGGAAACCCGACCACGCACTGAAAGGGGTCCCATGTTTACACATGGGACCCCTTTCCCCGACTGCCAGGACCCCCCCTGACTCCTGTCAAAGAGGGTCCCTTCAGCCAATCAGGGAGCGCCACGTCGTGGCACTCTCCTGATTGGCTGTGTGCTCCTGTAGCGTCTGTGAGGCAGCACATGGCAGAGATACAATGTTGCGCCTATGCGCTCCATTGTAGCCAATGGTGGGAACTTTGCGGCTAAATCGCGTTCCGGTCGCGGTCCCAGGACATGGGCCGCGCCGCTGGCGTGAACACTGTGTCAGTACAGGGACCCCACTATATTCACCAGGGCAGGGAGCACAGGTTGGATTGTGTAAAATCCGTTTTAATAAGGCTCCACAGTACCCGGTGGTGAGGACCAGCATAGGCGCTGACCTGTAGCCCCTCCCCAGCTCTGGGCACCATCTACTGCTGGTGTTCCCACCCTGGAACTGCTTCTCACTCTCCCTCACTCCCTGACTGAGATTTGGGTGCCATTTTCTCAAGTAGCTGTGTCTGGTGTCCAGGACTGCAGGGCAAAGTCTCCTCTGTAAATCCTCCTGCTTCATCAGCGCTGTTATTTTACAGCCACTTAAGTATTCTACACGTCATTTTAAGACAGTGTTAGTTAAGAACAATGTGTACCTCTAACAGAATATATTGTACGAGTATTCTGATATATACATCTGGTCTCAGACCGTGCATTGTTTTATATATATATATATATATATATATATATACACATACTAGTCCAGTGCAGTTTTATTGTCTGACTAAAATAATTATCTGCCTTGTCACTGTGACTGTGTGTGCCTGTATCTGCTGTGTGAATTTCACTTTCAGTGTATCCTAAGCTATAGCTATCACTGTATTCTGTACCCTAGGGGACTAGGTGCATCAGGATCTAATATATAGTGCTGCACAGTATTTACAGTTAAGCGTATTTTACTGTATATTTTACTCACCTTATACCGCATTTATTCTCTACTTGTGTTTTACATTTTCTGCCACATAAATAGGGGATTTCTTTGCAGGTATTATATTTGTCTGGCTATATCGTACTGTTACGCTCTAAGGTTACATTCTCTATAATGTCTACCACAAATGGCGGGAAATCCGCAGATGCTCCTGCATCATGCAGCGCATGCACCAAGGATTTGCCTGAGGGGGAAGTTTTGAAAGATGGTCTTTGTAATACAGTATATGCCATACATCTCCCAGTCAGCCCGATGCTCCTGTAGCCAATCAGGGACCACCTTGGGCGACGTTCTCAAATATGCTTAATACGCTTGTGATGCACCTTACGCACCCTATGGGACCTCCTGTGCCATTGCAGCCACATATTTTCCCTGTGGTAAATCCGCCCTGGGCGGATTCTCTGTCTACCCAGATACAACAATTGAATCAATCTTTGGTTAGACAAAAACCTACCCCACGTTCCTCTGCAGTCAAGGATCATCTAAGCGGGCCACCTCCTCATCACAATCCACTAATATCTCTGATGATACTTCTGATGAGGATGGGGAGTATACTGATCCCTCAGACACTGATACAGCCGCTTCTGACGAGGAAACTACAACGCAAGTTGATGTTCCTGACCTAGTGGAGGCTATTAAGCTGATTCTACAAATCGATGATGATGTAGATCCTACTATTGCGACTAAGAAACCTGATAAATGTAAACGTCAGAAGGTGACTAAGCTAGTCTTACCACATTCTGACCATTTGGTAGACATACGTCAGGAACCCTGGTCTTCTCCAGGAAAGAAATTCTCCCTGTCTAAAAAGATGCTAGCTCGTTATCCTCTCTCTGCTGAGTTGTGTAACTAGTAGGAAAATCCACCGCCGGTGGATTCCCATGTTATCCGTCTTGTGGAGTCATCTACTCTGCCTGTCGCCACTGTCACCTCACTGAAGGAACCGACAGATAAGCGTATCGAAGGATGCCTGAAGTCTATTTACTCCCTTACAGGTGCTGTACATAGCCCCACTATAGCAACCTCCTGGGCCGCAAAGGAATTGAAGCATGGTTTCAGGCAATAAAGGAAGAGCTGCCTAAGGATATATCTGACACTGCCAGACAGTATCTGTCTCATATTACCACTGCCTCCCACTACATTCAGGAGGCGTCCTCTGCGGCAGGTGTAATGGCGGCCAAGGCGTCGACTACGTCCATCCTGGCTCGTCGACCTGGACCTGGAAGGTGGACCTGGACTCCAAAAAGACCTTGGAGGTACTCCGTTTTAAGGAAGACATCCTATTTGGGGAGGATCTGAATAAGATTGTAACTGAGTTAGCAGCTGTGAAGACTGCGTTTCTCCCAAATACTAACACTTCTGCACAGAAGACAAAGAGTACCACTTTTCGTTCCTTTCGACCTCAAGGCAAAGCAAAGGGTCAGGCATACCTGAGACAAGCTCATGCTCCCAAAACCACTAAGCCCAAAGCAAAGCAATCCTGGGCTTCCCGTCAGTCTGCTTCCAAACAAGACAAGCCTGCTGCATGACGGGGGAGGCCCCCCCCCCCCCCCCCCCTGGGGATCCCAGAGTGGAAGGCTGACTTCTGCAATTCACTTAGGTCTGGTTAAAGACCACTTCAGATGCATGGGTGTGGGAAGTCATCTCTCACAGGTACGCAGTCTCTTTCAAGAGACGTCCCCCTCACCAGTTCCGAATGACTGTTATCCCTTCGGACCCACTGAAGGCGCAAGCTCTATACTTGGTTGTGAGTTCCCTCTTGAAAACAGGAGTGGTAGTGCCAGTACCCCTGTCCCAGAAGGGCAGAGGATACTACTCGACCCTGTTTCTAGTCCCAAAACCCGTTGGGTCTTTCAGGCCTATACTCAACCTCAAATCACTGAACAAATTTGTGAGAGTGTTCAAGTTCCGTATGAAAACACTGCGCTCAATTGTACTGGCCATGGAACCCGGAGATTATATGGTATCCCTGGATATACAAGATGCTTATCTGCATATACCTATTGCCATATCACATCAGCAATTTCTGTGGTTTGCTATTGGCAACCTTCACTATCAGTTCCAGGCTCTGCCATTTGGACTGGCCACAGCTCCTCGGATCTTCACCAAGGTTATGGCCGTGATGAATCAGGATCCTGCCGTATCTGGACGACTTGCTAATCCTGGCAAACTCCCAAGATGTCCTCCTCAGTCACTGCAACTGACGGTATGCTTCCTAGAAGTCCATGGGTGGCTCGTCAACTGGAAGAAGTCCTCACTGGTCCCTGCGCGGAGCATGGTACACTTGGGGGCAATGCTGGACACACACAGCCAAAGACTGTTTCTGTCTCCAGAGAATGCCCTGAAACTCCAGGACAGGATAAGACACTTCCTTTCTCGCCCAAGAGTGATGAAAGTACTAGGCCTCATGGTGTCGGCTTTCGACATGGTAGAGTACGCTCAATTTCATTCCCGCTCTCTACAGCAGTGACGTGCGGTGGGGTGAGGCAGGTGAGGCAGAGCCTTTCCTGTCATACTTACATTCGTGACAAAGTTTTTACTGTATAAAGTATATGAAAAATACAAAGAATCTGTTTGAAATATCTTCTTTGCATTATTCTACTCATTTTTATAGCCAAAACTGTGGAGTAAAAAGTCTATGGCAGGTGAGGCAGGGCCTCACCTGGCTAACTTTTCCGCACATCTCTAATTAAAACTCGCAAAATATTCAGGAGTTTATACTGCTGCACCTGTGTATAATGCCCCCATGTACACTTTGGCTCATATATTGCGTGTAAATCTGGCTCTGGTGCAAGCCAGTACCTCCTAAGCAATTTAGCTCACTGCACGTCCCTGCTCTACAGAGGTTGATCCTCTCCAAGTGGGATGGCCTGCTTCATCAGATTAGGTCTCAAATTATCTCCTTGACTCTGGAGGTTCGTCTATCACTGAGCTGGTGGCTACAGGACCAGCAGCTGAACAGGTGCCGTCCCTTCTGGATTCCCGACTGGGTCCTACTGACTACAGACGCCACTCTCTCCAGGGTCGGTGGACCAGGGAGGAATCTCTCTTCACAATAAACATTCTGTAAATTGCGGGCAGTGTTCAGTGCCCTGACTCTTGCCCAGCCTCTGATACAGAACAGGCCTGTTCAGGTACAATAAGACAACGCCACCACAGTGGCTTACATAAATCATCAAGGCGGCACTCGAAGCCGCATGGCAATGTTGGAAGTGTCCAAAATCCTTTGTTGGATGGAACGCCATCTGCCAGCAATATTGGCAGTGTTCATTCCGGGAGTCCTCAACTGGGAAGCAGACTTCCTCAGTCGTCAAGATGTGCACGCCAGAGAGTGGAGTCTTCATCATGAAGTCTTTCAACTCCTAGTTGACAAGTGGTGCCAGATGTAGACCTGATGGCGTCTCGACACAATCACAACGTTCCGGTCTTCGGATCAAGAACAAGGGATCCTCAAGCAGCGTTCGTGGATGCACTGGAAATTCCATGGAACTTTTGGCTGCCCTACGTGTTCCCTCCAGTGTCACTCCTGCCAAAGGTACTACGGAAGTTCAAGCAAGAAGGAGGAATACTACTTCTAGTCGCTCCAGCATGGCCCAGACGGCATTGGTTCTCAGACCTGCAGGGTCTATCGATAAAGCGTCCTCTTCTACTTCCTCAGTGCCCAGACCTCCTCGTTCAGGGCCCTTGTGTCTACCTTGACCTGGCCAGACTGGCTTTGACGGTGTGGCTCTTGAATCTTCACTCCTGAGGGCCAAAGGATTCTCCGAGGCGGTTATCCAAACTATGCTAAAGGCCCGCAAGCTGGCTTCTTCACGGATTTACTATAGGGTCTGGAATTCTTACTTCACCTGGTGTGCTGCTAAGAATTACGATGCTTACAAGTTTAGTACTTCCAGACTTCTGGCTTTTTTGCAACAAGGCCTGGATTTAGGACTTCATCTGGCCTCCCTCAAGGTTCACATATCTGCCTTGTCGGTGTGGTTTCAGAGAAAAACTGCGTCTATACCTGACGTTCATACATCCACTCAGGGCATACTGCGGATTCACCCTCCCTATGTCCCTCCTGTGGCTCCATGGGATCTGTCTGTTGTTCTGAGTGCCCTGCAAGAGTCTCCATTTGAACCGTTTGAGACGGTGGACCTTAAATGGCTTACAGCGAAGGTCCTGTTTTTACAGGCTATTGCCTCTGCTAGAAGGGTATCAGACTTAGGTGCATTGTCCTGTCGTCCACCCTTTATGATATTTCATTGTGACCGGGCAGTCGTTGAACTCGCCCTGGTTATTTGCCTAAGGTGGTGTCATGTTTTCACCTTAACCAAGAGTTTGTGATTCCGGCCTTCATCTCTTCTGATTTGTCCTCCAGAGAATGATCTTTGGATGTGGTGCGGGCTCTCTGTATATATGTGGAGATGAGTGCCTCCATTAGGAGGTCAGATGCTCTTTTTGTACTGTTTGGTTTCCACAAACGTGGCTGGCCTGCGAATAAGCAAACCTTGACCAGATGGATTAGAATGGTGATTGCACAAGCTTATGCGCAGGCTGGGCTCCCAGTTCCTGCTGCAATTAAGGCCCATTATACTCGGTCTGTTGGACCTTCTTGGGCGGCCCGCCGTGGCACATCCGCAGAACAATTGTTCAAGGGCGGCTGTGTGGTCCTCAGTGAACACGTTCATTAGGTTCTATTCCTTTGATACTTCCACCTCCCAGGATGCTTCCTTTGGACGCCGGGTTCTCATACCCGCTAAGGTGCATCCCCTCTCTTGAGGAGCTGCTTTAGGACATCCCCAATGTATTCCCTGTGGAACACAGTGTACCCCACTGCAGAAAAGGAGATTTATGGTAGACTTACCATAGTTAAATCTCTTTCTGCGAGGTACACTGGGTTCCACAGGGCGCCCACCCTTACGCACTTAGCTTCTTTGGGTTTGTATGGCATTAGCCGCTGGTCCCTTCTCCTGTCGTGAGAATGTGGTTTTATGCGACTAACATCTGCCTTCTCTTTTACCTGCTTCTGCACTGGACCGGTTAATGAAACTGTGCTCCATTGCCCGGAGGCGGGGTTATAGAGGAGGCCCTGCATTGCATCCTGGGAACAGTCAAAGCTTTAGCCTGTTGGTGCCTCTGGATCAAGATCCAACTCTACACCCCAATGTATTCCCTGTGGAACCCTGTGTACCTCGCAGAAAGAGATTTAACTATGGTAAGTCTACCATAAATCTCCTTTTTTTTTTTTCGTTTACAAAGATTGGTTTACTCATGTGGTCCAGGCTATATATTTCCTATTACAAGAGCTTAAGAAACCATTTTCTCAGCTTTCTTTCCTTTATACGCATCCATAATGTTCTCATTTGCATTGCTTTTGTCCAGTCTCACTGCTATCTATACCATACTCTACCTTTGTGTACGAGCCTGAAGATTTGGAGAACCTGAATGCATGAAAACAGACCCGACGCAAAGCTGCTAGAATAATAAAAAGAAAACCGAGAAAGTTTTTCTTGTACTGTAGCCACTATTTTATCCTCACATTTACCAGTAGAAGATAGGTACATAATATAGCCATCCAGTATGTATGTGTGTGTAAACAGGTATTGGGTTCTTTTAACTACCTTGGTAAATTGAAATAAAAAACATATATATATATATATATATATATATATATATATATAGTAATATATTAATACTATACTAATATTAGTACTAGATGTTTGTTCAAATTGGCGTGTGTGATTTGGCATGTTGTGTAAAGTATTTACCCCCAAAAAAAAATTACTATATTATGTTCTAAAAAGGTAACTTTCCCAGTTACAGCAAAGTCGTATTCATAATGTAAGATTTTGGCACTTCTATGCACAGCCACAGTCTGTACTTGAGTTAGATGACATAATTAGCTCACTTTATCATATAAAACTTTTCTTTTCCCTTACTGATCAGCAAGTATTGGCCCTCATTCCGAGTTGATCGGTCGCAAGGCGAATTTAGCAGAGTTACACACGCTAAGCCGCCGCCTACTGGGAGTGAATCTTAGCTTCCTAAAATTGCGACCGATGTATTCGCAATATTGCGATTACTAACTACTTAGCAGTTTCAGAGTAGCTCCAGACTTACTCTGCCTGTGCGATCATTTCAGTGCTTGTCGTTCCTGGTTGACGTCACAAACACACCCAGCGTTCGCCCAGGCACTCCCACCGTTTCTCCGGCCACTCCTGCGTTTTTTCCGGAAACGGTAGCGTTTTCAGCCACACGCCCCTGAAACGCCGTGTTTCCGCCCAGTAACACCCATTTCCTGTCAATCACATTACGATCGCCGGAGCGAAGAAAAAGCCGTGAGTAAAAATACTTTCTTCATAGTAAAGTTACTTGGCGCAGTCGCAGTGCGAACTTTGCGCATGCGTACTAAGCGGATTTTCACTGCGATGCGATGAAAAAGAACGAGCGAACAACTCGGAATGAGGGCCATTGTTGTGCCAGTTTAAAAAAAAAAAGTGATTTCATCCTCCAGAGAACCGGCACTCCACGACTATAGTCCATTAAAACAGAAAAAATGTATTGAACATTTCTGTTCATTGAGCATGTAATAGAATTAACCGAGGAGCAATTTGAATGTGTGAAAAATGTGTCTGCTGCTGAAGATGCTTATATTTATTTAATAGGAGGTCAGCCACATGCCATAAAATACCTCTGTCTCCTGACACTTTTAAACCCTATAGAGACTTCATCAGTGTTATTCAAAATGCTATTTAGTAATTTTGTATAGCAGTAATGTAAGTCCCATAGAGAAGGATTACACCACATAGCGTTTAGTACAATATTTGAAATGACATTTAATGGGTAAGAGAATTAAAGCTATTGAATAAAATAACACTGAGAGATAGGAGTACAGGTACTTGGACCCAGAGCCGGCCTTAGGCATAGGCAAACTAGGCAATTGCCTAGGGCATTTGGTATGCTTAGGGGCACCAGCAGATTCTGCTGATTAAAATGATATGCGGCATGCCTATATTCTGTGTGTGACTGCGGCTGTATCTGCATACAAAATGCTACGTTGCAGTGTAGTCCTGGAGATCACTGTAATGTAGCATTTCATATGCAGATACAGCCGCAGTCGCAGACAGTGTATAGGCATGCTGCATATCATTTTAATCAGCAGAAGCTGCATGTGCATCCTAGCCACATAGTAATGCAAATAAGATGCATTTTTATAAACAAAAGGCACCCAACATTAGCAGAGCTACCAGCTGACTCATGCCAGACATCTCCTGCAGAACTAGCGGCGGTGCTAGGGGGCACCAGCCAAAATCTTGCCTAGGGCATCATATTGGTTAGGGCCGGCTCTGCTTGGACCGTACCTATCCAGGAGGTCGGAGCCCAACCTATTGAGAAGGTACATGACCATACCGTTTAGACTGTATTCACTAAGGACCTAGCCACACCTTCACATGCTTAGTCACTCCCCCTTAGCACTGAACAGATCTCACAGTGCACTGATTTCAGGTCCAGCCTTAGAAAGTGGTGTTTGTTTTAAAGGTGAGTATTTAGAAACATATCTTTGTGCATAGTGTTAGGTAAAATATCTGCAATACATTTTGATTTCCAAATGTCATTTATTAACACCCATCATGCAAATGTATTCAAAAAGTTGGGTCCCCCAGTAATGAACTTACAGGGCATGGCTTTATGCAAAATTGTCATTACACTATTAGCTCATTAGAGTGTAGATGGCCACATTATTGGTGGGAGCTAAAACTGAGCACCATTTCCAAACAGGACTGCAGGAGAAATCATAGGTTCCTTAGTGGATCACTGTTAATAAATCACATAGGGCTCTATTCCATAGAACATGAAATGCCTACTGGAAAATATCACTGCATATCATATCATATTGATATCAATGTGATATCAATGTGATATATAGTAATGTTTTTAGCCATTCATGAAGACCTGTCAGGCGTCGCCCTTGATAAACGGACCCACTGCAATCCAGGGAAGCAGCGTGAAGATAGACATATCGAGAGTCCGATAAGGCTTTTCCACAGTGTGCAAGAACTGGCAGTGCCTTGCATTCCAGCGTCTGCCAACGTCACAGGGCTGACGCTTGACACAAGAAGACGGAGTGGCAGAGAATGAGCAGGAACAGTGAACTTCACTGCTCCTCTTCATTCAGCGAGGTACACTTCAGCTCATTTTCCTGTATTCAGATGTTGAAATTAAATTGACTCATTTTCCTGTCTTCAGATGTTGAAATTAAATTGAGAAGCATGACATTTCTGTTCTTCTCTGAATCATTCTCCCCATACAGGTATGACACTAATCCGGGACATTGGTGGAGGAATCTTATTCCCCTTTTCCACCAAAGTTTTGGGTCCAACCCAAGATTTGGAATATGATTCTAATCTGGGTCAGACCTGGGACAGACCCCTTTCCTGCTAACGCTCCGATCTGGGTTATTCCCGAGTCAGCACCATTCACACTGCACGTAGGTGCAGTCTCTCTTCTCATGGCACTTGGAGATGATGTCATCGGGTTACCCATTATCACTGCAGCTCAGTCGGGCAAAATCCTGCTAGCTACCTGTGAAGGATTGCTGCGTCACTTGACCCAGGTTTTATTTTTTGTGGGCAAACACAAACAAACAATAGCAGCGCTAATTAATTAATAACACTTGATGGATTGAGTGATAAAACCTTATATTTAATAAGATGGCGACTTTAAGCCATAATTAAAAAGAAATGTGCACAGCTCATAAATGAATAAAATGGTATGGGTCTCAACTTAGATTGCCTGTTAATATGCAGTCCGTTCCTATATTGTGAACTGGGTAAGTAGATGAGTGACTAAAATGTGCAGAGAGACTGACTGCGCAGTCTGACCATCCAACTTTACCAATGCCGCTAGAGGTGAAGTCCTTTGGGAATCTTTGATGTATGCAAACGTCCAAAAGGGGTTCCTCAGTATTTTGCGGTGTCCTTCACCTTAGGTGGTAAATTGTTGGATGTCACAAGTTCTTAATTGCCACAATTCATCTGCAACGGTAAACGTCCAGTTCTGGTCCGGATGTAGGCAGTAAGAAGTAACGAATGATGACCCAAAGATAATTCCTGACGCGTTTCGCTGTAAGCACTACAGCTTTGTCAAAGGATAACTGTATAACTGAGCTGGTCTGATATTTATACCAGTATTGATTGCCAAACAATCTACACCTGTTCACTCAATCCATCCAATATATAAATGCAACATTCAAAATATATAAAAATTACATTGATCAAGCACTGTTTAAAATTCTAGGACAGACTCATATAGTGGTAATCTAATATTACTGTAATATCCTGCATACAGAGTAAAATTTTAAAATTCTTAACCCCTTGTTTTAAATACTTCCGGGTAGAATTAACATGTGACATACAATTCTTAACAATACATCCAGCTGTTTCATCATGATTTTAATATATAGTGATCTTTATTTAAATACATACATAGAAATTGTTAATTCCAAATAAAATATATCCAATTAAGCAATTTAATTTAGTTGCGTCGTACAGATTGGAAACACTTCCGGGTATCAAGTCCCATTCTATTTCCGCCTCGTGGAACGCACCGAGGCGGAACTACTTCCTTTTCCGCTCCGTGGGACGCAACATGATTACCCACAAATCTCCGCTCCTGGTCACGTGACTTCACATGTCCGATCACGGGACCAGATACGGAGTCCTGGGCATAAGATTCTCAAAACCCTGACTTCTTAACATGTGACCGATACTTTGTCGATCACGTGGTACTAGTAATGACGGTGTGTAACCTAGTGGTTTCTCTATAATACAGCCTCTATTATTAAAGCTACTTATCGAACACTAAACTATATTACAAAAATATTTGTTTTTATAGATGTACTGTAGAGGGATGTTTCTGAGAACATAACAGGGTGTAATAATTTACTCGCATATTCATTTTACCCTTATCATGTGTAGTTAATTGAGTGTATGGCTAGCTTAATCAGTTCCCATTACCTCACACTCCATTTATAATGTTAAAATGTTTTTTTTTAAAACATAACAAAAAATATATCTACGGACAGAGAGAGAGAGGAGAATTCATTTATCCTATATTTTGTATATACAGGTTGAGTATCCCTTATCCAAAATGCTTGGGACCAGAGGTATTTTGGATATCGGATTTTTCCGTATTTTGGAATAATTGCATACCATAATGAGATATCATGGTGATGGGACCTAAATCTAAGCACAGAATTCATTTATGTTACATATACACCTTATAAACACAGCCTGAAGGTCATTTTAGCCAATATTTTTTATAACTTTGTGCATTAAACAAAGTGTGTCTACATTCACACAATTCATTTATGTTTCATATACACCTTATACACACAGCCTGAAGGTAATGTAATACAATATTTTTAATAACTTTGTGTATTAAACAAAGTTTGTGTACATTGAGCCATCAAAAAACAAAGGTTTCACTATCTCACGCTCACTCAAAAAAGTCCGTATTTCGGAATATTCCGTATTTCGGAATATTTGGATATGGGATACTCAACCTGTATATACACATAATATGTTACGAGGCAGGAGTACCTCCGAGGTTACTATAGGCATTGAAGTACTCCTACGTCCACAAATCATTAGAGATCTAATCTATTAATAAAATTCACCGTTACCCTAATTACCTAGGGTCAGAGATGGTAAGTATTAGTGTGGGACCATAAGGGATCACTCAAATAAATTATGTGACTTTCCATAGGTTGATGGTTTTAACCCTATCAATAATACTAGTAACAAACAATTATATGGTAAATTAACTTCCATCAGAGGATATTGTGGATGTAAAGAACACTCTGTATCTAACTGAAAGGAAACAAAAATAGGGTGCGGAAAATGCTTCCTTCTTAATTCAATTTTCATATCCATAAACTCAAATAATCGAATTAAGTTCTACTGATTCGTTTAAACCTTCCGGGAAAATACTATTCATCTGGTACATCCAGAAGACCTCCTGTCTACACAGGTTTTTGTATCTATCACCCCCTCGTTTGGTTTGGGGAATGAATTCCAGACCAATAAGTTTCAAGCACTTTGGATCTCCCTTATGGGTGACATCATAATGTTTTGACACACTATGTGTCTGTATACGTTTAATAATATTCCGCCTATGCTCTAAGAAGCGTATCTTGAGTGCACGTGTTGTGCGTCCTATATATTTTTTCCCGCACCCACACGTTAGCATATAGATAACGTATGGTGTGTCACAATTAATAAAGCTTCTTAATTCAAAGAATTTACTAGTGCTCTCTATAACTACTTTCTTTACCCGATTGCTTATAAAGTTGCAAGTTATACATTTATTTCTGCCGCATTTGTAGCACCCCTTTATTTTCTCTGAATGTTTTTTCAGCCAGTCATTCTCATCTACATCAGCTGTGTTATTCTCTATTGTAGTTTTCAGACAACTGGGAGCCAACATATTCTTAAGGGATTTACTTTTGCGAAAAATGAACCTAGGTTTGAGATTCAATACAGGAAGAAGTAAAGGGTCCTGTTTTAGGATCCCATAATTTTTTGAGACAATCTTTTTAATCTCAGAGTGGCAAGTATTATAGGTTGAGATAAAAGATATCTCCTCCATTTGTACTTTATTAATATCAGCTTTTTTAGGTTCTAAAAGATCTTCTCTTTTTCTATTGGTCGCTTCTTCTAGTGCTGAGTCTACCAATGTTTTGGGATAACCCCTATTCAAAAATGCATCTGACATCTCTTTAGCTTGCATGTTGAAGGAGGTGAGGTCAGAACAGTTTCTACCGAGTCTTAATAATTGACTCTTGGGAATGCTTTTCTTCCACGGCATATAGTGGCTACTTTTAAAATGTAGATACGCGTCTGTGCCCACCTCCTTCAACATGCAAGCTAAAGAGATGTCAGATGCATTTTTGAATAGGGGTTATCCCAAAACATTGGTAGACTCAGCACTAGAAGAAGCGACCAATAGAAAAAGAGAAGATCTTTTAGAACCTAAAAAAGCTGATATTAATAAAGTACAAATGGAGGAGATATCTTTTATCTCAACCTATAATACTTGCCAGTCTGAGATTAAAAAGATTGTCTCAAAAAATTATGGGATCCTAAGACAGGACCCTTTACTACTTCCTGTATTGAATCTCAAACCTAGGTTCATTTTTCGCAAAAGTAAATCCCTTAAGAATATGTTGGCTCCCAGTTGTCTGAAAACTACAATAGAGAATAACACAGCCGATGTAGATGAGAATGACTAGCTGAAAAAACATTCAGTGAAAATAAAGGGGTGCTACAAATGCGGCAGAAATAAATGTATAACTTGCAACTTTATAAGCAATCGGGTAAAGAAAGTAGTTATAGAGAGCACTAGTAAATTCTTTGAATTAAGAAGCTTTATTAATTGTGACACACCATACGTTATCTATATGCTAACGTGTGGGTGCGGGAAAAAATATATAGGACGCACAACACGTGCACTCAAGATACGCTTCTTAGAGCATAGGCGGAATATTATTAAACGTATACAGACACATAGTGTGTCAAAACATTATGATGTCACCCATAAGGGAGATCCAAAGTGCTTGAAACTTATTGGTCTGGAATTCATTCCCCAAACCAAACGAGGGGGTGATAGATACAAAAACCTGTGTAGACAGGAGGTCTTCTGGATGTACCAGATGAATAGTATTTTCCCGGAAGGTTTAAACGAATCAGTAGAACTTAATTCGATTATTTGAGTTCATGGATATGAAAATTGAATTAAGAAGGAAGCATTTTCCGCACCCTATTTTTGTTTCCTTTCAGTTAGATACAGAGTGTTCTTTACATCCACAATATCCTCTGATGGAAGTTAATTTACCATATAATTGTTTGTTACTAGTATTATTGATAGGGTTAAAACCATCAACCTATGGAAAGTCACATAATTTATTTGAGTGATTCCTTATGGTCCCACATTAATACTTACCATCTCTGACCCTAGGTAATTAGGGTAACGGTGAATTTTATTAATAGATTAGATCTCTAATGATTTGTGGACGTAGGAGTACTTCAATGCCTATAGTAACCTCGGAGGTACTCCAGCCTCGTAACATATTATGTGTATATATATACAAAATATAGGATAAATGAATTCTCCTCTCTCTCTCTGTCCGTAGATATATTTTTTGTTATGTTTTAAAAAAAAAACATTTTAACATTATAAATGGAGTGTGAGGTAATGGGAACTGATTAAGCTAGCCATACACTCAATTAACTACACATGATAAGGGTAAAATGAATATGCGAGTAAATTATTACACCCTGTTATGTTCTCAGAAACATCCCTCTACAGTACATCTATAAAAACAAATATTTTTGTAATATAGTTTAGTGTTCGATAAGTTGCTTTAATAATAGAGGCTGTATTATAGAGAAACCACTAGGTTACACCCCGTCATTACTAGTACCACGTGATCGACAAAGTATTGGTCACATGTTAAGAAGTCAGGGTTTTGAGAATCTTATGCCCAGGACTCCGTATCTGGTCCCGTGATCGGACGTGTGAAGTCACGTGACCAGGAGCGGAGATTTGTGGGTAATCATGTTGCGTCCCACGGAGCGGAAAAGGAAGTAGTTCCGCCTCGGTGCGTTCCACGAGGCGGAAATAGAATGGGACTTGATACCCGGAAGTGTTTCCAATCTGTACGACGTAACTAAATTAAATTGCTTAATTGGATATATTTTATTTGGAATTAACAATTTCTATGTATGTATTTAAATAAAGATCACTATATATTAAAATCATGATGAAACAGCTGGATGTATTGTTAAGAATTGTATGTCACATGTTAATTCTACCCGGAAGTATTTAAAACAAGGGGTTAAGAATTTTAAAATTTTACTCTGTATGCAGGATATTACAGTAATATTAGATTACCACTATATGAGTCTGTCCTAGAATTTTAAACAGTGCTTGATCAATGTAATTTTTATATATTTTGAATGTTGCATTTATATATTGGATGGATTGAGTGAACAGGTGTAGATTGTTTGGCAATCAATACTGGTATAAATATCAGACCAGCTCAGTTATACAGTTATCCTTTGACAAAGCTGTAGTGCTTACAGCGAAACGCGTCAGGAATTATCTTTGGGTCATCATTCGTTACTTCTTACTGCCTACATCCGGACCAGAACTGGACGTTTACCGTTGCAGATGAATTGTGGCAATTAAGAACTTGTGACATCCAACAATTTACCACCTAAGGAGAAGGACACCGCAAAATACTGAGGAACCCCTTTTGGACGTTTGCATACATCAAAGATTCCCAAAGGACTTCACCTCTAGCGGCATTGGTAAAGTTGGATGGTCAGACTGCGCAGTCAGTCTCTCTGCACATTTTAGTCACTCTCTACTTACCCAGTTCACAATATAGGAACGGACTGCATATTAACAGGCAATCTAAGTTGAGACCCATACCATTTTATTCATTTATGAGCTGTGCACATTTCTTTTTAATTATGGCTTAAAGTCGCCATCTTATTAAATATAAGGTTTTATCACTCAATCCATCAAGTGTTATTCATTAATTAGCGCTGCTATTGTTTGTTTGTGTATTGTTATTATATTGGGTGTGACTACCCCATTAAGTTAGCAGCAGCATTAGAGGTGCAGCAACTTTAGCGCCCGATCCTTTACCTATTGGTAAAAACTATTTTTTTATTTTTTGTGGGAGCTGTTTCCACTTACAAAAATCCATTATTGATGCGCGTTCACATGTGAAAACCCTTGATTTTCAAGTCAGTGGAAAAGGGGTATTACACTTCTCCACAGTATACCCCTTCTTGAATACCAGGAAGCAGTGAAAAGTCCTGTTTAGCGAAGTGCTTAGTAAAACAGGACTTTTCACTGCTGCATGAATAGACCCCATAAAGCGGTATAATAAATAGACCTCAACAGAAGGAGTAGCTTGTATCCTCACCTGCTGAGTGTGGACACTGGGATTTGTTTTCCAGAGAAACTACATTATTGTTATCCTTTGGTAACATCTCATGCAGGTTTTGTTTGTTTATTAGCATGATAAGCAGCTAGTTGTCAGTCCATATTAACATGTAGAATAGAATAAGAGAGAGAGAGAGAGAGAGAGAGAGAGAGAGAGAGTGTGAAAGGGATTACAGTAAGGCCAGGATGAAAACGTAATTATGCATTTATTAAAAAACAGGTATGAAATCACAGTCATTTTCATAACAAGATCTATCTAAAGGGGTAAATATTTTTTTTTTACTTTTTAAACATGCATTTTTATGGTAAATAAGTATCTTTTGCATACACCCTTTATTGTTTGTTTATCAGACAAATGAGTGCTATTAAGATGAAGCATTTCTCCAAGCATATGGCTCCCAACGTATTCTTCCCTTAGCAAAGTCAAATATTTAACATTATGATTTTCAGATCACTCAATTTAGAGAGAAAACTACCACACATACTCCCGAAAAACAGGTTCCCTACTGTTCTACCGGATTCAGTATGGGATCCCGACGGAATCCCAATGGAATCCCTTGCTGGCTCGATGCTATCGCCATGCTTCGGGATACTAATTTAATCCCCCTCAGAGGGGGAGGGGGGGTCATGGACCACCCCCTGAGTGGGGATTCTGGGGCCCTGTCGGGATTCCGACCACCGGGATTCCCTTGGCTGTCGGGATTCCAGCGCCGGTATCCTGACAGCCAGGAAACTAACTTCTTTCCATCCTACCTATATGGTCAGCAGGAACTCAGTTCCTGAACCTCTCATTAAATTGACATAATCAGGAACCAGGTTCCTGAACCTGTCCTGGGCCAAAATGTACCTTACACAAAATAAGTTTTCATTTAATGTCTCTTTTGAGTACCTTCTTTTGTAAATACAATCCATCTATCTGTAAGTTTGGGGTTTTAAATAGCTTTAGTTTAATTCTATTAATGTGAATGTACTATTATCTGTTCTCTTTCAAATAAATTACCACATCTTTGTCTTTACTCATGAAAATATAATGTAAACTAAAAGCCATAGGGGTGAATTCAATTAGTTGCGAAAATGGCGGTAATTTACAGCGATTGCTGCTTTTACCACATTCATGTCTTTTTTACAGCAAAAGTACCGCATGTGTACTCCTGCGATCTGCGTATCAAATAAAAAAAAAGCACGAAAACGGGATTACCGCAAAAATTGGTGCCGAAGTGAGAAATGAAAAATGAATACATTTGCTTGTACCCCCCCAGAAAAAATAAACTAACATCGATTAACAGCATAAATGTTTATTATTAGTTATAATAACAGTATTTCTGGTACTTAAATTGGGTCAAATGGCTGTTATATAAATGTAACATTTAAAAAAATGTACAGTATATTTGGGTAATTTTAGGGGACTTTTGAAAGATTGTGGAAACGCACCGATTAGTCCCACCTGCAAGTCTAAAACACTTGCCCCACTCATAAAGCACCCCGATATACCTGTCCCATACCTTGTACCCAATATCCATAATTTTGCACTTTTTACCACAAAAATGACTTGTCATTATTGGCCAATTAAAAATAAAAACTCCTAAGTGCATAATTAGTCATTCAGAGCGGTGTCTCAGGGACTCAGAACCAAATCCCAACATTTTTAACTTAAAGTAGGGATTTTGCCCAAGTTTATCACCTGCACGGAGTTGGTGAATTAAAATTTGCAGTAAAATTACTGTACAACTGTTTTCCAGGACAATTGAATTGGTGCATTTTGCCATTCGCAGTAAATTTGCATTTTTATTACAATGAAAATGCGTTTTCACTGCTAATTGAATTCACCCCATAGACTATATAAGGCACACTCATTGTAGCACTTTAACCAACTAAAATTCCATAATTTGTTCATTATAAGTTTTTTTTAGCGTAGTACTTGCTCAAAATGTTTGAACTGAAATAAAAGTATTATAACTCTAGTAGAAACATGCATCATATTAATGCATTTTTAATTATGTATACAAATTTACCTTTGCATTACATTACAGTTTCATCATGATCAAATGTAGACTGTGTAAGCTCACTGATCTTGACAGTTGGGAGCCAGCATGAAACATTTAACCATTTAACCAGATGGTTAGTATCATATGTAAAATGGATGAAGATAGTTAAGAAAGTAATATATGTACCAGTTAACTATCTAAACTGCCAGATGAGAAGTAGTATTATATTTCATTGGTCCCAAAACCATGTGTGCATAATTGCTGGAATCTTTCAGATCTGAAAAGGTAGGACTTAGCTAAAATATGGGTGCTGGCAATAGGTCAATAGGTTGTGCCTTCATTGTGTAAATCAGTGACATGCAGAAGGAGGTTAAATATACAGACGGCTGTAATGCAAATCTAATAAATAGTTAATTACAAGAGAGAATCCCTTCATACTTACATATGGAAATAAACCACTGGAATTTCAACACACAACTTCCAAATAAAAACCATCTGCTGCTTTTACACAGTTCCTAGATGGAATTATGGCTTTATTTTTATTTCATTTGTTGGTGTTGAGCTGTGTTCTTTTCCTTTGCAGTGACTATTTCATATTCTGGTGAAGATTGAACACCAGACACATGGGGGGGTAAATCAGAGTTGATCGTAGATGTTCTAAATTTAGCACACCTACGATCAGTTACCCCTCCCCCCAGGCACGGGTACAAAAGCAGCGGCTGCATGTGACGTCACACTGTTGCTGCGGGCCCGCCCCCCCAACGGTCCAGACACGCCTCCATTGTCAATAAGACAAAGGCGATCGCAGCAGCATCTCACTGGGCTCCCGGGGTGCACACACGCAGCCGATGTGCGTTCGCACTCCACAAGGTAATTCAGACTGCGATCGCTGCTGCTGCAGCAATCCAGTCTGAATTACCTCCATTACTTTCTCAGGTGATATCAGTGGACCACAGGTTCCGGAAAGCTTGCCATGCCTAGTCTAGCTGTTATATCATTATGACATTTTGACTGTTTTTTTTTTGTATTTTTAGTTATGTGCAAGCCAAAGGCTCCCTTGCTTTTGTTCCTCTTATATATTGTATAAGTTGTATCAATTGACAGCTTATAAATAAATAGAATTGAATATTTCAAATAAAATTAACTTAATTCCAAAACCATCCCTCAAAAATGTGTCTTCTACCATGGTGATAGATCCCTTTTCCGTTAAGCTATGTTATTTTAATTGCATGCTGTTACAACATCAATTTATAAATAAATAAATAAAGGTAATAACATATTTGTGTTCCTGAACCATATACTTTAATCAGTAGTCTACCAAAGAAAGGCCTCCACATGCTGTACTACTGTAAGTACACGTTGGTATTTAAAACAAAAAATTAAATATTGTTGTTACACTGAATCGAAAACTGTTTTGGTCAGTTAGTAATTCCTTGAGTGCGAAGAACAGATGGGAATTATTCTGCACATATACTGTAGCTCCCTCTTGTCCTTAGGCAATAAAGAAGTAAAGGCAATAATTCCTCATATCCCACAATATGTACATTTGTTGGGGTCTGGTGGAAGATTCAATACACAATCACATCATCACCAATGGGCGCTGACGTGACTGCAGTACTGAAATATCTGAGGATCCAGTGATGGAAAAAGGCACTTAAAGTGAACAATGCCTCCCACCATCACTCTCGGAGATTCAGGGGCACCCTCAGTTAAAGTGAGGAGTCATCTCACTCAAACATTTAGCCACTTAAAGGGCAGTTCAATTGTTTTTGCATGCCGCTAGGGAATGGGTGATAGAAGGAGCTATTCATTTGTTTTGGGTACTGATTACTTATGGTGCGTGTCGTGCCCAAAAGCACTGGGTTTAGCCATGAACAGCGGCTAAACCCATCTAAAGTACTGGATAGGGCACCCAAACCGGTGCTACTGAGCAGGTAATAACTACCTGGGACCAGGCTTGTTGGAGGGTCTGCCATCCTCTGAGCATATCAACGTTGCTTTGGCAAGCATGTCTCTCCTCTGCGGTGGCATCTTCCCAGTGACATCTTCAGAAAGATTGAGCTGCACAGTGCAAGCAAAGACACTGGCACTGTGTTAGAGACTTTTCTTCCCAATATTACTGGGAAGATGTTGCCACTGCGGAGGAGGGTACCGCTTGCTGGAGCCAATTAAGATCTCCCACCCTGAAAATCTGCCCCTGGTTGAGGGACAAACGGTACGCTCCCTGTGCAGCACACAACCCCGTTATGCGGAGCTGCATATACATTTTTTTTATTTATATATATTTTTTGGTTGTTTTTTGTGGGGGGGAGGGCGTGGCCATGCCCCCCAAACAGTTCCTGCACTTAGCGAACCTCTCTACGGTCCCGGTTTCATTCATTTCTGCTTGCACCTCACAAGGGTGGAGCTGACATATTGGCACCCATGGCATTCACGTCCATCGACAGCAATAATTAAATTGGCCTGGTCTTGAATCTTGGTGTTAGGGACCAACCAGATGAGCTCACCTGGTCACGCTTGGTGTGCCCATATTTTTGGGCCATCTCAGATATTCCCCAGCAGTTGTATCTTGATATAAATAAAAAGGGCCCACTATTTTACTTCATGTGGTCAGTTGGTAATTTTTAGTTTTACTACAGAGTGTGTCATTGTCTGGTGTTAAGCAGACCAAGAATGGGAATGGTGGCAAAGCTCAAATAGCCCCCATACTGGTTCCTAGAAATAATAGGACCTTGTGGGACTAAAGAGGATAGGCCCTCCTTTGAAATGAGATGATCTCTCTGTAGTTATTGTGTCATGATCATCAGATAACAACTCCCTGCACTATAGAAAAAGGCTTAAATTAAAGGTACCCTTAATTCTTGTGGTACGTTGGCAAAGTTTTAAAATGGGATGTCTTGTTCAGTTATTATCAATATCATTATTATTATTACTACTAGCTACCAGCCCATTAAAAGGATGGAACAACATAAAAGTAATGTCAGTGTCAGCGGCTGTACGCGTTTGAATGGAGCATCACTTGAATTGCCATCTAGTGGCTGCCGGCGCGATAATCATCTGAATTCCCCCCGTAAAGGTGAGGAGCAGTGTTAGCCTTTTACTATATAGGATTATTATTATTATTATTATTATTATTATTATTACTACTCATTTTATACATTTCATTCAAGACAGACTAAAAAAATATATATATAAAAAAACCTGTGTAAAATCCTGATTTTTTTTTATGTACTGGAGAGTGGTATTTAGAGTGGTTTTAGGTTTCTGATGTACTGTAGTTATTTATGTTAGTGTTTCTGAGTACTGGAACAGGGACATTACAGTGATTGCTTTTACATGATCTTGAACATTTTTTTCAGTACGGTGTATGTATTTTATTGCTGTTAGTATTCTGAGCTAAAATATATCTATAGTTTTCAAATTGCTCAATAATTAGCAAATCATAAAATAGTAGTGTATACTTTTTTGTATTCTCATTTGTCATTGCTGTCAAAAGTCTTTTAATACAATTCAAAAAGAAAGAGCACTGGTTTTGTTTTGAAATTACACAGCGAGAACAGTAATATTGTTTGATGTAGGCATAGAAAATGCAGTACTGTCCACTTTAAAAGTGATGGTATTTGCATATCACACCCATAACTAGGTCAGTACAAATTACATAAGACAATATTACATTCTCAGGGGGAAAAACAAAATAAAACAATCATGGTTATTCCATTTTTATGCAGAATAATTTCAGTGGGTTAATGCTTAGGCTAATAGTACTCCCTTTGTCCTGAGATTTACAGAAATAAGTTTGTTTCACAAAACTTTTACTGTTCTTCTAATACCCCTTTCATACCCCTTTCAGACAGAAACAGAAATTACCGGGTGAAGCAGTTCCACCCAGTAATTTCATGAAACACATGGGTCCTTTTTCTGTGTGAAAGGGTCAACCCGTGTTGTAATTCCCGGGACTTCGACCCTGGAATCTACCAGGGTCGGAGGCAGGGAAATTTCGACATGGGTTGACCCTTTCACGCAGACAAAATACCCGTGTTGATCTGCAAATTACCGTGTCGAAATTCTCGACCCGGTAATTTGCATGTCTGTGTGAAAGGGGGGGTCAGTCAGGTCCCGGGAAAACGACCTAGCATTGAAATGCTGGGTAATTGCCAGGACTTTCAGACTTTTCTGTATGCAAGTGGTATCAGACATATGACCCAGGAATTTTCCTGCTCAGTCCCAAGTTTTTCATCTCCGAAAAATCTCAGGTTTTTGCTTGAGACCCCTTTCACACTGAGACCTGGGAAATTCCGGGGGTGGACCCCTTTCAGACATAAGCCTGGCCTGCCCTGGCAGCCAAGGCAGACCAGGCTACTCGCATGTCACATGTCAAACACACACACATGTCCCACTCATACATGTTTTCACACACACACAAACACACACACACTCACACGTCTTACACATACCCATGTCACACTTAAACACACACATACATGTAATATACACACACATGCCAAATTCAAACATTCCTGGGTTGATGCGCGTTCATGTGCAAAATCCTGGGATTTTGGAGGATGTCTGAAAGGGGTATAATAAATATACATGGAAAAATATCCCTGTGTAACAGTGTCAAGTCACAACTAGGTTTTTATAAAGTAGACTGGATGGCAATAAAACACCAATGAGCTGCTCTACAGTAGGGGTCTACTTATTTTGACCAATGTAATCCCATATGTTATCACTGCATATTGCAGCAATAAGAATTATTATTTTTTTGTCAAATTTATCAATAGTCCTCCTTCAGTACATGGCCTCCATTAAAATCAGATCCCAGCAAAAAGGTTTGGTGTAAAGCAGAGGTGGCCAAAAGGTAGATTGCGATCTATCAGTAGCTTGCGGAGCATCCGCCGGTAGATGGCGACAGACTTAACATAAAATAGCTGTAAAGAGCCTGCCTCTGCTGCTTCTCTTCACATTTCCCAGGGATGCAGTGTGCGGATGCGTGGGTGACGTTGTTACGTCACTTGTGATGTGAGGAGCCTGGGAGCTAGTTGGATCCAGTTTGATCCAGCCGGCGGTGGTGACAACAGGAGAAGCAGCCAGCGGGAGGCCATGCAGCGTGAATACTGGAGCCGTGACTGCGGGGAGAGGGAGGACTGAAGCTAGGCAGCGTGACAACTTGTCAGGTAAGTTATGAAAAGGGGGGTTTATTCACAAGGGGAAGGACGATCTGCAAAGGGGGGGGTATCTGCACAGAGCGTGGTATCTTCACAAAGGGGTCTTTTGTTTTACACAAGGGGGAATCTGTAAAGGGTGGAGGATCTGAACAGAGGGGATTATTGTACAGGGGGCTAGTATGCAGGGGACTGGAAGGAGGTTATCTGCAAAGTGGGGGTTTGCACGGAGGAGGGCATTGTACAAGGGGCTATTATGCAGGGGAGTGGAAGGGGGGTACCTGAACAAGGGGGGGATTTGCACAGAGAGGGGTTATTTCATGTTGTCATTATTAATGCTATTTTTAAATGTGAGATTTATTATTGGTGTTGTTTGACACCGGTAGATCACCGGTAAGTAAGTGAACAAAAAGTAGATCTCAAGTCCCAAAAGTCTGGCCACCCCTGGTGTAAAGTGATAGCAATCACTAATCCTTTAGTGCTGGCTTCTGACACTGCAATATCTGCGCCTGTGCAGTGTGTATGGGCACTGTCAGGGAGGGATCAGAAGAACCCTCTCCATTTGTGCTCTCCTCATGGGAACAGACAAGTAAATGCCATCATCAGGAGGCATCAGCTGTCAGGACCAAGAAAAGCTAAGCATTTTTGATCTTGGGAATTTGGCACAGAAAGCAGTCCCCACTGAGAATAATGAGAACTGTGGTCTGCTTCATTAGCTTCTTTAATGCCGGAGATATCACTGACAGCTCAACATTAGGTATTTATTAAATTGCTTGATATCTAAAGCCTGCAAAAATTATTCATGAATAGACCCCATAGCATTATGAGCGCTAGCTACAGTTTTGCTTGGACTAATGATTATATACAGTGCTACGTATCAATCAATTTCACCTTATTTTACTAAGCATATATTTATTTATCTTTATTTTGCTAAAGTTTCATTAGCAATCAGCATTGACTGGTTTTAGAATGTGTATCCGTTCAGACTATTGTAACTCTTACCTGTTTATATAACCCCTAAAATAGGACCACCCAGAAATGCTTGGAATATTCAGAAGGAAGTTCGGTTGGGGTTAGGTTGTGGCATTCAGGCTTTATTGTTGAATTTAAACATTTCATTTCTGTCTGTCAAGTGATTCTTTATGAATTAGCTCTCCCTACAAAGCATTTGGGTTATGACTTTGCTTCTAGATGATAAAACAAATTGAGAGATTAATACTCACCGCATTGGATTGTACAGAAGATGGGTGCATTTAATGGCCTTTTAATGTTTTGAAGTAATGAAAATGAAATACTATGCTGCAGTTTAATGTGCAAATTACATCACCAGAAGACTAAAAGTATGTGCAGGACATACAATGTTTTCATGGAATATTTTGCTTGAACTGTTATCAACATACAGATTTTAAATGTTGTGATCGTGTATTTTTGTACTGTTTTGTATAACTACATTTTGTTAGTAATATGCTTCTATTTTTGCAGCAATCTATTGCCTGGCAATAGTAGGTTGTTATACAGTAGCTATCATTTAGCAGTACAAGGCTGATGAAAGTACAGGTGGTACTCCTTGTATAAAGGTCATCCAAGTAGTTAATGCATTTGGTGATGGGGCTTATCTGCCAACCAGATCTTTAGCTTCTGTGCGGACACACACTGCAGAATTTGGGCAAGCTAAGTCAGATTGTATACATCACTCCAAGCCTCTTTTAAGCAGAGGCATTTGATATGCCGGCTGTCGGGATCCTGGTGCTCAGCATACCGGCGCCGGGATCCCAACAGCCGGCATACCGACAACTATTCTCCCTCTTGGGGGGTCCACGACATCCCTGGAGGGAGAATAATTAGCGCGCCGTGCGTAGCGCACCACCGTGCTCACAAGGGGCTCTTTTGTGCTCACCCCGCTGCCGTCATGGCGACGGTCGGGATCCCGGCACTGGTATGCTGGGTGCCGGGATTCCAACAGCCGGCATAACGTAGTGGACCCCTTTTAACATCTCTTCTATCTTCCATTAATTATTCTCATCATTGTTTTTTTTTATAGCAGATATTGCTTTAAATCCCTTTTAAGGATAATATTTCCCAAAGCTAAATTGTAGTAAAAAATAAAAATAAAAATAATAAGTTGTACTTACCGAGAATGTTCAAATCCCGGGATCGGTGTTATCCCAGGTGCGTATGCTTCTCTACTCTGAGCGCTAATTATTTACCTGTTTCAGGCAGGATCAGACAGTGTTGATGCTCTCTCCTGTGAACTCTTGAGAAATCATTATTGGTTATGAGTAGTTAATATTGCATAACAATTCCTAGCATGTTCTCATTAATAATAAGGCTTACTTTAGTTCCTTTAGCACCAAAACTTAATATTGATTACACATATAAGTATATATTCTAAAGTATATTACTGCAAACTAAATTGAAAAAGGTGTAATTTTCATGCTGTGTAATATTGGGTATGCCCTACGTAGTGCTTCCAAACCTCAGTCTAGGTTTTAAGTATATCCATGCTTGGCCACAGGTGACATAATTAGTAAATCAGTGAATATGATTTCACCATCTGTCTTGAACCATGGCTATCTTGAAATCCTGGACAGTTAGTGCTCCTTAAGGAACGAGTTTGGGAACTACTGCCCTACGTATGGTGTAACTATAATAAGCATTAGTGGAACAAAGTTTTATGTCTCTTGCACAATACTGTAAACATATATTTTGAAAGAATTAAAGAAGTCCCTTTTTTTCTAGACTTAAGGAAGACTTTTGAACAAGAACCTCTAGGGAAGGAAGTGTCACTGGAACAAGAAGTCCTATTGCAGTGTCGTCCACCTGAAGGAATACCAATAGCTGAGGTAGGTAGTACAAGTACTTCTCCAGCTCTTTGCTAATAAGGCTGTAGTTTTTGTTTACAAGTTACAAATTATATAATAATATATTTTAAGTGACAACCGTGTGATGTTAAATAGTAAGTTTCAAATTAAAAAAGTGAATTTAGAATGTGTGTGGGATCATTTTCAGGGGGAATGTAACATTGGGTGCTCCCCACCCTTCTCAGAATGATCCAGGACATGTCATGCTTTAGCGAGGGGAATGAAGCTTGATAGTGTAAGCAGCATGGTCCTCCAACAGCACAGTGTAGTAATGTGACGCTCCTGTTACCCTGGCGCAGGTAGACTGTGGTGTGATATACACCTGTATACAAAATGAAGTACATATAACCAAGATTGAAGTAATGATCAAAGGAAGCTGTGAGATTATGCACATAGTAGGTTTTTACACTAATAAGCAAAGTACATAATACATCTATCTGTTAAACCTTACATAAATTAATTCTATTCTTTTTTTTTTAAAGTGGATAATGCTATCATTGTGCTCAAAATAGATTGTAGTTACTGTACCAAATGGCTATATTGCAGTTGCGTATTTAAGTCTTCAAAAGGTTTGGGGAATACCGCACAGGATATGATAGAGATACAATTTTTATAATTTTACTGATACCAAAATTATGAAATAACAAGAAAACTAAGTTTTCTGATTTTTAAACAGTTTGGTGGTGCACCCTGAGTCAGTGTTTAGAACATCGAACAACAAGAAGAAAAGAAGACTCTTTTTTGGGTGCACTCTTAATTTGAACAATATATAGACTTAACAAGATGAGATATAATATTTAAAATCAATTTTTATTAACACAAATTAAGATATTTAGTGGTTAATGAGAGAAGGAGTAGTCAAAAAACGAAAACAATATAAACAATTAGTAAAATTGCTGATATGATAGTGATGTTTATGCAGTCCTGGCTGGCAGAGTTAGATCTAAATGCGGTAAATGAATTGAATATTTACATATTAGAATATTTGAATGGTACGTTCTACTAACAAAGATCAACAAAGTTGTGACCCTGTCCTATATTGGTGCCAGTAATATGCTTTAATGAAGAAGTGAAAATGAATAGAAAGAAGCAAAGGAAATGAGAGAGCAGAGTGAATCTGCTGTCAGTGTTAGACATTGAGCATGTGGGACCAACGCGTGCTCTACTAAACTGAGTATTCCTCAATGGTCCCCCACTTGAGTACTGACCCAGCCCAACACTGATTAGCTTCCAAGTTCGGACGGTTTTGGGCGTTTCCAGTGTGGTATGATAGTAGGGAAATTGAAACGCCAATGGGAAGCTCTGGAATCACTGATGAGAGTTCACGAATTACATAGTATCAAAGTAAAGTGACAGAAGTTAACTGATAGAAGAAAATAGATGGATCTGCTGCCAGTGTTAGACAGGGATATACCCAGAATCAGTGGTGAGAGTCCATGAAATTATATGTAGATGGAAGCAAAGAAGAGGAGTACACATTGGTACCTATATCGGTTAAATGATTTAGAATTCTCAGAAAAAGAGAGAAAAGGAAAGGCACATGTCGGGATGGACTAATCAGGGTTATACATCCATACAAATATGCAGTTGCTGAATTGGACAAAATAGTAATATTGTCACTAGATAAGATGCAGGATTGTAGTCCAATATGTGCAGAATGTGATCTCTATAATTATGTTAATCAGGTATCAGGTGTCGTGTCCTTACCCAAAAATAAAAATTACAACTGGGTTAATACTGGGTACAACAACAGTACTGTAATCTCTATATTAATGCTCGATATAAAGAAGAGACGTTTATGATGGTGGTATTCTTCTAAATAAACAGTGCAAGATAACAATGTACCCAGTAATATTGCTGTAGAAAAGCACAGGAGGGCAGGGGGGGGGGAAAGAGCAAGGGTTGCGTGAGTCATGTATACAACATGAGATGCAATCTCAGTGAAAGATACAATGTATTGCAAGAAACTAGTACCTGTAGGAAAACAGAACTAGAAACGAAGATAATATTGTAGCAGGTATAAAGACAGTGTGCTCAATAAATTTAAATATCACAGTGCATGTATAAATATTGCTAATATTGTAGCAAGTATAAAGACAGTGTGCTGAATAAATTTCAATATCACAGCGCATGTATAAAGTATAAAGACAGTGTGCTGAATAAATGACAATATCACAGCGCATGTATCAATCCCAGCATATATTGCTAATTGGGAATAAAAGAATGAGATTAGAGAAAAACCCTTGGGATTTTTATGATACAGACGTATCTATTTTAAATAATTAGCAGGAGATATAAATGCTGACTCAAACCAGCAGGGAATGATAGATGTCCAATCTGTGCGAGTCTCAAGCTGATCGTGACGGATAGGAGAAAGTTTGGATATTACCCGCGATGACTGGATGTAGTAACCCCTTCCACCACGCTGAGGTCTTGTTCTGAAAGGTGCCGCTGGCCCGGCAGCCCCAGACAGGTGCAGGAACACGTCCGCTAATCAGTTCAAGCGTGGCGATGTCGGAAGAGGCACGGGACCGCCGCTGGAGAGGAGAAGGAGAACGTCCGATGCTCCGGCCAGCCGAAGTGAATCGCTGTCAGAGGAGGCACAGGACACGGGTGGGTGAGAAGAACGTCCGCTACTGTAGTCAGCCAGGACAATAGGTGAAGTCGGAAGACGCGTTTCACCCGTCCGCCGGGCTTGGTCACTTCCTGTAATGGGCTGGGTCCCTGCAGGCTTTTAAAGCACATGAAGCTGGTTTGGATCCAATCACTGAAAGGGTGTGTCCCTTGATTGGCTGCTGATATCCTCAAATTCAGAGGGAATGTTTGCGATCAAGGCTTGTCAGGGGGGCCCATCAATGATATCATATAAGAAAAAGGAATGCAAAAAGGGAGGATTAAAACAAAATAAATACCAACAATTAAAGTTAAAACACAACCATGATGAAGAGTACATATTAGTTTGTAAGTCTGTATATAATTACATACAGGTTTAGTACTATTAATTGACAATTATATGATAGCATTAGCTCAATTAATCATTACTGCAGAAATTTAGGCAGTGCTCATGGAATAGCAGTGAAGTGTCTCAAGAAAGACAAGAAAAAATAATAAATAATAAATAATAGTAATAATAATAATAACTAAATTACAGAAATGCAGGTGTTTGATAACTACAAAAAAAAATAATGCTTAAATTTATAGGAAGAATGTTGGGAATACAACGGGTACTGAAGTTGGGTATAAGACAAGTGAAACTGATTGGAGTGCAGCAAGGTGTAAAAGCACCCTATTAAGCCTATTGACAGTTATGACAGAGGATGAAAGAGGAGCAGGATGGAATAGAATGTAACTAATAAAGTAGATAGGGATACATGGATAAATAAATAAATAAATGTCGGGGATCCATGTGGTCTAATATTTAGTAGTTATTTGCGGCTCATAATTGGAGCGAGGGAGTGAATATCCAATGATGTGGGAGCGGGAAGGGGGGTGGGAAGGGGGGGGAAGGGGGAGGGGTTTGGGTAGGGTTAGGAAGGAATAAAGGGGGAAGTGGGCAGGGAGAAAGGGGAGTGGACTAGAACAAGAAAAGAAAGAAAGAAGAAAAAGGAAGAAAAAAAGGGGGGAGAAAAGAAAAGAAAAAGAAGAAAGATAACTGCAGCTTCTATATCTAGATAGTGTAAAGTGAGCTTAATGTGTGCAGCCATTATAGTGGGCTGGAGTGGGATACTACCTGTTAGCAGGTGTGCATGCATCAGTTAAATGTGGTGTGCTTAAAAATTGCACAAGTACAGATAGATGTGGAAATAATGAAGATAAGGAGGTATGCTGATGGCATGGTGATGCTAGGTGTGGGGAAAGGGAATGTACAACTGTGATGGAGTGAGAAAGGGGAGGAGGAGTGATATGTTATATAGAACAAATTGAACAAGTGTCCTAGGTGAGGTTGTGGATGCAGAAAATATAGATGAAGGTGATATGGGGGGGAAGGGGAAAGGGGAGGGGTGGAGGGAAAAAGGAAAATGGAAGAGGGACAATGAAACTGGATGGGAGAGGGGGGGTTTGAAAAAAAGGGGGGGGGGACCCAAAGCAGAACCGGGGGGGGGGGGGGAGGGAAGGGGGGGGGGGAGAAAGAGAATTTTAATATGGAAGAGGGAAAGGAGTTATTGAAGGAGGTGATAAAAGTATGGCAAAGGTGGTGCAAAAGTTTTTACAAAAACACACTATAATTAATATATTCATTGAGGCCTGATGGTTTCAAGCCTCCCAATTTGAAGGTCCATTCACTTTCTTTTTTGATCAATTCTTTGCTCAGGTCTCCCCCGCGTATGCCTAAATGGACTCTTTCAAGACCGAATGCACGCATCTCACAAGGGGAGTCTTGATGTTGGACATGAAAGTGTCTGGCTACCGACGTCAATTTCTTGCCCTTCTGCAGGTCTGATGACGCATTTCTGATGGCTCCCATGTGTTCAAAAATTCTGGTTTTGAACTTCCTCGTGGTCATACCAATGTAGCGTTGATCACAGCTACAAATTAGACAGTAGACCATTCCTTGCGTGTCGCAATTGAAGAAATGTCGTATTGGGATATCTCGACCCAGTCTGTCTCTGACTTGATTAGTTATCAAGATCTGAGGACAAGCTTTGCATTGTCCACAGGGATAAGACCCTGTGATATTTCTCGATTTGGTAGGGTCTCGTGAAAAATGGCTCTGAACCAGCATATCCTTCATATTGTTCGATCTTCTCCAACTCATTTGGATTGTGGGATCCAGTAGGGGTGATAGGACTGCATCTAGATGTAAAACTGGTAGATGTTTTTGGATTGAATTTTTTATTTGGCGCCATTCTGGGCAGAAGGTGCCCACAAATCTAATTTGTGAATCATCCCTTTTATCCTTTAATTTATCTTGAAAGATCAAAGTATCTCTCTTGGTTTTCAGAACGGACTTTTGGGCTTTCTTCAGGGCACGTTTGCTGTAGCCACGAGCTTGTAATCGAGTGACAAGTTCCTGACTTTTCTGTTTGTATACTGTATCTTCTGTACAATTGCGCCTAAGTCTGAGAAATTCCCCTTTGGGGATATTCTCAATGGTCGGTGGAAAATGTGAGCTTGTCTGATGCAAGATACTGTTGGTGGCTGTGTCTTTACGATAAAGCTCTGTAGCCAAGGTTCCATTGTCTGTTTTATAGATGTTGAGATCTAAGAAGGATACCTCATTCTTGCTTATTGTGTGAGTCAGAAAGATGTTGAGATTATTGTCATTCAAATGGTTTATGAAGTCCAGTAGAAGCTGTTCATCGCTGTCCCAGATCACCAGAATGTCGTCTATGTATCTGAGCCAGTTAAGGATGTGTTGTGTGTATTCCTGGTTGTCATCACTAAACACAATCGTTTGTTCCCACCACCCGAGGAACAGGTTAGCATATGTGGGAGCACATGCTGCTCCCATAGCTGTCCCCCGGATTTGTTGAAAAAATTGGTCACCAAATGTAAAGAAGTTTTTGTTCAATACAAAGCTTAACATTTCGCAAAGAAAGTCATTGAAGTCGTTTTTCTCCTTCATATCTAGAAAAAACTTTGTGGCTTGTATGCCTTGTTGGTGAGAGATACTGCTATAAAGAGCCTCTACATCTAAGGTGGCTAATATACAGTCTCCATCTAAGCAGATGTCATGCAGTTTCCGTAACAGGTCAGATGTATCTCTTAGATAAGAGGGTAGTGTCAGAACATGTTCCCTAAGATGTAGGTCTAGGAACTTGCTAGGTATCTCCAGAAGGCCCCCGTTCCCTGAGACAATGGGTCTCCCTGGTGGTTTCTTGATATTTTTATGTATTTTGGGTAGGAGATAAAACGTAGGTACTCTGGGGTTTGAAACTGTAAGGTATTTGACTTCTTGTTGTGTGATGGTTCCGAGGGCCGAGGCTTCTTCAATCATATGCGCATATTGTTTATGAAATTTAACTGTTGGGTCAAGTGGTAATTTCAGATAGCATGAGGTATCCAAGAGTTGTCTCCGAGCTTCTTCCTCATACATGGTGGTGGGCCATATTACAATATTGCCCCCTTTATCAGAGGGCTTTATAACAATATCGTTCCAGGATTTGATTTCTTTGAGGGCTTGCCTTTCTCTATACTTGAGGTTTTTATTGAGGCATCTCTTCTTGGAGTTGGTTTGAATATCATCCAATTCTCTAGACACCAGATCTAGGAAGACTTTTACCTCTGGACTGTTGTTGTCCTGTGGGAAGAAAGTAGACTTCACTTTGCACATTGGTCTGGGATTATGTGCAGGTAACATATTGGAAGGTGATTGCATATATAGTTCTTCTAAGGTCTGGATAGCTGATAGTTCTTCTTCAGATAAGAATGTAGCGGAGGAAGTGGAGGTAGATGGTTCTTCATGGTGAGAGTCAATTGTCTCTAGACCTCTGGGTGACATCCCATCTGTCATGTTCTTGTTAGTTGATTTTGCAAAGAATTTCTTTAATAGTAATTTCCGGCCAAAGAGCCTGAGATCTTTTTCCCACATAAACCTATTCAAAGGTGACGTGGGTGAAAACGATAGTCCTTTGCTTAAAACTTCCACTTGATCTTCCGTTAGGGTTCTGGTACTGAGATTAATGATTTGTAGTTTGTCTGTGATCAACGCTTCCTGGTGTTGCGTATGGGATAATGCGAGGTCCTCGGGGTATCCCAGTCGCAATTGTTTCTGTCGCTGTTTCTTCCCCCCTCGTCTTGTCTTCCTCGATATTTGCTTCTGCCTCTGGAACGCTGACCTTTCCCTAAAAAAGGGGCCTCACTATTGTAGCGTTTGGATATCTGTGATGCACCTTCCAGATGTTCTGTGGAGGAGTCCTCACTATATAGGATTCTATCTCGGAGGAACTAATGTCCTCTCTTGTGGGTTCTCCTCTTTAACCACTCATTAACCACTAAATATCATAATTTGTGTTAATAAAAATTGATTTTAAATATTATATCTCATCTTGTTAAGTCTATATATTGTTCAAATTAAGAGTGCACCCAAAAAAGCGTATTTAAGTCTATAAACAATATCCATTCTTCCAGTTCACAAACACTATGGGGTATAATCAATTAAAGTTGGATCCATTCCAACATGCATTTGTCGGAATGGATCCAACAAGTGCTATTCAATAAATGGCCAAATCCGACTGTCGGATTTGGCCGTTCCCAGTGTCCCCTCTGCGCTGCTGCTGACAGCACTCAGCTGCTGTCAGATGCTGTCCCGTCCTCCTCCCAGCTCGTCCTCGCTGCTGCTGACAGCACACAGCTGCTGCCAGCTGCTGTCCCGTCCTCCTCCCAGCTCAACCTCATCATCGCTGCCGGGAGAGAGGAGCCTGGCCGTGACCACGCCCATCGGGGGTAGTGCCCTGCAGCCCGCCGCCCGCTCCCCTGTCTCATGTCCTCAATCCAACTTTTTTTAAAGTCGGATAGAGATTGTCAGAAAGGGGGCCAAAACCTGTTGGATTTGGCCCCGTTTCTGACAGAAGCACGCGGATCGGTGGCTATTCTGCCATTTAACGTGCTTTCCAACAAGTCAAATTTCCCGACTTGTCGGAAAACTGAGGGGGGAATTGAATAGGTCAGAACTCCTTCCGACCTGAAAAAGTCGAAACCTGCAATCTTTCTGACAAGACGGCAGGTTTAGACTCTAATTGAATATACCCCTATGTGTGGGGTCACAGTCAGGCATTGGTTATGTCAAAGTGCCTATGTGTTCAATCACACTAGTGATAGGGCCCATATTTAATTACCTGACTTGTTTTACTGCATAATATTTACTTTGCTTTATAGAGGCAGTTCACATACACATGTGTCCTCATATACTGTGGCTTCAGTCACACCAAATAGCCCCTCTTGGCATGTCAGGTTCTGCCGATTCACCTGGGACGAGCATCTCTCTCACTCAAAATTTGCATCATATTTGCATAAATAAAACAACTGGGAGTGACAAAACTACATTTCTAGACTGCACTGATCAATTTGATGTGCAACATTTGTATATCAGTACGAGACTGAGTACGAATCTGTGTACAAAGTGCTATGATGCAGCTGCCACGGATTTTTCTCATGCTAAGTTCCATAGTGCTTCGTCTGCGACTTTATACACATTTAAAACTGTTTTCAGTGCGGTTAAAGTTGCGTCCTGGTATTTCTGGTACACTTTGAGAGCTGTTTTGCTGCCTCAGCGACTAAGACGCAAAAGTTAAAGAAAAAGACATTATACCTTGCACTACTGTATATGCTATATACTGTAGATGCTAGGTGTATGAGGACTTATATGTGCTGTATCTCAATATGGGTTGTGGTCACTAACTTCCAAACTGAGTAATTATACACGCATAGCTGAGAGCCTGCTCCATAAGTATAAATGACATTGAACAGTTCCAAAAGGTCCTACTTAGCTCTTGGTAACATACATATAAAAATCTGTGATTTAATTATATGTTATCCTAAAACTAGTGAAAATAATCCAGATCTCAGCTGGATCAATCCATACACAGTGGTCCAATTATTAATTTTCAGGTTGCTTGATCATTTAAAAAAAAAAAAAAAAAAACTTTTTTTCAGTTATCTCCTCATTTGCCAATAGTTCAAAACCACTAATATTTTTTTTATTTGGTTTGAGTCATGGCAGGCAGTGATTTTCATTTTTCTAGGCATTTACACAAATGCAAATATGTTAGGATTGGGATGTGGTAGAGCCTTGGGACTAGGGTGGTCATTCCGAGTTGTTCGCTAGCTGCATTCGTTCGCTGTGCACCAATGAGGCAAAAAAACAGCACTTCTGCACATGAAACTGCACAAAATTATTTTGTAGCCGCTCTGCGATCCTTTTGTTTGCACTTCTGCTAAGGTAAAATACACTCCCGGTGGGCGACGGCATAGCATTTGCATGGCTGCTAAAAATTGCTAGCGAACGATCAACTCGGAATGACCACCTAAAACCATTGTTCTCAGCAAAGTTTGGGCTGAAATAATGGCACCCTGAAAAGTTATTTTCACAAATATTTTGTTCTCGTTGTGCCCTCTCTTTAACCTTTAAAGTGAACTAAGGTCATTTATGCATCAAACCAAAAATGTAGCCTAAACTTTGCTGAGAACAATGTTTTGGCTTTTTTTGTCCCAAGGCTCTACCACATCCCAATCCTGAGATATTTGCAATTGTGTAAATGCCTTTAAAAATGAAAACTGCTGTCTGCAATGATTTAAAGTTTGCCACCATTTAGAAACGAAAGCAAGTAAAGAAAAAATATTAGTTGTTTTGAACTATTGGCAAATATGGGAGAAAACTGAGAAAGAAAAAAAAATGGTCAAGCAACCGATGTTGGACCACTTTATATTGCTTGACTGAGCACTTAAGTCATTTTTTGATCCCCTTCACAGAGATACACTTTTGCTTACCTTAGGGGACACATGGAAATACAAAGTGATCATGCAAATACCATAGGAAGCGTACACTTTACTATGCTTTTGTCTTCATTAAAAAGCTTTAGTTTTCTACATACAGTAAACATGATTTAAATAGTTATTTAACTGCTTTACTTGTCATTGTGATGTTGATATGTTCTTTTGTGCTTGTTAGAATAAAATACAAGGTCTCTTTTGTTCATAAAATAGGCTAGGTCCTAAATCTCTTTTCTAAAAGCTTGGATTAGTAGAAAATGTAAGAAAAATACCCACTAGCAGCTTAGCGCTATGTACAGTTTTTTTTTATTCCTAATATTGTCGCTGATCCTTAATACATTTTATACAGAATGTCATCTTCACAACAGCTGTAATGTTAATCTCTTCTGTAGTCTGGTTCTCTCTTTCTTAACATAGAGGAACATGTCCACCTGTTGTAGGAAGCCATATAAAATAAGCGGCTACTAACACATATTTTCTACTGCAGGTGGTTATTACAATGTTCTGTATGTTCCCTTGCTGTCAATGAGTTAATAAAATAATGTAAAGTATAATTAAAACCAGAACACTTCTTTCCTTATCTTTCTTATGTGACAGACTGTAAGTCAATTTACTGTACTAGGGCTGCCAATGTTTTCACCTAATGGGAGCTGATCTTTTTCCTGTTACTAGACAATACTTCCTCTTTCAATTAGAGGAAGTCATTCTTTGAAAAGCATTGTTCATGATGATGTACCCTATTCATTTACTAGGAACCTGTGACACCAGTGTGACACTTCTTAACTAAAATTCATAAGGATCTAGTTTCTAGGAAATTGATTGGCTCCATGGATAGAAATATGGCTCATCGCCAAAATGACTGAAATTATCGTCTGCAGGCCACAAGTGCACTTTAGAAATAATTTCATTATGTTTTGATAACGTAGCAAAATAATTATTCTTTAAACACCTATTGAAGTGTATCAATTGAATTTGCGAGAGTGGTACAATTTCTACAAAAATGATTAATTTATCTTATTTCTATATGGAATTATATTGTATTGTACTGTAATGATAAATGACCATGATTTAGCTGCCTAACTGACTTGGAGAACACAATGTTATGTGAAGGTATAACATTTTATTTTTCTTAGTATTTTCTTAATTAACCAGTGCACAAGTTACAGGTGCAAAGCATAAGAATCCAGTTTAAAATAAATGCATCCCAGATTTGCAATATAGACACAGTTTAGAAGCCAGCACTCCACCTCTTTGATAATGAAACAACAAATGATAACGACTTTTCTTTAGTGTGGTAATTAGTCAGCGAGACTATGATTTTGCTGTCAGTATGGACCAGGTGGTTGGTGAGTGCTTCTTAAGAAGATGAGGATGTAAAGACTTATATGAGCTGGTAATGATTCTTCCTTTAATACTTTATAACATACTAGTACACTTTGTCAAGAAGCAAGGGCTTCTGATTGCCAGCTAATTGACTTAGAATTGCATTTGTACCAGGGCTTAGAACAGGCACCAATTAACACTTGGCAAGCTAAAAAAAAAAAGAAAAAAGAAAAATCATGCACATTAGACTTTTAAAAGAGCTATTCTGCGTGACTTCAAAAGTAAGAAAAAAATGTGGAAGATCAAACATCCAGATTTGAGAGCAGCCTAATGGTTCTCCCTTGTAAAATCTTTTCAATACTATTAATAACACAAAGGACAGAACACTAATGAATATGAATACCCTAACTTGCCTTTATTAATGCAGTGTGCCAAGGCTAGCAGGATAATTTAAATTAAACATAGATGTCAGGTAAATCAGGAGATTTAAAGTCTATATAAGTAATTCACCAATTTTATAATCAGTAAAATCTATGTTTATTATGTGGATGCAGCCTTCTGCATTAATGTGTAACGGCAGGACTAAGATTTATCATTAAGGTTTATTTTTAGGACTATTTTGTTTTACAAATCATCAGTTTCGCCCATTAGTTAACCATAATAAATTGAGATAATGCAAAAACAAGTGACTGAGTTTACAAAGTTGATTGCGTCACATATATTTTTTGTGTTGGTGTATCTAGAATGGATGCAAGGTGTGCAGTGCACTCAGTGACGAGCAGTGGGGTGAGGCAAGTGAGGCAGAGCCTTTCCTGTCATGCTAACGTATACGCCAGAGGTTTGACTATATAAAGTATATGAAAAATACAAAGAATATATTAGAACTATCTTCTATGTATTATTCTAATCATTTTTATAGTTAAGTCTCTGGAGTAAAAAGTCTGTGACAGGTGAGACAATGCCTCCCATCTATGATCAAACCTCACCAAATTTCCAGCAGTATATACTGCTGCACCTGTGTATAATGCCCACATGAAGCCTTTGGCTCATATATTGTGTGTATATTTGGCTCTGGTACTAGCCAATGCCTCCTGAGCCATTTACCTCACTGCACGTCCATGGTGCACATAGGCCACTGGGTCCAGGGAGGTGCACACTGCATACCCTGCACCCCTATAATTATACTTACCTCTCCAGAGTCTTGAGTTGGCCGGTGCTGCAGAAAAAATGACAGGAAAAATGTTGTGGCGGCCATTTTCCAGGAGATGTTCACATGCGCAGTAGATTCTGGCACAAAGCCATAGAAGACTGCGCTGCCAGTGAGGAGGGGGCCCATACAGAGCCTGCGCATAGGCCCTCTTCTCTATTAATCCTACCCCTGATAACTAGTCATAGTTAATAAAAAAAATTGTGATTTGTTTCTCATCATAATATTCTGTTTGCTTTTGTACTGCCATGTACTGTACCCTGAGGGCCTCTTATAGGCCCTACACACTTGGCGATATTCTGAAAGATATGAACGATCTCGTTCATAAATGAACGAGAACTCGTTCATATCTTTCAGTGTGGAGACATAAGCGATGAACGATGCGCGTCCCCGCGCTCGTTCATCGCTGGTCTCCCGTCGGCTGTGCATGCAGGCCAATATGGACGATCTCGTCCATATTTGCCTGCACTTCAATGCAGCCGCGTGACGGGGGGAGTGAAGAAACTTCACTCCCCCCGTCACTGCCCCCCCGCCGCCGGGTTGCTCGTCGGCCGTATCGGCCGTCGGGCACCTCGGCGGCACATCGCCAAGTGAGTAGGGCCCTTTAGTTATAACAATTAAGTAAGATTATTGGTAGTTATTAATAGTAAACCCTGAGGGTAACAACCAGTAGAAGTGAAGTAATATCTTCTCCTTAGGAACTATGCCCATTTAACCAAGTGACTTGTTTCAATTGTCTCAATGCCTCCTGGCAAAATAAATTATTAAGCTACTCTATATTAATGTATCTTGCATTTACAGTCTGTATTTATTAAAGAAAAAAAGGCAAATTATAAATACACTTTATTGTACATGGTCATAATAGCACAAATCTAAATTGTGCAATGTGCAAATCAGTGTTTTAAAGTTAGAAGAAAGTCTGTGACAAAATCAGATTCCACATATTGAACAACTCTAAATACAGGTGTGTCTTCATAATGTACATCTAGCCTCAGTACGCCATGTACCGCGAGATACTCCCATACTCCCAACATCGAGCATCTTTTTTGCTGAAAATGCATCTTATTCGTATCACTATGCGCATAAGATGCACAAGCAGACTCTGCTGATTACAATGATATGCGACATGCCTTTATTCTGTGTGCATCTGTGGCTGTATCTGCATACGAAATACTACTTTACAGTGTTTTCCGTGAAAACACTGCAATGCAGCATTTTTATTGCAAATACAGCCGGAGTCGCACACAGCGTATAGGCATGTCGCATATCATTGTAATCAGCAGAGACTGCTTGTGCATCTTATTCGCATAGTGATGCGAATAGGATACATTTTCTAGGAAAATGCAGAAAAAAGATGCCCTGCGTGAGTAAACGCGTTCATGACTAGGCTCAACTAGAAGGACTGTCTAACATGACTGCAGTAATGATGAGAGAGGACGCATCTGTATGAAAAAAATAAAATAAGATAATGATATCTTCATATGTTACCATACTTTAACCATTTTAGTCCTAACTTAGTATGTCTCAGTAACATCAGTTATTTTTAATTTACTCACAATGATTAATAAAATACCTTGGCTCCATAAAATGATTAGAACAGCAATGCTGTGTTAATCATGATTTATGACAAGCAAATTACTTATGTCCATTAAACCTAAACTATATATATATATATATATATATATATATATATATATATATATATATATAAAACTTGTATGGCGGAATTCTATTAGCCACGAAAACATGTTTTCTCTATACAAACAGGGCTTTTTATTGCAATTGCAAAACAAATTGGTAACATATTAGCTGCGAAAAGTTATTGGCGAAAAAGTCTCCATAGGTTTTATTGCAAATTTGCTTTCACGATCTCTGAGCAGGTGATAAGTAGACGTTTTTCATTATTTTTAATTGGCCAATAATGACATGCCATTTTTGGGGTAACAAGAATGCAAAGTGATGGAAATTGGGGTACAAGTTATGGGGCAGGTATATTGGGATAATTTATAAATGGGACAAGTGTTTTTAGGCTTGCAGGTGGTAGTAGTCAGGTTTTTTTAAAACATTTTAGAAGTGCCTATAAATTGCCCATATATATCCTTATACCCATTTTTATGTATCCCTAATTTAATGAGAGCACTTATTTTGCAGAACAATGCTTTATATAATGTTTTCACATTTTTAACATGTCTATAACAGCCATTTGACCCAATTTAATTACACCACATAGTTTTATTATGACCACTGATAGACTTCTATAAAGTTTTCATATATTAGTTTGGCTTTTTGTGGGGTTCAGGCAGATTTCTCTATTTTCTCCTATACTTATCTCTGGTTTTGCTGGCTAGAATTATCGTATGAATCCCATTTTTGCGATTTTGGATTAGGAAAGGTGAGAAAAATGGGAGTGCGCATACCCCGATGAGCCTTTTTCGCGGAAGCTTTCGTGCTATAGGTGTGAAAAGTAGACCTGTGATAAATTGCAGGGTTTTTGCAGATAATAGGATACCCCCTAGTGCCTTTCCCCGTTGACATAGTTCATAATCATTTTAGATTTGCTAACAATTACTATTAAGAGAAACAAATTTATTGAATTGTAGTTAAGCACTATAATGCTCAAGTTCATTGCTGGATTCTAATAAAGTGTATTACTTAGTATGAGGATGTAGCACAGGGAAAAGGAGCTTATAGTTCAAGGAAAGAGCTGGAAATTGGCCATCGTAACTCAAGCATTGTATCTATTGATATAAAACATGCTCAGAGACATACTCTAGCAGGCCTGGATTTCCCACAAGGCAACTTAGGTGCTCACCTAGGGCCCTGTGGGTCACGGAAGGCCCTTGGACAAGCACCATGAAGAAATCCGGGCTGTTCGAAATCCTCCCAGAGTAGCACTGCGCGACTACCGCATGACTTCATGACATCAAGTGGACTCACCTGTACCTCCAGAGTCCCGTTATCACGTTAGGTTCTTGTAATATACATGTAATATAAGGCAGTCCTGTCCACTCTCACCTATCATAAGAAATAAGTCCTATAGTATACCTTAAAAAAAAGAATGTGTGCTTGTGTGTGTGGTGGTGGTGGTGGTGGTGGTGGTGGTGGGGGGGGGGGGGGGGGGGGGGCTGTAAGCTTATACTCACATCTATCAATTGCAAGTTTATTTAATTGGGTAGTCAGTGTCCAGCTTCTGAAATGACCCTAGCACCCCCCGTAATGTCACTGTTGCATAAGCCAGGCACCCAGTGATTGCAGTGTGAACATGCAAATGAAAGCCCTGTGCCACATAGTCCGAGAGAGATAAGTCCACCATAGTCTATAGTGATGACTCATCACCATCATTATATGTCATAGGCAATAAGGTGGGCAAAGTCACACACATTACTGTGCATGTACCCTTACCCACCCTAACCCACCACACCACCAGTTATTTGTGTCCACACCACAGTCCCACTGCAGATGCCACCTTGCAGCAACCCTCTAATAGTTAGCATTCTTTCATATCAGAATTGTGTGTTGTTTGTAAAGAGTAATGAGGAGCGGGCCACATTTATAGTACTAAGAGGAAAAACTTCGGGTTAGGGTATTAGGGCTAATTTAGGGGTTTGGGTTAGGGCATTATGGACAGGGTATTAGAGTTGGTGTAGTGGTTTGGTTTAGGGTATTAGGTTAATTTAGGGGTTTGGGTATTAGGGATAGGGCATTAGATTTGGTGTAGTGGTTTGGTTTAGGGTATTGGGGTTAGTTTAGGGGTTTGGGTATTTGGGATAGAGTATTAGGGTTGGTGTAGCAGTTTGGTTTAGGGTTAGTTTAGGGGTTTGGGTTAGGAATAGGGTATTAAGGTTGTGTTGGGTTTAACGGATTGAGTTCGGAGTTAGAGTATTAGGGTTAGAGGTTATGGTTAGGGATGAGTTAGGGTCAGGATTAGTGTAGGGATGTTATGCGTCCTGGATTTACAGATCTAAATATCTTTGTGTAGATTCAGGCCCAGGTTCAGAGTATACAGCTTTCAACTGCTGTGTAAACTGGAATTGCAGTCTCCTTTTCACACTCATCTATACACCTAGATACTGTCCAGTCCAAGAAATGCAAAGTCCTGAACCAATAATCCTGAGAATGGAGCCTATCGATTTATAAGGACTAGTAACAATTTTGGTAAACAGTGCGCTTTGATAAGATAATAAATGTTTGGACACACAAAATTATCCGCTGTATGTGGGCGGTAGGTTTACTTTAAATGTGACACAGGTTTCAAGTCTACCTGATTTAGATTTGTATGCAATGCCCATGTTCATGCAACTGAAAGATTAGTGGTAGTCTGTGCACACACCGCGATCACACTACACATGCACCAAGGTACTTTTGTGATGCTGCTCGCAATCAGGAATGAAAATATAGTGCTATGGATTGTTGAAGGAGGGGGGCCCTAAATCGGTAACTTGCCTAGGGCCCCATGAGGTCTAAATCCAGCTCTGTACTGTAGTGAGGGTGAAATAGTTTGCGTGTAAGGCTTGCAGGGTATAGTAATACATTTAGGTTGAGGAACTTTCAGTTTAGAATACATAGCATAGCAAAGCAATAATTAGACCAGGGGCTGGATGTAATGACACCCGGGTTCGACCAAATTCTGATGTTTTTTTGAAGGGGCAATCACTTACAAGACATGGTTTTGCTTTGTAAGTGATTGCCTCTACAACTGTGGCCAGCATCCCACATGGCCCCAAACTGGGGTGTCATTACATCCGGACCCATGGTTCCAACATCTCTTGAACTAGAGTTCTAATGAAGAGCAGTGCTCCTCACTATATTACCAAAATGACCTTATTACAAACATGTGGTGGTACTTTCACAGGTCCAGCATTAGTAGGAGAACGCCAACCTTACCAGACCTAGGGATGGAGAATGCATTCTGTTTTCCAATTCTCTTGAAATTCATCTTTAATCTCTCTCAGAGCCAGATAAGGGCCTCATGGGCCTAGGGCTGAAAAAAAATTAATGGTCTATTTTGAGAAGCAGAGGAGCTATGACCAGTACCTTGTAGGTGTTGCCAGTGCTATGTGAGTATTTATACTCCCTACACTATCAGCCCCAATGTTTCCCTAAATACATAAAAGTACTGTAGAAAAATTGTTTCATTTTGTGAGGAAAATAGAAATACAATTTTAATACTTATGATTTATAGGTGACTGTATGACTAGTTAGGCTGCTGGCTTTCATCATGATTTCACGATAATGGGCTTTTTTATATGAAGGCTTGGAGCTGTAACCCCAGTGTTAATATGGCCTTGATCTCTCTCCCTTGTAGGTTTCAGAGTTTAGATAAAAAAACTATTGGGGGTACTTAAGCTGGGTACTTAATGAGCAATATGTGATCTGGTCCGGCGGATAGGACCGACATATCTCTCACATCAGCGCATATTGTGCAATGTGCATGCCCGATGCGTGAGTACCCATGGTTGATAGCTCTGTCATCAGGTTTGCGGTGCTGCACATAAAACCTGATAATATCGTTAGCGTCCAGTAGTATAGTAATGAAGAATGGAACATTGTTCGTTTCGTCCTTCATTAAAATCATTCCGGTGTGTACGGGCAATCCGAGCTGATCGGCATTCATTCCGAATAAAATCTTACGTACTTTTGAAGGGGAATCGGTCACCATACCGCTAGTTGGGATCTGGTGGTCACAATGCCGACGCTGGAATCCCATCTAGGGGGGAAATCCCGACTAGGTGGGAAATCCCGACGCTGGAATCCCAACGCCAGAGGCTTTCCTCCCACTATGGGTGTCCACAACACCCACACAGAGAGAATAAATCCTGTGGCGAGTGCAGCGAGCCACTGCGCCCGCAGCGTGATGCCTCAGCAAGCCCGCAAGGGACTTGCTAGAGCTCGCCCCGCTGCCAGCATACCCGGGGCCGGGATACCAGCCACTGGGTTTAAGTACTGATCCCCTTTTGAAGATATTGTACAGGTTTTCTGTGAATGAAATGTTTATCTGTGTATCTGGTCCACTGATTGACCCACTACAGTGTTTAGAGCAGTGGTGTTTTAAGGGCCTGTGTGCAAGTGTTTGTCTGGGCCCCCATCACCCTGACAAATGGCGTCAGTGCATGTGCAGAAGACTGCAGTGACTCGAGCACAGTGACGGAGTCCCTGCTATCTTCTGTGCGAGCACCATATTTCCAGAAATTTCTTTAGCCCGACTAGACCTTGTTCTGGGTTGCAGAGTGTTTGATGTGCCCCCCCCCCCCTCCTCTCCACCCCCCTTCATACCCTCTGCCCATTATAGGTAAACCCCTGGCTCAGAGCAATTAGTATGCCCTGTAGCAATTTGTTCATTTACAAAAATCTCTTACACATTTCATAAACAGTCCTAAAATTACTTTTTGTTTAGTTAGTAAAATCCCTGTCTCGTCCCTTCAGTTGCAGCCAGGTATCTCCTGTTATACCATCTAAACTTGGCTACCATCAGTCTCTGTGGTGAAGTTTTTCCTAGAAGCGTCCCATGAAGAATTTGATATATATTATATGTGAACATTAGCAATGAACATTCATTTTATGTAGGGGAAGATATTGTCTGCTTTCCAGTGACTGAGGGGAAAATTGGACAGCGAGAACGTACTTTACTGGTAGCGGTTTATTAGGACTATAAACTGCCACTGGCAGATGGTAATGCCTACAAACAGGCAGCGTCAGGTGGCTCTTCAATCTAATTGATTATTAATATGACTTCTGTTAGATTTGTTTATTGAGAACAGCTTATGTTTTCCTCTGGTTAGCAGGCTTTTAATTGGAAATTCAGCCTTATATCACCTAAAGGCATAGACCCTTCTAAGCTAATAAACAACTCTCTAGTGATCTGGTACCTGGCAGAATGAGTGACTGTCTTTAGTAAGAGCATATTATTATGATAAAAGAGAGATTTACTAATACTCAATAAGTATCTTAATTATATTGACATTTGCGCTGTTGAAAAGTCGGTAATACATTTGCTAAAAATATATTCTTAATGTATTTCCCATTGTTCAAATAATATGAGGGACTGGTTTTAGTGAAACAATACTAATAATAATGTATAGTAATGAAATAGAAACACAAGTGATAAAATGGAGCACTAAATAAAATTTGGCAACCTCTGTTTAGGATAAAGAACTGCTTAGAGCCCATGTAGTCTCACAGTGAAAGCAGTAAGCAATCTAGCTTTGCAGTGGCACAATAAAACAAGAAGGGTATAAGTTCCAAGTAACAGGGCTGGCAGAGAATACAAACGAGGCAGGAGTTTGTTTTGTTTTTATTGTGAATTCTTACAATTCTCACCACTTCATTTCAGTGTTTACTTTTGTAGTCAATCAAAAACAACAGTTTTGAGTATCTTTGAATAATCTGATTACTCTGCAATGTTTAAATATACATTTAATTAGTACAGATAAGGTACTTAAAATTGAGAAGCAGATTAGTGCCTTATACATATATAATGTCTGTGGTATTAATTGCCTGGGGGCCCACCCCTCCTCTAGGGGTCAGTTACTTGGTAGAGCAGGGTTACAGATGAACTTGGGAACTTAATTTTTTTCTATGGAAACTATAGTACACCAATATTTGCCATCCTGCTAATCAAAATGGATGGACCTTACAAATCCCTGCCTCCTCCTTTGTAAAGAGGACCTGTTTTAGAATGTCCTCTCTAATGGTTGACCAAATACCTCTATGGTGCCTGGTGTCATCCCCTCTGGTGGCTGGCCACACCCCTTAATCTCTGTTCATTGACACTTAATTCCCTGGTGGACCCTTCTTACCCAAGTCTGACTCTGCCCATGCACCAGTGTTTGCTTGGGCACAGGTGGCTAGATTCAAAATGGGGTGAAAGAGGAAAGGAGGAGTTGTACAATAGGATAGGGCAGGAGTTGTCAGGTAGTGGTGATTACCTGGAGCCATTCCAAATGATATACAATCAGTGATGGGTAAGGCACCATTTTGCCCAAAGTACAGTATTAATTGTTCATGTCATGGTATAACAAGGTGCTGCAAACTTTCCTTAGAGATTCATGTATATATTGACATGATAGCATCAAACTGAAGATATGTTGACTGCACATATACATTCCTACTGTGACTATCCTGTTCCATTGGATTGAGATCTTGGGATCTCTTTATTACGCCTTGGAGAGAGATAAAGTAACTGCCATGTTACAGGCTGTGTTTGAAAAATGACAGGAGCTGGTTGGTTGGTACTTTATCTCCATCCACTATATCTCTCTCCAAAGCTTAGTACATATACCCCATGGTAACTGTGCAGGCCATTGAGGCTGCACTGAAGTCACTGTTATGTTCATGGAACCAGCTACAGATGACATGTGCTTTGTAACATGGCGCACTTTGGCTGAGCCAGGAACCTGTTATACCGTTAATGTGCTACAAATTATGAACAGCCAGATATCCATACCCGTCTATAATAGCATTCTGGCACAATATATGTGGTTGGCACCTGCATTTTTATTGGAGGCAATTTGCTATGTCAATCCACCGATCAGAGTACTGGTAGTCATTTATTGAGTATCACGGAAGTCAAAAACTTTGCCATAATGGGTGCAGAACTAATTTCTGGACTAGTCAGTCCTTACTGACTGCAGGAGATAATGGGGAAAATGTGCACTTGAAAAGAGGAGATTGTTTAGTGAAATGAATGTTGCTGTTTATATCACTAGTATGAGGTTGTATAGTGGATCCCTACACAAGTGCATGAAAATATCTACCAAAAAATACATACTGTACTAGAAAAATTTTCACAAATATAAAAGTATATATAAATATTTTAAAATCTTGTCATCTTTTGAGATTTTGTGTAAACATTGTGAAATTAAATAAATAATTTTAGGCAGCAAAGATTTCAAAGAAAAACTATGTCTTGACTAAGGGGGTAATTCAGATCTGATCGTAGATGGGATAAATTTAGCACATCCACAATCAGTTTCTCAGACATGTTGGAAGACGCCCAGCACGGGGCTAGTCCACCCGCATGTCTGGCTCTGCCCCCCCGCAAGGGTGCAAAAGTATCGCACGGCGGCGATGCTTTTGCACACGGTGAGTAGCTCCCTGCCTGTGAAGCTCCTGCATGCTGGCAGGCGGCTGCCTACCATATCTGGGGTTGCAGCAGCTGCATGTAGCGTCACGCAGCTGCCGCGGCCCGCCCTCGCGACAGTCCAAAAACGCCTGCGTTGTCTGGACCGCACCCCGCCAATGGCTTCCTAATGCTGTTGGCATGCCCCCTCCCGCTCCACGACCGCTTCTGCCTGTCAATCAGACAGAGGCAATCGCAGCCCTGAGATGCTGTTAGCATCTCACTGGGCTCCCAGGGTGTGCACGTATAGTGCGGCTACTGCGTGTGCGCACTCCAGCAAGGGCTTCAGACTGCGATCACTGCCGCTGCAGCGATCCAGTCTAAATTAGACCATAGGTGATATAAAATACAATTATTTGCATATTTATTAACAATTTTTTTTTCTAAAATAATGGGAAAAAATGTATCTTCACAGCCTTTTCACTTAAACTTCCTATCTGCAGATGTGAGACTAAGTGTAACCCCTCACATTGAACCTTATTTTGCTAATACGTAAATTCTAACTCTATCTAGAAATAACAACACGGACAACTGAAAAATGCCATTAAAATCGGTCAACCGTATTTATTTTATAACACATTAAATAAGTATGGTGGCAGAAAGAAAGAACGGCCAGTCTATCAGCAACATTACATCTTACCGCTGACCCTATGTCCATGACATGCCTTTAAGTAATCCAATTGGCCATTCGCCAATAACTGTTGATTCCCCAACAAATACACCATAATAGGGTCGGTCAGACAGCTATTGCCCCTGACTCCCAGTAGGGTAGGTCAGACTAGAATGATGCATTGTGAAGAGAGCACACCTCCATAAAGCAGCGTAATAACCACTGTCGTTCTTTCCTGCCACAGACAGGTCGACAAACTCCAACAGGCAAAAGAAAAGAAAAAACTCAAGGGAGACCAAATGAGGGAGGGAGGGAAGGCGGGGAATTCAGGAAGAGGCAGACCCTATCTAGCAAACTACCTAACAAATCCTCAGCTACCACCCTAAACCACTCCCTTAATCCTAATTGGCTAAGATCCCTAACCTAAATTAACTCAACACTTTCCTGTGTGGAGACTCCCCAGTCTCACCACGCCCTATGAGTTTATACTTGCTTACGCTCATTCGAGCACTCACCCTTCATTATTTTAGTATCACCTGAATGTATTAAAACTGCCCCAAACCCTTTAATTCACTTTTTCTTAGTAAGCAAGATCGCATTTCCAATACTTATAATGGGAAATGCGATCTGACCAAACTTACACAAAAAAAATAAAGAATTGTGAAAAAATACTGCAGTGAGCTCTGTGATAATTACGCCAGCTTCAGCAGGTCTCACTGTGGATGTTGTACTTCTGCACAGCTGCGGCAGAGAAAGATGTGCAGGGAGTCAGCAGTGTGATAAGCTCTGTGTGTCCAATGGACACCCAAGCTAATCACTGTGAAAAAAAAAAGTTAACAAAGTAAAAATTATAAATAATACTCGCCTACCCAGGGACCGGTGATTGGTGCTCCGATGCAGGCTGCCGGTCATCGGGGCTCCCTGCTGCTCCTCTGACATCCGTTGCAGTAAAGTGATGCTGCAAAATGGCAACTCACTTTTCAGCACTGGAGGTCACAGCAGCAGGGAGCCCCGATGACCGGTATTCCTCCAGGAGCACTGATCACAGATAACTGGCTGGTGAGTATTAGCTGCAGTGGGGGTTGTGGCGCAGGGGAGGGGGGTGCCAGCAGCAGTCGTAGCGTAGGCAATTCCGGGCGGCGGCGTATGAGCAGCAGATGATCAGGGTATTTCTCGTGGAAATTACCCCAATTTGGCTGTGGGTGGTATCGCAGGGTATAGAGCTTTCTCACAAGCTCTATTTCTGCATGCGATTAATGATACATCCATGCAATGTCATCAATAATTGCATTGAGAAAAGGGTAAATTTTATCACATCACATCATCATCCTCAGATGTGGATGATGATAAATTGCCCCCTTAGCGCTGTGCATGCAATTTGGGGGCAATTACTGCAAACTTACGTTTAACTCTGCATCAACCCTACATATGCAGAGAAACTACAGCAGCATCCCACCCCCCAAATATGTAAGCTGATTTACTGCCGCATGCAATAAAAACAGAAATAAAATAATCTGCGGTGCCTGTAAATGGTAACTTCCTTAAAAACAAGCAACATTCTTTTTTTATAATAAATAAATAATAATGTTTGTTGGGAGGAACGTCGTCTCCCAGGTAAAATCCAAATAACCAATATTTCAAGCATATTTTGTAAAGTGTTGATGCCATTATCACTGGTTAATGGTCATTTAAGTGACTGCCTTTAAAACAAGTGATAATGGATATCACACCTAAATGGAATATACCGGTACCACATGTCTATATTTGAAGCTATTCCCAATAAACACAAGGTGCAAATTTGTCTTGGTGTTCAGAAAGAAAACAGCAGGGGCTGCATCAAAGAATTGCAGTTTGTTTATATAAATACAGTTTTTGAAACTTGTTGTATTGCTTAATCATGTACAGTGGCTGAAAGCAATATACTGTAATTTTTCTTCATATAGTGTTCAGTTGGTTTGCAGGTAAATTCAGCATATGTAGGCATCAAGTTAAATGGGCACAGTGCCATTTCAAAATTAATCTGCCAGTGAACTTATTTGCCTTGTGCCGTATTTGCTATTGCATCTCACCGATGGCTATACGATTTTGTTTTTTTTATTTTTTTCTATTTGGCAAGAGAAAACTCTTAAAACACGTTGCTTCAACAGCATTCAAATAAATAAATCTTTCCAGCAATCAAGTCATTTAGAGCCTTCTGGATCATAACTGATTTAATTTGTTTTGGGATTTTTTTTTTTTTGATTGCTGGCAGCATTTCCATAACTTTATTGGTCAAATTGAAGAGCACATACACAGACAGGAGAGTGTAGCAACAAGTGTCATCTCCGTGTTGCATGAAGAACTGTTTCAATTAACATTAATGTAGAAAATGAAATTCGTAATTACTCATACAAATCCTACAGGTCTCTGTTTCTAAACATGGGGTTCCTGCCAAAAGTGTTCAACTTCAAGATGACATTAGCTTGGCGTGGTTGAGTTTACATCAATAATTACTCGGCAATAGCTTCTCTCATTCATATAATCACTTGTTTGATTAATGTAGTCTGTACTCATTTATTTATGGAATGAAATTCTGCATTGCACAGTTTTTTTGTTTTGTTTTTTGAATGCAGTAATTGTGCAACATATCCTAAGGCAGCGCATGGCCAGTGTAGATGCATTTCTGAGTAAGTCTTTCTACCTCTTCTCTTAGATGCTGGTAGTTACTTATGCTTATATAACGCTTCATTTTCGTGGCATGTGGCAGTTTTCTTTTGTTAATTGGAACAAATGTGCCAATTATGGAGATTCATCTCTCGATACCAATCAATGAATAATTAGACATAACACATCTGTCTCTGAATGGAAGAAGGAGATGAACACAGACAAATGTACTTGGAACAACTGTGTGGAATTTGTGCTTCTCTACCCGTCATTTGCCAGGGAAGCACACTGGGTACTGTTCATCCCACGTATATTAATTTATCGAGATTCTCTTTTCCAATCTCCTCTTGATTTTTTTTTAGGTTATAGGGAAATTATAGGGCAAAAAACTTATAATGCATGTTTACTATGGGTTTTCTTATTGAGTAAAACATGGGTTCTCTTATGGGGAAAAACATGGGTACTCTCACAAGGGAGAAGCAAGTAATGCACCAAATTTAACTTTTATGCAATAAGGCAAAATTCAGTTATCTTAATCACATCACATACAGTATATAAAACTGACTTAATAGGTGATTTGTAAGATGCTTACACATACTGTATATAAAAAACAGGCATGTTTATAGTCTCATGCAACATTTTGTAAAATATTTATATATCACCATTTTCTATATAATGTTCAATGTTTGTGGCATCTGTAACACGCAATAAGATAGGAAAATGCTAAATTTTTCTCTTTGAATGCCCAGCGTTCAACATTCAAGCTAAAAAAAAAAAAAAAAAAACTGAATCCCACCACCATTACAACATGAACATATACAAACATTTAAAAAAAAAGCAATAGATGGGTACTAAAAAAAATGTTAGTGACTTTCCTCTCCTTTCTTTTTTTTGCTCAGGATAGGATATTAAAGCCTCAAAATATAAACATACTTCAGAATTTTCTACTGTTTTTCAACTATGAGAAATACTTACTGAGATGGGGGGGATGGTGGAGGGGGGGCCGGGGCAGATAAACTACCAACCAATCAGCTCCTATCTGTCTGTAGAGTGAGGATCTAGAACGCCAAACAGGCCTGCTGTTTGGGGAATGGTTAAAAGTAGTGCAAGAGTAGTGGAGCAGCATAGTGTACATTGGAGGAGAGAGACTGACCCTGTGAGTGCCACTCAGAATATGTTTGAGTGTCATCCTGTGGAGCTGGTGCCAATGGTTGGGTATGTCATTGCCTGTTATTATATTTGTTTCACCAAGTACTGGGATTTTATAAATACAGTAAGAGAACTGTTGTTGCTGTGTGTAGAACATTGGATGACTGTGCACATATACTGTACTTTCCTATTGTGTTGACTGAAGCCCATTCGCATCCCATCTTTCCTTTCTTATTCTTACCCAGTACTAGAACTATGGAGCAGAGAAGGTAGAAAAAGTACAGGGGTGTAGGTCATAGGCAAAGGCAGGGGGAGGGTTTCTGGGCAACCTTCTCTTGGTAAGCGGCTCAAATTATGACAGCAATAGCAATTTTATATGATACATGAGCTACCACCACAACATTCAGTTTAAAGGACAGGGCAGAGCTGATGCATACAGGGCTGCAACCAGAAAATAATTATATATATATATATATATATATATATTTAAAAAATCCCTATGCACATATGAAGTAACACCATATTATGCCCCTTGCACCATATTAAGTCCCCACAGTAATGCCCTTGACACCATATTATGCCCCCACAGTTATGCCCCTATCACCATATTATGCCCCACACAGTAATGCCCTTGCCATCATATTACACCTCACACAGTAATTAGAACAGTACCTGCTCGTTGTCAGGGGTTCTGCTTGTCAGGGGATTTCCCACCCCCTCACTCACGCTGTTTGCGTCTGCCTGTCTGCTTCAAATGAAAACTGTTGAAAATGTCAATCCCAAAATGGCCACCGCCTCAGAGGAGACAGTTATTAAAGATACTAGAGGTTCCTCCTCTAGTATCTTTAATAACTGTATCCTGTGAGGTGGTGGCCATTTTGGAAGGAACATTTTCAATACAACACTGCTGACAGCGGTGTGCGAACCAACAGGGACGGCCGCGATGGTTGGACGGCATCATAAGCAGCCCGTGCCCTCCTTTCTATGCCATGAGTCTGGGCCCAGGACAGCTGTGCCCCCAGCACCCCCCTGATGGTGGCCCTGGATGCACATGACAGCTTCTTCTACCAAGTTCGCTGTGTTTGTATTGATCTGAGTCCTCAATCCTTAAACCATAAGTTGAAACAATGTGCTTAGAAAGTGCAGTTCTGTCTCCTACTGGTTCTATTATGTTTGTGTATTTATTTATTTATTTATTTATTATGGGATGTTTATCCTATTCCTATTTATATTAGTTAGATATGTTTGATACAGCCTATATTATAGTCCGAGTTTGCAAAATGTGTGAGTTTAGCGCTAAACTTGCACACTTTATAAACTTGACCAATGTATATTCTAATACATTGGTCAAGTTTATAAAGTGTGCAAGGGAACATGCAAACTTGCATGTTTTCCGCAATCTCGCATCGTGCAGAAAGCAAAGTCACATCAAACTCAGTGAAGGTAATAGGGTGAAAACTCGTACCCATAAAATCTTGCCTATAAATAGATCAGCTTTTTACAGGCGAGTTTTGACATAATCATGCAAAGAGTTCCATACATGTTTCTGTGTAAAAGTTAACAAAGAGATTAAAAAAAAAAGTTTTTTTAAATGAAGTAGGGTCTTCCCCCAAAAGTATAACGAGCACCAGGCTCTTTGAGCCGAACCTGGGTGAAAAAATACAGGTAAAAATAACTGAGGTCCCCCTGTATTTTAACAACCAGCAACCTGTCCATATCCAGTCCTGGTTCCAAAATATATGGGGGAAAAGCCTTGCCACATGCTGGTACTTGGAGAGCCACATGCTGGTACTTGGACTCCGTTGCATAACTTGGGCAGAGTCAAGTTCCTCAGAAGCATGATCAGAGCACCAACTCAGTACGCCGAGTGTCAAGCATCTGGTTTTTCCTCTATTGCTCCCTTCCCTGATGTCACATCAAGATCATACATACCTCAGTTTCTTTCTAGGTCACTAAGTTATACAATAGTGAAAACGCAATCCAAACTCATCTAGTAGTTTTTGCTTGATGCCGGAACGAACAGAGACAAAAATTCAGATTTTTTTCTCTCATCTCCATAGTTAATTAACAGTCTCTAGAAGTATATTTCTTAAAAAATTAAAAGAAAAACAATTGCTATGCTATGTACAGACACAACCCTGAAAGTTTTATTACAGGTATATGTACTGTATAGATAATTTTGGCACACTTACAGGCACATGCCTACCTGTATGTGTGCAAAGTAGACCCACGACTCAAAACAGAGCTCAAATTCTATATGGAGTTTTAGACACTGGTCATTTTCTAGTACAAGTCCAGTTTGGATTTGTTATGCTGTAGCATTGCTCTTACGCATTCATGTAATTAGGCTCAATTTATTTCTTCAGTGTGAAATCCCTTTGAAGTTTGTATAAGTGTAGGCAATACACATGTAGCATAAAACTCAGCATAAAAGCTGAATGGATGAGCTCATTAGACAAGCGAACATCCTGCTTGCTCCTTGTTTTTACTGTAATTCTCCTTTGCACTTTAAACTAATAGTTTCATCTATTGCTAATACTAAAACATTTGATTAAGGCAGCAATTTACATAAATAGATCCTTGGCAAATAGGTGATCTGTCACACAGTTCTGCAGATAATACATAAAATTAACCAATTTGCAGAAGGAATAGATATTTATTTATGACACAAGAGCTCTGCATCTATTTGTTATGCCTTTATTTGTGCTGCTCGTATCAATCTGCTTCAGGACATTGAGTTATTATTAATGGCTTACGACACAACTGAAGAAGTCATTTATGGATTTCTGCTCACCAAAGCACTCTTGGTCACCTTACTGAGCGGAAAGCTGTTCAGCTCTGCAATTACATGCAAAGTGATCATTAAATTGTTTCCAAAATATAATATTCCTGCAAAGTGAAAAATGTGCAATAAAACAGATTCATTTACGGAGATAAGATTTGATGTAAACGCCAAGTAGACAATGATATATTCAAATGCATTCTTTTATAGGTGGAATGGCTGAAAAATGAGGATATCATTGATCCTGTTGAAGATCGGAATTTTTACATCACAATTGATCATAACCTCATCATCAAGCAAGCAAGGCTTTCAGACACTGCCAATTATACCTGCGTTGCCAAAAACATTGTGGCCAAAAGAAGAAGCACTACAGCAACAGTAATTGTTTATGGTGAGGCATTGATACATTGAGTTAGGAATTACAGGTGTCCAGATCTAATGCATACTGCATGTGCTGTTATAAAATAATTAGTTCTAAATGTCACCAATAAATGATAGATATTGTAATTTGTTCACAAATACTGCCAGTTGTATACCTTAACCATAAGAATGGTCTGTACAGCACCATGATGGTTAGCATTGCTGCCTATCAGCACAGGGGTCATGAGTTTGATTCCCAACCAAGGCCCCATTTTTGTGTAGCTTACTTAATTTTCCTCACACACCAAAAAAACATACTGTTATGTTAATTGGACAATAAAATTGTAAAATTTCCAGGTGCAAAAAAGTATCCACCAAATTTTATTGATATCAACAAGATAATTAATGTAGGTACCAGGTAAGGGAAAAACCCTACAATATACACATTTGGGGGAATCAGTGGTTCAAATGGATGCAGGGTGTGCATTACACACGGCCCCATGGTCCCGAGGGGCCCACACCACACACTCTGCACCCATTTCTTCAACACTCACCCCTCTGGAGTCCTGTGGTGGCAGCAGCAGCTCTGCATGCACAGTAGAAAAATCACTGGGAAAATGGCCGATACACCATTTCACCAGAGACCTGCGCATGCAGACTAGAGTCAGGCATAGCTCTAGGGTCTACTAGTACTATAGTATTCCTGGCAGAAAAGAGCACAAGTATAAATTACTAAAGGTAAAATATAAAAATTATACTGTACAAAAATAGCAATATAAATAATATGCTTATCAAAAGACATAACACGTATATCTTTAATAAAATAAGACCAACTGAAAACACTGTAAGCTTAATGTGCTTGTTATATAGTTCAGTAGTAAGGACCAACAGGCTACTTCTACAGTAGATGCCTACGGGTCACTTCACATTATGGTTTAGTAGGAGTAATAATAGCATCCAATAATGGCATAGAGCAACCTCAGATAATATACACTGGAACCAGACCCAAACTGCAAGTAGTCATCTCAATTTTCCAGTAGACTCTAGGAGGAGTCAGTCTAGGCGACAGGTACCCTTCGACATTGGTCTGATTAAGGATTTGTGTGTTATGTTATGTGTTTTGTTTATGTTACAATTGTTGTATGTTAAAATTGGTAAATTTTGGTTTTGTAAATTATTGCGCTCCTTTCTGCCAGGAATAATTTACATGTTATAGTATATGGCTTAACATTTTGTGTTGGAAAAAAATATATATGAATCATTGACTATAATGTACCATAGAGTCAAGTAGGGAATTTCAAATTGTGAGTGGGACTGATGTGAATGACCTACAGCTGTGCCCTCATACACTATTGTTGCAGTCGTGCCAAACATCCCTTCTTGACTTGTGCTGATCAACTTTTTTTGTGTATTTTTTGCTTGAACGTGTGTTTTAATCACAATGTGATGCAATGAAACAGCTTTACAAGACTGCACTGATTAAATTGATATGTGACACTTGTATATCTGTGTTCAACTGGGTCCAATTCTGTATACAAGTGCTATGGATGCAGAGCCTGCGGCTCTCTTTCACAGCAGGTGTGGTGCATACAGATGCAAACTCAGTCACACACAGACAAACAAGTGTCGTATATCAAATTAATCAGTCTCATGAAGTGGAGTGAAAAAGAAACCGAATAAAAAATGTCGATGTTATTCGTATTATACCGCAAGATTAATTGGGGTCACTCTTGTGGATGACCCCAGTTAACTTCGCGGTTAACCGCACACCGCAGAGTTCCAATCGTAGGTCAGAATGGAGCTGCGCTAAGCTCCATTCTAGCCGCTGCGGTCCGCCTAATTGACAGGCTAGGAGCACACAACCAATCAGGAGAGTGCCATGACGTGGGGTCCCGGCATTCGGGAAATGGGGTTTCATGTGTAAACAACATGGAACCCCTTTAGTGCATTGGACTGGGTTTTTTTCGGTTAGTTTTTTTTAACCCTGTGGATTCTACATGGAACGAAGACGACCGACCAGCACTGGAAAAAAGGTGAGTATTTGGGGCTTTTTTTTCCAGGTGTCCAATTGGATTCTATTTGAGAAGGGGACCGTGGGGCTCCACAGGACACTAGGTATGTGTGAGTGTGTAAGTGTGCATGTATGATAATTAAAGTTATACTGTCACAGTGTGTGTGTATTATTTTTATTTGGGTATTTCTTTTGTTGTAGAACTACAGGTACCACCGGGCCCATTATTTACCCGCATGCTGGTACTTGTGGTTCACCAAGTACTGCAAGCGGGGGAGGCTTGCTGGGACTTGTAGTTCTACAACAAAAGACAATGGTGGTCATTTCGAGTTGTTCACTCGCTAAGCAGTTTTTAGCAGCCGTGCAAACGCTATACCGCCTCCCACTGGGAGTGTATTTTAGCTTAGCAGAAGTGCGAACGAAAGGATCGCAGAGCGGCGACAAAGTTGTTTTGTGCAGTTTTAGAGTAGCTCCAAACCTACTCAGCGCTTGCGATCACTTCAGACTGTTCAGTTCCTGTTTTGACGTCACAAACACTCCCTGCGTTCGCCCAGCCACTCCTGCATTTTTCCTGTCATGCCTGCGTTTTTTCAAACACTCCCTGAAAGCGGTCAGTTGACACCCAGAAACGCCCACTTTATGTCAATCACTCTGCGGCCAGCAGTGCGACTGAAAAACTTCGCTAGACCATGTGTGAAACTACATCGTTCGTTGTAATAATACGTCGCGCGTGCACATTGCGACACATACACGTGCGCACAAGTGCCTTTTTTTGCCTCATCGCTGCACAGCGAACGAATGCAGCTAGCGAACAACTCGGAATGACCACCAAAATTATTTTTTTACACAAACAAAGGCTATCAGCTCGCCATCCACTGCCCAGGGATGGGGGGACAGCCTTGGGCTTCACCCCTGGTCCTTGGGTGCCTGGAGGGGGGGGCTTGATTTAAGGGGTCCCCACTCCTCCAGGGAGCCCCAGCCATGGGTGACTAGTTGGGGGGGTAATGCCACGGCCGCAGGGACCTATATAAAAGTGTCCCCCGGCTGTGGCCTTATCTCTCTGGCTAGTGGAGCCCGGAGCTGGTTTTAAAAATACGGGGGACCCCTACGTCTTTTGTCCCCCGCATTTTTGGAACCAGGGCTGGCCCAAGAGCCCCATGCTGGTTGTCTAAATACCGGGGACCCCAGTCATTTTCCCCCCGGTATTTAAACAACCAGGACCAGCTCAAAGAGCCAGAGGCTGGTTATGCTTAGGAGGGGGGACCCCACACAATTTTTTTTTTCAATTTTAACTCTTTCAGACCCCTTGCCACAGATAAGCATGCACGGAACTCACTGATCCGTGCATGACTATCTGAACACGCCACCAAAAAGCAGGTCTATATTAAAACTGCTTTTTTTTTACGAATGCTATGCTTTCCCGGCAGTGTTTGGCTATTGTCAGCAGTGATTGTGAATATTAATTCTTAGTAACTTACCGAGTTGTATCAAATAACAGCCGTGTTTGACCGATGGTCTATTCATTCGTATTTGTGAACTCAGCCGGGGAAAAAAATACGAATAGCCCCAACACTGCCGAGATTTGTGTTTAGTAAATTCCCGAGATGACACTTAGGAAAAAAGAACCAAACTCGTACAAAATCGGGACCATAGTAAATATACTCCATGGTGTATTGAGGCTAGGTGTATGACGATATGTATTCTCTATACCACGGTGCATAATTGGTGGTGCTAAATAAGGAATAATACCCATAAACCATATGTGTGGTCAACTAAAATGTGAAAATATTAAAAATGTGACTTCAATTTACTGTAGAAATGAGAAGCTTAGATTTGACTCCGTTCATCTCACCAAGTTCATATAGGAAAAGGAGGCAAAATGTAGTTTTGCCAGAGAGCCTAGATCTCGTGTTTTGGATGACAGAGAATTTAAATGTGATCCAAAGCATGCGAGGTCCAAACTTTCCAGGAAAATTACAGTTACATAGCCAAGTCTTTTCTGTTCCAGTCTACTTCCACTATAGAACAAGGTGACTTTGGTGCTGCCTTTATTACGGGTGCCTGCATGCAATATACATTACAAAGAGTTTGGTAGATTTACACCAGACACATGCTGTTGTATGTAAAATTCATCTGGAAGGTGCTTAGGGCCTTCCATTAAAAGTACAGACTGAGGACTGGGTTTCACCACCCCTGCTAGGTCCACAGGCAAGGCAGCATCTCTGATGTCCACACCTTATTGTATCTGGCTGTAATATTAGACATGCATGGGTGTGATGCCTGCATTTAGTTGTGAATATTACCGCGTCACCAGGTTCCCACCATCAGTAGAACATGCTAAATTTTCCATGCCATAAGATGCTGCTAATTTGACAAGTTCCATCAGTAATTCCTAAAACTGCATCATTTTTGTTTAAACTGTGGAAGCTATTTAAAGTGATTATAAAATATAAATTGCAAATATAACTATAAATAATAATCAATATATTTTCTAATAAATGTAAACGAAAGTAAATGTGTTACTGATTGTGTTTTTCCCCCATTTGCACATTGTTAGTAATTACTCCTATGACATATGTACATCTCTACAGCAGTATTTTTAGATGGAGTTATTTTATGTGTACAACCAGGGATAGAACTAGTCATTTGTAAGGTGCCGGGCATACATATACCATCCAATGCAAGGTAGAACACTGCTTCACTGGTCACCATAACACTTGGCGGTGGGCCAGAAGATGCTGCTCTAGGCACCCAGGCCTCCACTCTCAGGCAGAATGAGGGCATCTTCTAAGCATGTAAGAGAAGCCTCAAGATGCTTTAATGCTCCTCACTTATTAAACTACATCATAGTAACACAAGCATTGCACCAAATCACAGTCAACTACTGTAAGTGAGGATCTGCACCTCTAAAACACTCACATATATTAAACAAGAAAATACTTCCATTGCATGAAAAACATTGAACACCTCCTCCCTCTCTCACTTTTTTTCATTTCAAATATCACACGTGTCATCACAGACTGTGATTTATGTTTTTAATGACACACTGAAATACCTGGAGCACTTGTGATAAGAAACATGATAAAATAGTCCTCTTTTGTTTGTAAGCTGCTTATGATCAAATATTCTGATACCAAATGATACTTATTAGTCTATAATAACATTAATATTATTATTCTGTGGGCTGTTTCTAGTGAATGGTGGTTGGTCAACCTGGACTGAGTGGTCTGCGTGCAGTAATCGCTGTGGCAAAGGTTTCCAGAAACGTACAAGGATGTGTACGAATCCTGCGCCACTCAATGGCGGATCTGTCTGCGATGGGCAAAGTGTTCAGAAGATAAGCTGCACCACGCTTTGTCCAGGTAATATGACAGGACTTCTACACCAACTTGTCACCTTGTTATAGATTGCAGATGATGCTGTTTTCTGTTATTGCACATTACCAATGTTTAGCCACAGCCAGTAACTGATAACAAATATACAACATACAGTAATATAAGCATATCATTAAAACTATTTTAAATGTTTTACCTAATGCCAAGAAAACGCTTGTATTTCCCATCTAAACTATTCTGTAATACTGTAACCCCTCTTAGAGGATGGTGAATGGACAGGGTGGAGCAAGTGGTCAACCTGTGGGACTGAATGTACACATTGGCGCCGCAGGGACTGTGCAAACCCCACACCACGAAATGGAGGGAAAGACTGTGAGGGCCCTGTTCTACAGTCCAAGAACTGCACTGATGGATTATGTATGCAAAGTAAGTCTGCATATCTGATAAATACTAGCTGCATGCTTTGTTTGTTCTTTGCTAATACCAAAGATCCTTGTTAATCTCTGGATTTTTGTTTTTTTCTAGTTTGAAATCCTTATGTGTATTTGTATTTGCTCTGTGCATTTTACCAGTGTTTTTTTCTTTCATTCAAATCTCAGTAAAGTATGTATGTATGTATGTATGTATGTATGTATGTATGTATGTATGTATTATTGGTTTTACCTGACTGCATAAGATATAGAGATAATCATCAACATTTCATTTCCAGCAATTTTCAGTAAGACATTCTCCACCAAATGCAGATGTACAGTACAGCAAGTGAGACCTATATTAATTACTGATTGCAATTAATTTATCAGCCATGGGATAATTAGGGGGCGATGCAGACTTGGAAGTAAAACAGGCACAGAGAAAGGAAGTATATTTGCTCATATGCACCTACAACTGCATCTGTAAAAGGGATGCCAGCGGTGGGTTAACCATCGATGGTTAACCCTAATGGTATAAAACCATCTGCATGGAATCAATCGATGGTTCACCCACCAATAATTATCCCTCCTTTGCTATTGACTGGCCTATGGGTGGGGCTTTGTAGTAAAGAAAAAAAAAATACAACATTGAGTGGCTCTGTTCATCAATGGCGGGAAGCCATCTGATTCTCCCCATCGATAGCAAAAGTGTACAGACCATCAATTAGTTTGAATCAACGATGGTCGTTGTCCATCCCCAGTCTGTAACATATGCTGCTTGGTTTGCGACTAATTGTCATCAGTGAATACTTTCCTACCCTATAGTAGTTGTAAAAGATACGTCTTACGGTTAAAGAGCCCTCACTGAACCTAGTCTGCATGAGGACGCCCTGTCATACTCTAATTTCACCTCTTCAGTGTTAAGTGTGTATTCGATTGAAACATACGAATATTTTGCCCCTACTTGCCTGTGCCCATTTTCTGCAAATGCCCAGTGCAAATTCCGGCAAGATAGGCTCTAAAAATAGGCGTACGTTCAGCTCGGCATCAGACCCAAAGTTTCTAGGTAACAAAAGAAGCTGTTGGAGAACCTTTTATAAGTAGAAGTATCAGTCAAAGTACTGCTTGATATAGGTGGTCATCTTGCTGATATATTGTGTGTCAGCTTGCAGGCATACATTATGATACATGCAGGGACTTGTAGTTCAGCATCCTGTGATCTAGACCAGAGTGTGACTAGTGATCTGTTTATGAAACTTTGTACTGCTATAATTGTATGCTTTGATTGAAAGATTGGGAAGTAAAATGCAGCTAAACTCCTGTATACATTTCTGACTTCTACAATGTGGTTTCTATTATCAAGGCACAGGTCAGTGCTTAGCCAAATTCTAGTGGTATAAGCCTGGATGTAACTGTCTCGTTAATAAACTATTATTATGTAATAGTGTATGTTTTTTCCTAGATTTTATTTTTTTTATACCAGATTGTAAAATCTCCATCTCTCTCTTTCTCCATCCCCATCTCTCACATTCCTTCTTTCCCTGGTAGCTTTTCTTCCTTGCGGGAATTGTTATACAGCATACTATAATTCAGTAAATGCAATATAACACATATAAGGATCACCATTTATGGAAATAGGATATTATATTTTAGATGTATTTTCTAGATTTGCCTGTTTCATTGATGCATTTACATGACATAAGCTCAGGAGAGATTCCCATTACCATGAACCCTGTAACAGAATTCCGTAATGAAAAAACACAGTTGAATATTGACATTCGTAGCCTTAGGGGGCTTCCAGCTCCTTAGTGTCTGAGTTTAATGGTAATATTTTAATGGTTTCCTATATACAAGTCAGAAATGTATAATCCTGCTCTATGATCCATCACTGTGAGAAGATTGATTTGTCATGCTTTATAGCTTTGTCTGAAGCTAACAAGTTGCTTCACTTTCCCTCAGTCTTTATTATTTTCTCATCTCTCTATTTCTGGGTGCTATCATTAGTTTTGTCACTTTTATATAATAAGTTCAGCATTCATATTTATAGAGTTCCTGAAAGGTGACCATTTAGAATAGGTTGCAGCAGATTGCACTCATTTTTCTCTTCAGATTAAAGGGCAGGGATCCTGATTCAGATGAGCACACAATGTTGAGATCAGGTGTACTGGAGCGTTTGCATCTGCGCATACTGTGCCACATTAGAGTGCCTTCTAGTTCATATTATGCCACATTACAGTTCCCTCTGGCCATACTGTGCCACATTAAAATGCCCTCCAGCTCAGATTATGCCAGGTTACAGTGCCCCAGTTCGTATTATTCCACATTATAGTGCCTCCATTTCACATTGTGCCACAATATGGGTTCACTACGGCTGGCCGGCGGTCGGGCTCCCGGCGACCAGCATCCCGGCGCCGGGAGCCCAACCGCCGGCTTACCGACAGCGTGGCGAGCGCAAATGAGCCCCTTGTGGGCTCGCTGCGCTCGCCACGCTACGGGCACGGTGGCGCGCTACACGCGCCACACTATTTTATTCTCCCTCTATGGGGGTCGTGGACCCCCACGAGGGAAAATAAGTGTCGGTATGCCGGCTGTCGGGCTCCCGGCGCCGGTATACTGAGCGCCGGGAGCCCGACCGCCGGCATACAGAAGACCACCCCACAATATAGCGCCCCATTTCTTGTTATATAACATTATCGTGCCCTCCACATTACAATGAGCCAATCAGATTATAACACATTACGGTGGCCTCCAGTACAAACCATGACACATTACAGGGGCCTCCAGTACAAATGATGCCACATTACAGTGCCGCCTTACCATTATAACATCCACTACACACTCTATTCAGACCTAAATGTTTAGCAGGCAAATCTGGGAAATTGGTATGCAACTTTATAATCTGGGTCCATGCCCCTTAAGCCTCTGGGCCCCATAGCAATGGCACCCCTTGCACCCACTGTAGTTACGCCCATGTGTCTCAGTATGAAGTGGAGACTCTATGGTGTGCCATAATATGAACTGGGGGCACTGTATGTCATAATGGGGAAGATGTAAAGTACCAACCAATTAGTGCCTAACTGCCATATTACAGAATGTGTTTGTAAAATGACAGTTAGGAGCTGTTTGGCTGGTACTTTATCTCTCTACACTTTGTCATTCTCCAAGCATAGTACATCTGCCCCAATGTGAAATGTGGGTACTGTGTTGCATAATGTGTACAAGTAGCATTACAATGTGACATAATGTGAGCTAAGGCATATGATGGTTCATAAAATAAACTAGGGCACTACTATGGGACAGAAAATTAACTAAGGCACTACTATCGGGCATAACATTAACTAGGGCACTATTATGGGGTATAACATTAACTAGGGCACTACTATTGGGGCATAACATTAACTAGGGCACTATTATGGGGTATAACATTAACTAGGGCACTACTATCGGGCATAACATTAACTAGGGCACTATTATGGGGTATAACATTAACTAGGGCACTACTATTGGGGCATAACATTAACTAGGGCATTATTATGGGGTATAAAATTAACAACTGCTGCAGAGAGGTGTCTCTCTAGAGGCACCTTGACAGGGGCCTCTTCAAAATGTTGCTATGGGGCCCATAAATTTCTGGCTGTGCCCCTTGAATGAATACGAATCCCTGCAGCCATGTTTCAAAGTGTAGAGGAAAGCCTTTCCAAAAGAGGAGGCTGATATAGCACCAAAGTGGGGACAAGCACCATACTAATGCCCATGGTTTTGGAATGAGATTTTCAACAAGCACATATAGGTGTGATGTTTGGTGTCCACATACTTTGACTTTTGTCCATGCAGTATATTGTATATATCAGAGTGTTCAACCAAATGTGTAGGTAGCAGAAGACGCTTGAATGTGGTTAAATAGAAATGGAAAAATCAGACATCAGTGACATCAGTGGGTTTGGTGTCACCCACTGTGGGTTACTCACGCGCAGAAGATGGGGTGTCTGTGATGTCCTGCCTCCTGATGTTGGGGGCTTGGCCGATTGTCATGCCCCTATTCTCATCATGCCGGGGACTGGGCCAGTGGTCTGGGAACTTCTGGTCAGCCTCTCTCAGCGTAGTGTGACTGATGCACACATGCATGTGTCATCCATTACTGTTATCATACCTCCCTTAGAAATGTTTTGAGAAAACTGCTATATATATTGCTACAGAGTGCTGAGTATTCAATGTTTTATATGTATAGATAGATAGATAGATAGATAGATAGATATGTAAAAACACATGCACACACTCTCACAAACACACTCACATATTATGTACACATACTGTACCAGTTGTATTTATACATGTAGAGTTGGTAAATGATTACACTAATTCTGCCTGTACAATTGTCCTCTTATACCTTATGATCCGCTCTGTCATTATATAGGTAAAGTGCAACATAGTAATAATAATTATGTCAGAAAGAACAGCTGATGCATTATGTTTTTTCCAACTGAATAGTCAGAAACATTTTTAGACACAATGCATTTCATACACTGTATGTGACTATTCTACAATACAGTAATTGGTTGTTTAGAGACAATATAACAATCTTATGCTACATGTTCATTGTTTAGTTTATAAAAAAACACAGACTGGGACTAATTTTTCACATACCCTGGAATTAGCTATGGTTTCCTTCATAGTTTGTCTAATTGCACAGCATGTAAATTATGCCTGTGTGAGCTATTATTTTCATATCTGCATAGAATCAAAATCCACCAGGAAAAACAAATGTTCATTTCCCCTGCTAAAATGTCTCATTTATTGATCTCATTTCCTTAAACTTCTCCAGACAGGAGTGTCTTCGAAGCTGTGGGAACTAACATTCATTTTAAATACAGGCAGCATAAATGCATTTGTAAAGATTTAATTGGATTATTGTCGCATTTATGCCTCTTGATTAGTGGATCCATCTCTTCAGTAAAGTCGCCATGAAGGATCAATATAGTCTTCATTGGACTGTGTATTCTACAACAAATCCACATTCCATACAAATATTGATTTTTTTGTTTGGATAAAAATGGTGAATTATTCACTGTTGTAAGTAATTACCGTATGTTACACATAACGCTGTAGTTTCTTTCTAATGCTCACTGTGGTATTTCTGCTAGAGCTCAACTGTCACATTTATTCAGAGTGATGTTCTCACTAGAAAATAGTCACCTAAGCGGGAGTTCATGTTGTCTTCTAAAGCTGGCGGAGAGTAGAGAGTCATTAAATCTGGTACTTCTCTGTGGAAGGGAGTAGATTGACTATAGCAACAATAAATACTGACAGGATACTATTCTCTTCAGATAAACTCTTCAGTGGATTCTAGTATACCTATTAAAATCTGCTAGAGTCTAGGTTTTTCAATTGCAAATATTTAGCTCACAGGCCCGAGGGAATGATCTGTGGGTATATTTTTCTTTCAGACAAAATCCCTTCTACAGTTATATTGGTATATTTATTAATTATCGTGGTAATAGGAAATTATGGCTTGCCCTGATGTACCATTGAACACAACACAGGAACAGAGGGTCCAAGTGAAACCCAACCCTGCAATGGAAGTGATCACTTCAATTCTTCTTTCAGGACTCCAGCATGCTACCATGCATATGTAGGCGGCCATTGCCGGGGAGGCTCTCCCTGTAAATGTTGCGGAAAGTAGCACATAGGCCACAATTGCATTAGCTATCAGGTCCAAGCTCCGTAGTGGTAAATTCAGCAATACAGCAGAATCTATTTGGCAATAGAAAACATATGGAGGCTACTTCTGTAGCCAAAAACAGACAACTGAAATAGATATCGCTGGTATCTGCTGCAGACCCCTGTACATACAGTGCATCCGTAAAGTATTCACAGCGCTTCACTTTTTCCACATTTTGTTATGTTACAGCCTTATTCCAAAATGGAATACATTAATTTTTCCCCTCAAAATTCTACACACAATACACCATAATGACAACATGAAAAAACTTTTTTTGAGATTTGTGCAAATTTATTAAAAATAAAATACTAAGAAATCACATGTACATAAATATTCACAGCCTTTGCCATGAAGCTCAAAATTGAGGTCAGGTGCATCCTGTTTCCATTGATCATCCTTGAGATGTTCTACAGCTTAATTGGAGTCCACCTGTGGTAAATTCAGTTGACTGGATATGATTTGGAAAGGAACACACCTGTCTATATAAGGCCCCACACTTCACAGTGCATGTCTGAGCACAAACCAAGCATGAAGTCAAAGGAATTGTCTGTAGACCTCCAAGACAGGATTGTCTTGAGGCATATATCTGGGGAAGGGTACAGAAAAATATCTACTGCTTTGAAGGTCCCAATGAGCACAGTGACCTCCATCATCTGTATATGGAAGAAGTTCGGAACCACCAGGACTCTTCCTTGAGCTGACCAGCCGTCTAAACTGAGCAATCAGGGGGAGAAGGGCCCTAGTCAGGGAGGGGACCAAGAACCCGATGGTCACTCTTTCAGAACTACAGCATTCCTCTGTGGAGAGAGGAGAACCTTCCAGAAGGACCACCATCTCTGCAGCAATCCACCAATCAGGCCTGTGTCAGGTTCGGTCTGGTTTGTGTCCCCGGAGGGGGCGCTAGTGGGTCAGTGGAGGTAGGATGGAAGAAGTGAGGATACTGGATTGGATTCCTGCGCATGTGCACAATGTTGTTTATTAAGCAGAAAGATAAGACAATATGGCAGCAGGAATACTTGGAGAAATAAACAATAATAAATGCAATGGGCATGATGCAGCGTGGAAGCTGAGAGTCTATGGCAAAACAGTGAGAGTCTATGGCAATACAGTGAGAGTCTATGGCAATACAGTGAGAGTCTATGGCAATATGCTGGTATGGGAACCAGAGATGATAAACACGTGGAGCCAGCAGAGGTGATGATAATGGTAGCAAACCTGGTAGCAGATGCAGAAGACTTGATGCAGGGTTCACAGTGCTATTGGAAAGCACAGGCAGCTTGCAAGCTGATTCACAGGTGAGGTGATGAGCTGCACCTGGAGATGGAGTCTCTACAGCTGAGGCTGAAGCACACTGTGTTGGAGATTGGTGTGAAGCCTGTAAATGAATGCAGGAATTGCTGATGCTGTAGTTCCACGGAGCTGTAGTAGGATAACCAGGAACACGGAGTAACAAACAGGTAACCAGGAACACGGGGATCTGGAGACTGGAACACAGGGAACCACTGGATGCAGCAGGAGAGCTGGAGTGGTTGCTGGAACTTGTAGTTCCACAGAGATGCAGGAGGATAACCAGGAACACAGGGGATCTGGAGACTGGAACACAGGGAACCACTGGATGCAGCAGGAGAGCTGGAGTGGTTGCTGGAACTTGTAGTTCCACAGGAACACAGGAACTGGAACGGAACTGGAACAGCTGGGACCTGTTGTTCCACAGGTCCACTACACAAGGATATCTCTGTAGACAGAGGATTGCAAACAGGAACCACCTGTTCACGGGATGTGACGTGTTGTCCAAGGCGATGTGAGAGAGCCACAAACTGGAAGTTATACCTCCTGCCCAGCAGTGATTGGACACCAACTGCAGGCAGAGATACTAGCTGGATTAGGTGTCCAGATCAGCTGTGAGTTGGCTGCAGCATTCCAGGCTGCAGAGGACTGAAAACCAGAACTGGAACAGAACTGAACTGGTTAGGTGGAGCACGGTGAGCTGTGGGCTGCAGGAGACTGTAGACTGGAACAGAACTGGAACTGCTGGGACCTGTAGTTCCACAGCAGTGATGCAATGGAAAATGCAGATTCCTGACAGTACCCCCCCTTTTATGGGTGGGCACCGAACACCCACGCTGGAACTTGGAGGAACCTTGAAAAAGAACTTAGGAAAACACAAAAGCAGAGGTCCTCAAAAGTCTTCCCAACTTTCATCTTCAGAAGACAGATTTTCCTCGTCAGAACAAGTAGACCATTCAGGGTCATTTAAGACAGAATTTACTTCCTGGGAAAAGGCATAGCTAGGAAGGATAGAACCTCCCATAATGTAACTTGAGTCTTTATCAACAAACTTACTTTCAGAGTCCAGGTCTAGTGTGGTCATGGGAGCCTTTTGTTTAGGAACAACAGAATCTGAGACAATCTGTGGACCAGTGAATTTGAAGCTATATGAGACACCAGGACTAGGGGTAACGGCAGCATAGCCAACACTTACGTCAACAGATGGTAGACTTTGAACTGGTTCTGGAGCTCTCCAATTCCTGTAATTCTTGAAATCTCTGATACATTGATTCAACAGAACCTGTTCATGTTTGGAAGGAGTTGAGTCGAAAAACTGAAAACTGGAAGACTGATCAGATGTTGAATCCGGAGAGTCAATACTTTCAGAAGTGTTGCTGTAGGATGGAGACACGGGAGTATATGCAACTTTCAAATCTGAAGTCTGAGAACCTTGTCTTGACTTTACAGCTTGGAAATCTTTAATAGCTTGGTCTAATGTATCCTGATCTTGCACAGACAGAGATGTTGGAGAGGATTTTGCAGTAGACAAACTGTAGACAAATTGGCCAGAATGCCCAGATGACTCTGAATGCATAAACTTTGGAGCAAACTCCTGTTTTACGGCTTCGCAGAAAGCGGGAAGATCACTCAGTAGCGGATCTTTAGATTCAATGAGAGGATTCGCCCAGTCCAGTGCTCTACCTTTGAAGAACAGGAGGAAGTATCTGATTGCATTGGCTGGAGAAATAGTCACTGAAGGTTCCGACTCAGTAAAAGCGAGGTATTGGCTCGCCACTGCACGAAACTGAGCATAGTCACCATCAAAGTAGACTGGAGCTTTTGTATCTGGTGGACACTTGGAAGGCTGAATGTCAGTTGAAGTCTCGGAAGACCATGTCGGACACTTGAGAGTAGAGGACTGGAATAAGCATTCAGAAGCAGGAGTAGAATCAACTTGAAATGCTCGAGGGTGGAGAGAGGACGTCATCTCCTGGATTGACTGACGGGAATTCTCTGCTGAGGTTGACAGAATGCTAGAAGCTTCATCTTGGGGTGAGATGCGTAGAGCCTCCATCTGGGTTGAGGCAACTGCAATATCTGCAAGAACTGTAGACTCTGGACATAGCGACAGGAGTTGCTTACTTGAAACACTGGAGAGAACCACACCGGGTTCAGAGGAACTGGAATCGGCAGGAACCGACGACAACTTTGGACAAATGGATGGAACAGGGATTTGTCCAGGACTACTTGAATTGACTTGAACTGTAAGAGGCTGATCTGGACAGACGGATGGGACCGGATTGGGTCCAGATAAGCTTGAACCGGCTGGAACCGCAGGAGTCTTCGGACTGACGGATAGAACCGGATTTGATACAAAGAGACTGGAATCGGCTGGAACCGAAAGAGTCCTCGGACTGACGGATAGGACCGGATTTGATCCGAGGATGCTGGAATCGGCTGGAACCGAAGGAGGTAGCTCAGCATTGGAAACAGAGCTACTCGGGCTGGCTGGAACCAGAGGAGGCTGATCCGGACAGACGGATGGGACCGGATTGGGTCCGGAAGAGCTTGAAGCGACAGGAACCGGTGGAGTCCTCGGACTGACGGATAGGACCGGATTTGATCCGAGGATTCTGGAATCGGCTGGAACCGAAGGAGGTAGCCCATCATTGGAGCCACTCAGGCTGGCTGGAACCAGTGGAGACTTTGGACCGACGGCTGGAACCGGGCTAGGTCCATTGACACTTGACTCTGTATAGACAGAATCCGGATGTTCTGATGATCCCTTTTGGAGTGGTACTGAGCTGGTAGCACTCTCTGAAGTTGGCAAACAAAAGTTCATGTCTGTATCTGTGGCTTTAAGAATTCCTCCTGGGATCTTGGCCCTGGATTCCTCACTTGAGGATGAAACTCCAAAGACCCCTCCTGGGGTTAATAGATCAGACACACTTCTTTGAGTTGCATGCCCGGACGCCACTTCTGGAACCTGAACATCAGATACCCCTACTGGGGTCACAACATCAGATGCCCCACCTGGGGCTGTAGACACAGACGCCCCTTCTCGGGCTGTAGGCACGGACGCCCCTTCTCGGGCTGTAGGCACGGACGCCCCTTCTCGGGCTGTAGGCACGGACGCCCCTTCTCGGGCTGTAGGCACGGACGCCCCTTCTCGGGCTGTAGGCACGGACACCCCTTCTCGGGCTGTAGGCACGGACGCCCCTTCTCGGGCTGTAGACATGGATGCCCCTTCTCGGGCTGTAGGCACAGAAACTACTTTAGTTATGGGTAACATAGATAGTCTCTGTTGATTTCTGAACTTGGGATTGGGTCTATTTGTCACAGGACCCCAATCGTATACTTTTTGGACACTCCTGTCCGAGGTAAAGGAACTTGAAACTGTAGAGGATACGTTGGAAGGTTTGCAGGTGAAAACACTGTGATGCTGGGACCTGTCACCAACTTTTGAGTTGCGGAAGGAACAGTCCTTAATAAGATGACTAGAACTCCCACAGTAAAAGCAGAGGTGAAGCTGCTTGCGATGCCGGCGTTCAGCTTCCGTTAGTTTGGAGCGCGGGTAGCTCTGGAATCTGCCCTCTCTCTGCATAGGAGAAGAGACTTTAGCTTGAAGAAAAGTTGACACGGAGGTCGCACTAGTCTCAATACTTTGAGCAGTACTCTTCACTGCGTTTAAAGCACCACCCAGGATTTCTGGCATCATTGGAATGATTTTTGTTAGAAGACTTTGAAGTTGTTCCAATAGATGATAAAGAGTGCTTATTGGTTCAGAGTTCACAGCAGACAACAAAGGAGTCTTGAAGCTTTCAAAGGAGGAAGTCGCTCTCTCAGGAGAATTAGCTGTGAAGGGACTGCCATAGGACTGACTTGAGCGAGATCCATCCACAGGAACGGATTGCGCAGGGAAAGTTGAAATGACTGGAGCAGGAGTGACTTGAACAGGAACTGGAGAAACAACAGAACTTGGAAGGGATTGCTGCAAGGTATCCAAACGGATAGACATTCCCTGTAGAAACTGGAACATCTGCTGCTGCGCAGCCTCTTGACCATCCAAACGGGAGACCAGATTTTGTAAGGCCCCTGACCCCACATTCTGACCACCATCCGAGTCCATGGGCCTTGGACAAACTGTTAGGTTCGGTCTGGTTTGTGTCCCCGGAGGGGGCGCTAGTGGGTCAGTGGAGGTAGGATGGAAGAAGTGAGGATACTGGATTGGATTCCTGCGCATGTGCACAATGTTGTTTATTAAGCAGAAAGATAAGACAATATGGCAGCAGGAATACTTGGAGAAATAAACAATAATAAATGCAATGGGTATGATGCAGCGTGGAAGCTGAGAGTCTATGGCAAAACAGTGAGAGTCTATGGCAATACAGTGAGAGTCTATGGCAATACAGTGAGAGTCTATGGCAATATGCTGGTATGGGAACCAGAGATGATAAACACGTGGAGCCAGCAGAGGTGATGATAATGGTAGCAAACCTGGTAGCAGATGCAGAAGACTTGATGCAGGGTTCACAGTGCTATTGGAAAGCACAGGCAGCTTGCAAGCTGATTCACAGGTGAGGTGATGAGCTGCACCTGGAGATGAAGTCTCTACAGCTGAGGCTGAAGCACACTGTGTTGGAGATTGGTGTGAAGCCTGTAAATGAATGCAGGAATTGCTGATGCTTGTAGTTCCACGGAGCTGTAGTAGGATAACCAGGAACACGGAGTAACAAACAGGTAACCAGGAACACGGGGATCTGGAGACTGGAACACAGGGAACCACTGGATGCAGCAGGAGAGCTGGAGTGGTTGCTGGAACTTGTAGTTCCACAGAGATGCAGGAGGATAACCAGGAACACAGGGGATCTGGAGACTGGAACACAGGGAACCACTGGATGCAGCAGGAGAGCTGGAGTGGTTGCTGGAACTTGTAGTTCCACAGGAACACAGGAACTGGAACGGAACTGGAACAGCTGGGACCTGTTGTTCCACAGGTCCACTACACAAGGATATCTCTGTAGACAGAGGATTGCAAACAGGAGCCACCTGTTCACGGGATGTGACGTGTTGTCCAAGGCGATGTGAGAGAGCCACAAACTGGAAGTTATACCTCCTGCCCAGCAGTGATTGGACACCAACTGCAGGCAGAGATACTAGCTGGATTAGGTGTCCAGATCAGCTGTGAGTTGGCTGCAGCATTCCAGGCTGCAGAGGACTGAAAACCAGAACTGGAACAGAACTGAACTGGTTAGGTGGAGCACGGTGAGCTGTGGGCTGCAGGAGACTGTAGACTGGAACAGAACTGGAACTGCTGGGACCTGTAGTTCCACAGCAGTGATGCAATGGAAAATGCAGATTCCTGACAGCCTGTATGGTAGAGTGGCCAGACGGAAGCCACTCCTTAGTAAAAAGCACATGGCAGCCCGCCTGGAATTTGCCAAAATGCACCTGAAGGACTCTCAGACAATGAGAAACAAAATTCTCTGGTCTGATGAGACAAAGATTGAACTCTTTGGAGTGAATGCCAGGCATCATGTTTGAACCAGGCACCTCTCATCACCAGGCCAATACCATCCCTACAGTGAAGCATGGTGGTGGCAACATCATGCTGTGGGGATGTTTTTCAGCTGCAGGAACTGGGAGACTAGTCTAGATAGAGGGAAAGATGAATGCAGCAATGTACAGAGACATCCTGGATAAAAACCTGCTCCAGAGCGCTCTTGACCTCAGACTGGGGCGACAGTTCATCCAAGATATAAAAGGAGTGGCTTCAGGACAACTCTGTGAATGTCCTTGAGTGGCCCAGCCCAGACTTGATTTCGATTGAACATCTCTGAAGAGATCTGAAAATGGCTGTCTACCGACGCTTCCCATCCAACCTGATGAAGCTTGAGAGGTGCTGCAAAGAGGAATGGGCGAAACTGCCCAAAGATAGGTGTGCCAAGCACATGGCATCATATTCAAAAAGACTTGAGGGTATAATCGCTGCCAAAGGTGCAGCAACAAAGTATTGAGAAAAGGCTGTGAATACTTATGTACATGTGATTTCTTAGTTTTTAATTTTTAATAGATTTGCAAAATTTAAAAAAAGATATTTTCATGTTGTCATTATGGGGTATTGTGTGTAGAATTTTGATGGAAAAAATTAATTTATTCCATTATAGAGTAAGGCTGTGACGTAACAAAATGTGGAAAAAGTGAGGCGCTGTGAATACTTTCCGAATGCACTGTACATCCTGGGGATACATGGGATACTTAATATTTGCACGTGCCCTCAATAAACAGGTGTTTTTAGGGGGTATCCCGCAAATCTTAAATAGGTACCATAGTTCCTTTGCTATCCCTGGGCATGCAATTAATTTGAAATATATTACGTAAAAAATAATATTTCTATAAAGAGATGTGAATCAATAAGAACAAAGAAATCAAATAAGTAATGAACTGTTATGTGTTGTTACAGTAAAAACAAGCCACAAATCAGACCACTTCTCAATAATGGGGGACAGTTTTAGGCACCTGTCTACAAAAAAGGATATAGGAGAACTGATAGAGTGCCAGGGTTTGCTACCTTATCAATTAAATGTAAATAATTGAAATTACAAATTAATTGTGCAAAATTACTTTGGAATAAAGTGACTTTGAGGTGTTGTAATTACTATCTCAAAATATATTGGAGGCCAATGCAAAGATGTTTAGATGAGGGGACATCAAATGCATCTTTAAGAAAGATAATTTAACTGTCAGCTTATATAAGGTTTCTTCACTTTAAGGGTATGCAGACTATGGAATTATATGTAAATGCAAGGGTGGCGGTCATTTCTTGAGCTGGATTTAAAAATGGATGTGAATCTTTTTCTTTAAAAAATTGTCTAACTTCATAATTATTAGATTTAATTATTAGGTGACTGATGCTGAAAATGACTCCGATTGTAATGTATTGGGTCATTAACAATTGTTTTTCACCACTCTGTGAATCTCCAGCACAGCTTTGAACACGCTGGAAAGTACGTTAATGTTTTTTAATAAAATAAAGCAACTCCTATGCAGAAAAAGCATTTGATTGGATGAACATGCTGTTTTTGTCTAAGGTGTTACAACGAGTGGGTCTGGGCCCTACATGCCTCCCTGAAATTGTATCTCTCTTCCAACATCCAAATGCTAAAGTCAGAGTGAATGGGACCCTCTCCCATTCTTTCTCTATTTTGGATGGCAGCAGGCAGGGTTGTCCCCTTTCTCCTCTGGTATTCATACTGTGTATGGAGGCCTTAGCTAGAGTGATTCAGATCTGTGTTCGGACTGGTTCCAGTGTTAAGCTGACGACCTCCTGGCACTATTCTAAATCGAGTAACCAGGTTGAGACTTCGGGTTATTAAACTGGACTTGCAGCGCTGGTGTTGTGGAGGTACAGCAGGGTTACTTCTCCATATACTGTGTGGTGGGATTTTTCCATGATTAGTAGGTTCTCAATTATAAATATTCACATTACCACGGCTGTGGTTGGGGAAGGGATGCCATCTTACCCTTGTATCCTGACTACTTACCCTTATAGACCTACCCATTTCTAGATATATGAAATCCCTGCTCAAACATTTTTTACAATGCAGCAAAAGCTGTCATCCTGGTTTACTGGAAACCCCCCATCCACCCACCCTTCTCCAATATCTGTATGTTCCAAAGAAGAGATATGTACATGGTATGGAGGACATAGCCCTCTCCAGCCAGGGCAGACACCTGGAGTTTACCGCTGCATGGTTTGCTTGGCTGAAATAGAAAGAATCTACTGAGTATTGGGACTGTCTGTAGAGGTGGCATGGGTTGGTGCAGACCTACAGTACTACAATATCCTTACACCCAACATACATAGCTGAAACATAGCACCTTTATACATTATTTTACTCTGACCTCTGTTTTAGCCCCGCAGTAGGATTGCGGTGTCTGCGATGTCATCGCAGAGTGCTCACAATATACAAACCCAAAACTTATGGCACAACAAGAGGTAAGTATTCTGATCCTATGTAATACATTATGGAAACAGGAAATTGTATTGATGCCTCCTGAATCTCAGTGTATTTGCTCCCAATTACCGTCCCACTGATGGCCTGATTTTGAGTTGCACACAATCTCTCTGCACGTTAAATCTACCACACCTGCAGTGCAACATGGTTTTGCCCAGATGCTTGTTTTTTGCAAAACAAACCTGACTAAACCCCATTAAATGGAATTGCACATATGCAAAAAGTTCTGAAAACTCCATACAGCGCATGCGTTATGCAGAGTGTACTTATAAAGGTGCTGTTTAGATTGGGACAGATAGTAACAGAAAGGTAGCAAAAAAGTGACAAAAAAGTCAGTCTCATGACCATATGATAGGTGTGTGCACAGCCAAACAGCCACAAATATAGTAGGCCATGGTCAGGTGGAGAATTGCACCTGTCATAGTGCTGATGCAAGGTTCAATTATGCACCAACTGATGGTGGTATATAAGGATGCACCAATTGGGAAATTACAATGTGCACAGATGCTAAGAGTGGGCATCTCAGTCCTTGCATATTTGGTCACATCGATGTACACAAGGGAAGGAGCTTTTAGTGGCATTTGCATAAACTCACAGATGGAAAACAGCCAAGAGACGCTGTTGCGTGCACTTTTTCATACGACTCAGAATCAGTCCGAGTCTCATATTTCCAGCGTATTTTATATTTTGTCATTTTAATGCAAAAATGTAACTTCAAGGAATTTTTTTTTTAAATAAATTGATTGGATCATCTGTGTGCTAGTTCCCAAACAGTCTGATGGTCTTTACAGTCTTGTTTATATTAGTAATGAAGGGGTCCAACAATTATGACCCCGACAGTGGAACTGAGCAGAGGGTCAGCCTTACACAAATGAGTATATATCCCTGAGTGGTTATGCCATTTAAGATATTGCATGTACACTTACTAATTAACTGAGTTACTGTCCTCTGCTATTTGGCAATCAGTAGGGTTTCTGGCGGGAAGCTTCTTGTGCATACTGTAGGTTAAAAGATTTCAAATATCAACAGTTCTGCTAAATTTCAATGTAGTCATGGCATTGTATAGCGATGGCGCGATTTGTGATGTGTAATGATAAGGAATGATACTTTTCCAGGCCTTACTACCATCATAGATAAATATCCCCCAATTATTGCTTATTGGAAACATTTACATGGTTTAATGCAGTTGTTCAATAGGTTTATTCAGAACTGAATTGTTTACGTACCTTGAATTCCTGCATGCAGAATAGATTTACAGATTTTATTTTCTGCCTGCTCCTACTTCACACGCCGGCTTGTAGAACTCTCATACCATTTTACAGTCCTTGGCTAGTTGTGAGCTGCAGCCAAGCAGAGAATGAATTTGGAACTGTATATTAAGAGAGTTTGGAATTAACTTCAGAGTTCCACTATGAATACTCTGGAGTCCCCTGAACATCTTGGCCCAGTTATTGCTTCCCTGGGGAGGCTGGCATTTATTTTATTATACTGAATTGCTATTGCCATACATTCTCATTATAACATTTTGTAGTAACTTATATGTAAGCCATTCGCATTCCCAATTATTTTGTTCATCATACTTGATTGCTTTCCAATCATTTTCTGAAATGATTTGTGTACTATTCCAGCTTCCTGGTGTAATTATCACACTTACTCATCTAATAAAGGAACTAATAGAATGCTTTGGCTTGGTTGTAATCAGCATTACAATTACAATACAGTATTTGTATATGTGATGAGAGGAGGAAACATTCTATAAATTGTATCTGCCATTAGCAACACCCATAATAAAGATATTAATAAGTTGCTTTATTACTTGTTTAACGGTGTAATACAATCATCAGTAAAAATATAAGTGTTTGATTTTACCTACATGAGTGGAAGAGTGAATGGAGAGAGGGAGATTGCTGGTCCATAGGGAATACATTAGTCATGGGTGTGACTTCGCACATTGACGTGTAAATTTTGCTGTGATGCGTATGCACATGCGTACGATGTAGGTGGCTATATCTGTATATGTGGCTGAGGATTGTATGTTTTTTTTTCTTGCCACCCTTCAGTACTACACTTCTAATTCAATACATTTGACGGTGAACTCTTCAATTGGCAGTGCAGTTGTCTGTGTGTTTATTCTAGTTAGTTTGATAAGTTACACTATGGAATAATAAAACCACTGTGTGACACACGGATAGATCCGTGCTTAAATTCTTAGCAATCTGATTAGATTGCTTAGAAGTTAAGCACAGATCTCTCTGTATGCATGCCCCACAGCGATAGTGATGCACGGCCCGCGTTTCGCTATCGCTGGTACTAGATTGGATTGCATGCAGGCCAAATCTAGTAAAATTGCTAAGCACAAAAGTACACATTGCTCCGTGTGTACAGGAATAGCGATTCAACCACCACTCCTCCTGCCCACCACTCCCCTGCTTCTGCCTGATCCCGCCTCCTCAAATGTGCCAGGAGCTACAGAGGCAAGGAGCCGGTTCTCAGGTGTTTTGGTGAGTATAAACATCTGGGGAGCGACAGGGGGAGAGAGCAGTTCTGTGTGGGCATGGAGTAGCCACGGGTGTATGATGTCCGATCCCCCCTCCCTCCTGCCCATAAGCAGCAAGGGTGTCTTCACCCGGTCCCCCTCCCTACTGTCCATAAGCAGCATGGGTGTATTTACCCGATCCCCCTCCTTCCTACCCTATGCAGCTGTGGGTGTATTCACCCGATCCCCCCTCCCTCCTGCCCAGATGCAATGCGGGTGTGTTCACCTGATCCCCCCTCCCTCCTGCCCGTAAGCAGTGCATGTGTATTCACCCAATCCCCCCTCCCTCCTGCCCATAAGCAGCACGGGTGTATTCACCTGATCCCCCCTGCCCAGAGTATAGTATATGCAGTGCGGGTGTTTTCACCCGATCCCCCCTCCCTCCTGCCCAGAGTATGCAGCATGGGTGTATTCACCCAATCCCCCCTACCTTCTGCCCAGAGTATATGCAGCGCGGGTCTATTCACCCGATCCCCCCATATTTCCTATCCTATGCAGCCACCATTTGTGTAAAAGGAAGCTGTACCTGGCGTAATGTGTAAACGAAAGCTGTACCTGACGTAATGTGTAAAAGGAAGCTTTACCTGGCGTAATGTGTAAAAGGAAGCTCTACCTGTCGTACTGTGTAAAAGGGGGCTCTACCTGGTGTAACGTGTAAAAGGAACCTGTTCCTGGTGTAATGTGTAAAAGGAAGCTGTACCTGGCATAATGTGTAAAAGGAAGCTCTACCTGTCATACTGTGTAAAAGGAGGCGGTACCTGGTGCAGTGTATAAAAGGAAGCTCTACCTGACGTAATGTGTAAAAGGAAGCTGTACCTTGCGTAATGTTTAACATGAAGCTGTACCTGGTGTAATGTGTGACAAGGGCTCTACCTGGCGTGAAAGGAAGCTCCACCTTGTGTAATGTGTGATGTGCTCTACGTGGCGTAATGTGTAAATGGAAGCTGTACCTGGCGTAATTATTTATTTATTAAGTTTCTTATATAGCGCAGCAAATTCTGTTGCACTTTACAATTGAAAATAACAATGATATAACAAACTGGATGATAACAAACAGTCATAGAGGTTGGAAGGCCCTGCTCGCAAGCTTAGTACCTGGCATAATGTGTAAAAGTGGGCTCTACCTGGCGTAATATGTGAAAGGAAGCTGTATCTGGCGTACATTGTAAAAGGGGGCTGTAACTGGTGTAATGTGTAAAAGGAAGCTGTACCTGTCATACTGTGTAAAAGGAGGCTGTATCTGGCGCAGTGTATAAAAGGAAGCTCTCTCTACCTGCCGTAATGTGTAAAAGGAAGCTGTACCTGGCGCAATGTTTAACATGAAGCTGTACCTGGTGTAATGTATGACAGGGGCTCTACCTGGCGTAATGTGTGAAAGGAAGCTCTATTTTGCGCAATGTGTGATGGGCTCTACGTGGCGTAATGTGTAAATGGAAGCTGTACCTGGCATAATGTATAAAAGTGGGCTCTACCTGGCATAATGTGTGAAAGGAAGCTCTACCTGGCGTAATGTGTAACAGGGGCTCTACCTGGCATAATGTGAAAGGAAGCTGTACCTGGCATAAAGTGTAAAAGGGGGCTGTGCCTGGCATAATGTGTGAAAGGAAGCTGTACCTGGTGCAATGTGTGAAAGGAAGTTCTACCTTGCGTAATGTGTGACGGGCTCTATGTGGCGTAATGTGTAAATGGAAGCTGTACCTTGCGTAATGTGTAAAAGTGGGCTCTACCTGGCGTAATGTGTGAAACAACGCTCTACCTGGCATAATGTGTAAAAGTGGTCTCTACCTGGCGTAATGTGTGAAAGGAAGCTCTACCTGGCGTAATGTGTGACATGGGCTCTACCTGGCATAATGTGTAAAAGGAAGCTGTACCTGGCGTAATGTGTAAAAGGAAGCTGTACCTGGCATAATGTGTAAAAGGAAGCTCTACCTGCCATACTGTGTAAAAGGAGGTGGTACCTGGTGCAGTGTATAAAAGGAAGCTCTACCTGATGTAATGTGTAAAAGGAATCTGTACCTTGCGTAATGTTTAACATGAAGCTGTACCTGGTGTAATGTGTGACAGGGGCTCTACCTGGCGTAATGTGTGAAAGGAAGCTCTACCTTGTGTAAATTGTGATGGGCTCTACGTGGCGTAATGTGTAAATAGAAGCTGTACCTGGCGTAATTATTTATTTATTTATTTATTTATTGTTTCTTATATAGCGCAGCAAATTCCGTTGCGCTTTAAAATTGGAAATAACAATGATATAACAAACTGGATAATAACAAACAGTCATAGAGGTTGGAAGGCCCTGCTCGCAAGCTTAGTACCTGGTGTAATGTGTAAAAGTGGGCTCTACCTGGCGTAATGTGTGACAGGGGTTCTACCTGGCATAATATGTAAAAGGAAGCTGTATCTGGCATACATTGTAAAAGGGGGCTGTAACTGGTGTAATGTGTAAAAGGAAGCTGTATCTGGCGTAATGTGTAAAAGGAAGCTGTATCTGGAATACATTGTAAAAGGGGGCTGTAACTGGTGTAATGTGTAAAAGGAAGCTGTACCTGGCATAATGTGAAAAGGAAGCACTACCTGTCATACTGGGTAAAAGAAGGCTGTACCTGGCGCAGTGTATAAAAGGAAGCTCTACCTGCCGTAATGTGTAAAAGGAAGCTGTACCTGGTGTAATGTGTGACAGGGGCTCTACCTGGCGTAATGTGTGAAAGGACGCTCTACCTTGCGCAGTGTGTGGCGGGCTGTATGTGGCATAATGTATAAATGGAAGCTGTACCTGGCATAATGTGTAAAAGTGGGCTCTACCTGGAGTAATGTGTGAAAGGAAGCTCTACCTGGCGTAATGTGTGACAGGGGCTCTACCTGACATAATGTGTAAAAGGAAGCTGTACCTGGCGTAAAGTGTAAAAGGGAGCTGTGCCTGGCGTAATGTGTGAAAGGAAGCTGTACCTTGTGTAATGTGTAAAAGGAAGCTCTACCTGCCGTGTTGTGTAAAAGAGGCTTTGCCCAGCGTAGTGTGTAAAAGGAAGCTGTACCTGGCGTAGTATATAAAAGGAAGCTGTACCTGGCGTAATGTGTAAAAGGGGCTCTACCTGGCATAAAACGTCTTTTTTTAAGGGGGGATAGGTGAGGACAATCCTAGCTACTATACCAACTATACACAGAGCATAGACCACAGAGCAAAGACCCCCCCCCCCCATCTTCTATATCCAACTTGCCAACCCACTAAGTAAAATGTCCTTTTTTTTGGCTTAGCACAAATTACTCAGCACAGTTCGCTCAGCACAGATCACTCAGCACACATTGCTACGTGTGTGTATAGTGTCCACAGATGTGTGCTGAGCGATCTGTGCTAGATTGCTCAGCACACATCTCTGGCACAGATCTCTACGTGTGTACCCCCCCTTTAACTCTTCTTTAATTCTTCTCAACATAAAAAAAAACAGATTACTGATCATAAACAATGTATATACAATGTATACAAATACTATATTTTATAGGAGAAAAATAAATACATTAGGGAGCAAGTTATCCATGAATAAGTTAAAAATATGTGAGACAAAAGGAAAAGAAAAGTTACAATTACAAAAGTAACTTATATAATCTACAGAAAAATATATATACAACACTAACTCCATCCACTTCAGCAGTGCAGCAAGAGAACACTGCGGTGAACACTGCGGTAATTCAGAACTGTTCAAATCTTGCAGCCCCATTTGTCACAGCATATTTGACATGCTGCAGTCAGTATTGGGGGGTGGAGTGGGAGTGGGGGTGGCACCCGCCACCGTTCTTCAGAATGAGGAGGGGTGGGGGGTGTTGCCCGTTTTGAAGGTGGGATGGGTGGGATCGCCTACAGACGCCTCCTGCTGCATTTGAATTTTAATTACATGTAATTGCACGGCCGCTTCCTTGCAGCTGTGTAATTCCTTACAATCATGAATTAGGCCCTGAGTGTCAAACATAGAGCTTCTGCTGTCCAAGGTTATTAATACTAATATATTTGCCCTGAATACGTTATGCACCATCTGTGGCAATGCTCCACTGTTTTGCACTCCATCTCTGAGGCTTAGCTAGAGAGTTTCTGAAAGCTAATCAACTGTCTGTACATGACTTATAGTAGGTAAAAATGCAATTTAGAAATACTTAATGTAGGAGAGTTCAGAAACACCTCTTGTGTTAGGCATATTTACACTGCAGTGCAGACCACAGTCACTGTACCCAGAGCTTGGCCCTGATATCTAATGGCTGCTTCAGATGACCTGAGCCATGCCACACGTATAGGGACAGCACCACAGGGGAGAAATGATCGGATACATCATCGGCAGCCTCCATGCTCTGACCTTCCCATCTATGAGATATTTTGTTCCGCTAGGCTGTGCATGTGCAGGCTCAGTAGAGTAGAGTCTGAGATGAGGATGATTTTATGCTCTAGCTTTCCCCACAGCACAATATCCACCCTTCCCCCTCGGTACATCCCCACTTCTTCTAAGGGTGTGTACACACGGTGAGATATTTTCTTTCGATTTTGATTATATAGTCAAAATCGCAAGAAAAGTTAGTGCAGATCGCAAGGTGAAAGTCACCTTGCGATCCCGATTCGATCCCGATGCGCGGTCCCGCCAGGTCGGCATCGCAAGAAAAGATAGACTGTGCAGGCAAGTCATTCTTGCTAGATCGGTGTACTATCTAGTTCATCTCACATGTCAATGGCATCTCACATAAGCCAAAATCTCACATAAGCCAAAATTGTATGCACACATAGTCCATATCTCAAGGAAAGTTAGTCAAAATCTGTGCTATCTGGGCTCCGGGGAGTTCAAGGGAAATCGCAAGTGAAAATTGGGCACAGCAAGGATCTCGCCGTGTGTACACACCCTAAGACATAGGGGCATACAGTATATCTTAATATTTGCAGGTTGTAATGTGTTTTCAGGGGACACCCACAAAATAGTAAGGAATCCCTGAATGTACCCTGGAGGGTCCACAGCACAGCAGATATCTCTGATATCTGCAGTGATACGTCCATTTCCAGGAGTAGAAGTAGCCCCCTGTAGATTTTTAAGGGAGCTTCTGTTTTGTCAGATTTACCAAGATCCGGAATGCAAAGGTGGCGTTAGCTGCTGTAGCCTATGGGCTACACTTCACTCAAATTACCAGGGACGTTCCTGACAATGACTGCGCATTCGCAGTGGGATCCCGTAAGAAGTAAAGTGATCACTAAACTTCACTTCTTACACATTGCAGGGAGGGACTCCTTCGGAGCCCCTTTCCCTGCATGTGTATACTGTTACATTCGGGCGAATCTTAATTCTCTTATTTACGTATACAGCGGAGATAAGAAATTGCAATTATCATGTCTAAAACCTGTTTTTAATAAATATCTTCCTTACGGTTCGGGTGGAATGGCATAGGCACAATATTGTGGGCGTTACCACACCTCCTTGGCTGCCCTCCTTCTCGCCCACCCTTATTTCATATAGGGTTACATATAGAATGTAAAGCAGCATTGTGTCCTGTAAATACAGTGTATACAGTACTACAACCTTATGCCCAATAGTTAGTATAACCTCATGGTTCAGCTAACCCTGGAGGGTCACATAACAGTGCTTCATTGGTCCAAAACCCAGACATAAATTCAACTAATGCAACTTAGATCCATCTTGGCACATGTAGTACTTCCCTAGGGTGGCTGGTATTTTGTTAGTTATGCTAACTTTTTGGTACTATGATTTCTCATAATACAATTTTGTCAGACCTAAAATGGAATCTGGCCCTTTTCCTGCTTATTTATCACAAGTTGTGCCTTTATTAAGTAAAAAGCTTGTTTAAGTTATGACTGTTAAAGTAGAACGAACTTTAATGCTGCATTTCATCTATGCCTGTCACATGAAGCTTAATGATAATTTTTGCGTACCTTTTTGAAGTATGGTAGCCCATTAAAATCTGCGTTCAGTAGTTCAATAACAAATGATTAATAGCTTTTCATTGTTTAATCAATTGTATGCTTAGGCAAAGCAGTTGCTAAAGACTATACAGTATGTTATCTCACTATACGATATTATTAGGCAATAAGCAGACAATGCAGCCTTTTCTATAGAACAAGAAGCCGATCTAAACCATTTGTAGGAGATATGAAGCTGGTTTCTGTCATCATAACTGGATAATGTGTAAACCATAAATGTAATATATAAGGATGAAAACTGTAGTGTTTTGCTGTTTGCTAATGTAATTGTACATTTTCCCTTATACACAAGTAAATCATCACAATAAGTCTAAATAAACCTGTATTAATAGTAAATTAAATCTTTAAGTGATTATATATTCACTAGTAAAATAACCTCAGTCTGCCCACTGCTCTGCCCAGCCCCAACCCCCGCTCTGTTCCATCACATACTGTCTGCTGCTCCACCTCTCCCCTTCCCCATTCTGTCATGCACTATCCTGCTCCACCCACTGCTCTATTAGCCACCCTGTCCTATTCTGGCCCACCTTGAATCTGCTTCATCCTGCCCCTCTCTGTCTACTGCTCTGCCCCATCCCAAACCTCTATCCCACTCCCGCCCCTTCTCTATCCCACTGTCCCTCCTTCCTGCTCCACTCAGCTGCTGCATAGTTACCCATTCTTGGCTAGTCCTTCTCCCAACTAGGCTAAGGTCTGTCCCATCGCTCTAACAATGGGAGCAGTTGGAGGGACGGTGTGCACCTGCGGAATGCGACCTGGCTCCCTCAGCTTATGCATGTTGAGACAGGACAGACCTTAGAGATCTATTATATACAGTTGTGCTCATAAGTTTACATACCCTAGCAGAATTTGTGAATTTTTGCCCATTTGTCAGAGAATATGAATGATAACTCACAAACTTTTCTTTCACTCATGGTTAGTGGTTGGGTGAAGCCATTTATTGCCAAACAACTGTGTTTACTCTTTTTAAATCATAATGACAACAGAAACTACCCAAATGACCCTGATCAAAAGTTTACATACCCCAGTTCTTAATACTGTGTATTGCCCCCTTTAACATCAATGACAGCTTGAAGTCTTTTCTGGTAGTTGTGGATGAGGCTCTTTATTTTCTCAGATGGTAAAGCTGCCCTTTCTTCTTGGCAAAAAGCCTCCAGTTCCTGTAAATTCTTGGGCTGTCTTACATGAACTGCACGTTTGAGATCTCCCCAGAGTGGCTCAATGATATTGAGGTCAGGAGATTGAGATGTCCACTCCAGAACCTTCACTTTATTGTGCTGTAGCCAATGACAGGTCGACTTGGCCTTGTGTTTTGAATCATTGCCATGTTGGAACGTCCAAGTACGTCCCATGCGCAGCTTCCGGGCTGATGAGTGCAAATTTTCCTCCAGTATTTTCTGATAACATGCTGCATTCATCTTGCCATCAATTTTGACCAAGTTTCCAGTGCCTTTGTAGCTCACACATCCCCAAAACATCAGTGATCCACCTCCGTGTTTCACAGTAGGAATTGTGTACCTTTCATCATAGGCCTTGTTGACTCCTCTCCAAATGTAACATTTATGGTTGTGGCCAAAAAGTTAAATTTTGGTCTCATCACTCCAAATGACTTTGTTCCAGAAGTTTTGAGGCTTGTCTCTGTGCTGTTTGGAGTATTGTAAGCGGTATACTTTGTGGCATTTGCGTAGTAATGGCTTTCTTCTGGCGACTCGACCATGCAGCACATTTTTCTTCAAATGCCTCTTTATTGTGCATCTTGAAACAACCACACCACTTTTTTTCAGAGAGTCCTGTATTTCAGCTGAAGTTATTTGTGGCTTTTTCTTTGCATCCCGAACAATATTCCTGGCAGTTGTGGCTGAAATTTTTGTTGGTCTACCTGACCGTGATTTGGTTTCCACAGAATCCCTCATTTTCCACTTTTTAATTAGAGTTTGAACACTGCTGATTGGCATTCTCAATTGCTTGGATATCTTTTTATATCCCTTTCCTGTTTTATACAGTTCAATTACCTTTTCCCACAGATCCTTTGACAATTCTTTTGCTTTCCCTATGACTCAGAATCCAGACACGTCAGTGCAGCACTGGATGAAAGATGCAAGGGTCTTTCAGGAGTCCAGAAACTCACTGATCTTTTATACACACACACTGATTACAAGCAAATAGATCACAGGTGAGGATGGTTACCTTTAGTAGCCATTCAAACCCGTTTGTGTCAACTTGTGTGCATGTTATCAGGCCAAAATCTTCAGGGTATGTAAACTTTTGATCAGGGTCATTTGGGTAGTTTCTGTTGTCATTATGATTTAAAAAGAGTCAACACCATTTTTTGACAATAAATGGCTTCACCCAACCACTAACCATGAGTGAAAGAAAAGTTTGTGAGTTATCATTCATATTCTCTGACAAATGGCCAGAAAATCACAAATTCTGCTAGGGTATGTAAACTTATGAGCACAACTTTCAAGCAGTACATTAAACAATGTTAAGTACTTCTTATTTAGCAACATACTATCACATTTGTTTCTTTTATTTACCTAATAAAGGATATCCTATGTGACTGTGTTCAAAAAGAATAGTCAACTAAAATGCATATACATACAGTATTCTGATCAGTTGTGATAGCGTTATCAGATTACTGCATCCGGTCAGCATTCACACAAGCTATTTATTGACCTGTTGTTGCATTACACATGTTTGTTTTGCTTTACATTTTTATAGTTTTAATCTCAAATAACTGTTACCTGTAAGATTTGCTTTTTCCAATTTACCATTGAATTGTTTTATTTTGTAATATTAGTAGTTTAGATGAACTTTGTAATAATGTATGTCAGAAACGTTTGAATATATGGATCATTTTGTCATTCTAATAAAAGGAAAGCAAGTATAGCATTAATGATATACTATAAAAAAAAAGCAAGTTGAATGTATTGACTTTGTGGCATATAGAGGTGCTTGGATGAAATAGTTCATCTGCATCGGTTTGATAGAGGATTCACATTACTTTTCTGAGTGATTGAGAGCACTGCTTCTTCAACTGTTTATTGTGTTCCCCTCGTCGTGACGCTTCCCCTGTAATATGCAGATCTGCCCTTAGAAATATAATCTCAGGTGGACAGGTCACTGTCTCCCACATAATTTGCTCATTTGTGTACTGTTGTAGTGGACTGTTCAATAATTTTATTGGCTACAGCTTGTTCTGTCCCCACCCATCCTAAAATAAAGACATCCCAGGTAAGCAAGTTTTGAAGGTGCTTAAAAGTGGAGAGAAACTGATGTCTATGTACTAAGCCTAGAAGAGAGATAGCTCCTTTCATTTTTTATATACAGCCTGTGACATGGCAGTTAGGAGCTGATTGGCTGGTATTTTCTCCATCTTCATCCACTTTATCTCTCTCCAAGGCTTAGTACATAGACCCCAAAGTACCAACCAATCATCTAATAACTGCCATGTTACAGACTGTGGCACAGATTTGTCAAGCCTTGGACAGGGATAAATTGCACATTTATAAAGTGCCAGCCAATCAGCTCCTAACTGCCATGCTACAGACTGTCGTTTTTGAAAAACGACACTTAGGAGCTGATTGGTTGGTAATTTATCACTGTGCAGCTTATCGCTCTCCAAAGCTTGATAAATCTGGGCCTGTGTTTGAAAAATATCAGCTAGGAGCTGGTTGGCTGGTGCTTAATGTCCATTTACTTTATCTAGCTTCAATACATAGGCCCCCTAGACACTAGTAGTCAAACGCACCTTAAGAAATAATTTGAAAGAAATACAGATGTGTCCTTATACATGAAGCCTCAATACACCACACAGCTTGAGATGCCTGGCTCAAGTGAGACACCAGGTCCCATGCAACTCTGCTCGCGTCGGGCATCTTTTTTTTTTGGGGGGGGGGGGGGGTGGCAAAAATGTGTCTTAGTCAAAGCGCAATGCAGCTAGGATCCACTGGGAGACTGTGCTGATTAATTTAAAATGTGACACTTGTGTATCGCTGTCCGACTGAGTCTGCATATTAAGCAGAACAGAGCTTGGCATGGAATAAGCCATGGCTGCAGCATTGTAGCATCAGAGGAGAATTTAGGGGTGAGCCCCTAGATACACTAGTAAAGGCCACAAGCCCCCCACCCCCCCACTGACTAATTTTATTATTTTCATTGATTGCTATAAGCCCTCATTTTATGATAGTCTATTTAATCGAATAATACAAAAAAGCCACTAACTGTGACATATGTTTATTTTTTTGTACACATATGTACTGAATAGGACAGCTTACAGGGTCAGTATTTGCATGTCCTACCTATTTACACTACATTCGGAATGTAATATGGTACAGTACAGTGGAAATATTTAGCATTTAAGGTGCTTACACATGGTGAGATTTTGGCTATCTTCGATTTTGGCTATGCGATATTGACTATGTGTTCTTGCGATATTGGCTATGTGCAATTTTGGTTATGGCCGATATTGACTATACTTTAGTACTAGATAGTCAAAATTGACTTGCCTGCACTGTCTATTTAACCTTGCGATACCGACCCCGCGGGTCCACGCATCGGTATCGCACAGTGCGATATGTGCTAACTCTCCCTGTGATTTTGACTATATAGTCAAAATCGAAGGGTAACATTGCACCGTTCGTACACAGCTCAACTGGTACATTTCAGGCAGACAGTACCAAAACAAGCAACCAAGTGCTGCCCCCCCAACAAGTGCCCCCCCTAGGCATGTGCCTCACGTGCCTAATGGGAAATCCACCACTGTGTAGCATCTCGTATACAGATTCAAAGACTCAGTCGCACACAGATATACAAGTGTTGCATATCAAATTAATCAGCACTCTGATGCACTCTAGTCGATAACTTTGCGAGTAAGATGCATTTTCAGCAAAACAGAATGCTAAAAAAGATGTCTGATGGTAGCAGAGTCTCACAGGACCTGAGAGGGTGTTTGGCACAACTGCAGCAATGATGTATGTTTTGCATGGTAACTCATAGCTTGTGTCATATGAAAGATGTACTCTTGGTTGTCATTAGTTTCTGTCAGACTGAGAGGCAGTATAGTTTTCTCATTTACTATTACAGGTTGAGTATCCCATATCCAAATATTCCGAAATACGGAATATTCCGAAATACGGACTCTTTTTTAGTGAGAGTGAGATAGTGAAACCTTTGTTTTCTGATGACTCAATGTACACAACTTTGTTTAATACACAAAGTTATTAAAAATATTGTATTAAATGACCTTCAGGCTGTGTGTATAAGGTATATATGAAACATAAATGAATTGTGTGAATATACACACACTTTGTTTAATGCACAAAGTTATAAAAAATATTGGCTAAAATGAACATCAGGCTGTGTGTATAAGGTGTATAAGGGCAGTACGGATGGTGTAATGGTTAGCATTACTGCCTCACAGCAATGAGGTCATGGGTTCGGTTCCCACCATGGTCCTAACTGTGTGGAGTTTGTATATTCTCCCCGTACTTGCGTGGGTTTCCTCCGGGTACTCCGGTTTCCTCCCACATTCCAAAAATATACTGGTAGGTTAATTGGCTTCCAACAAAATTAACCCTAGCGTGAATGTGTGTACATATGGTAGGGAATATAGATTGTAAGCTCCGCTGGGGCAGGGACTGATGTGAATGGCCAAATATTCTCTGTAAAGCGCTGCGGAATATGTGTGCGCTATATAAATAACTGGTAATAAATAATAAATAAATAAATATGTAACATAAATGCATTATGTGCTTAGATTTAGGTCCCATCGCCATGATATCTCATTATGGTATGCAATTATTCCAAAATACGGAAAAATCCGATATCCAAAATACCTCTGGTCCCAAGCATTTTGGATAAGAGATACTCAACCTGTATTGTATATAAGCTATTTGGGGCACATAAATAGCATAGTGCATGCATATATGTATTTTTGTGATTTTACGAATGCATTTCTAGTAGACCGGTATACTACATATACCGTGTGTTAAGAATAGGCATTAAGATGGAATCCTATTACCTGTAGCTTAGTGCAAGCTGACAGTACAGTACTGCATGTCTCTAACTTTGTTATGACTGGAAGACCAGTTGCCACAGCTATATATAATGAACATGAGACAACTACTGTAACATTTTAGTTTATAATGTTCCTGGTAGTTATGGAATTGACAACCTTTCCATTCTTGTATGAATCTGATAAAAGGTGCACAACGGAATAATTATTATTCTCAATATTCTAATGTCATGATGATCTTGACCCTTTTTTGTTCATATATATGAATAGGGCACTTTACTGTCTTAAATTTCATGTAATTATGGTGTGTGGATTAATTATGGATGTGCACATAGTATATACTGCTTTGATGATTAAACATATATTTTTACAACCACAGTAAAGATACTGACAAATTTAATAAGAGAATAATCATGGTTAGCCTTAAGGCAAAATGAATGGATATATCTGCTATGATTGTCAAGTAATGAGCAGTAAGTCTTTGCATAAAACATCATGTTAATATTCTAAAATTGATTTCGACTGGACCTTGAGATCAAACTGAAAACTAGATGTTTATCTCTTTGCACATGCCTATAGGGCATATTTACCTATTCTTCCCTACTTTTGATAAAGTATTTCAGGGAGATTGTGGAAACAACACTTACGAGCACAACGTTAAAGTGGACGAAAATTGCCCGAGAGGAGTGTTATGAAATTAACTTACATCCAAATGTAAACAAGCCCCTAAGTAGTAATAGTTTGGCATACATACTTTCAAATGGCCATGGTAACATTATTTGAAAATGCATGTAGCCAAATGAATCTATGTGCCATATAACCAGCCAAGCAAATTATTCCATTTGAATGTTTATAACTTTGAATTATTTTTTCCTCAAATATATAACGGCTACATAAAGGGGGCAAGATGCAGTCAGGGAGTTTGTTATGATCTTCAGGGAGTCAGGGAGATTGCTAATATTTCAGGGAGTCCGCCTGACTTTCACAGAGAGTTGGCAGTATGTATTTATCTCATTTTGCATTTTAAATGCCATTGTGACAGACCTTGAAACCTTGAAAGAAAGCTCTGACCTGGGTTCCACAATAGTGAAAGTCTTCCATTGCTGGGTCACACTCTGTACATGTCCAGCAAGGCAGAGCAGAATGTGGAGATGAAGCATGCAACCTGTGTTGAATAGGACACAGACTGAATGCAGAAAGAGCATAAATGTTTACTTTATGATAGAAAATAAAACAGAAAAAAATGACAAGCACCCAAGGATCTCTGATTGGTGAGCTTCTTCTGTAGCCCAATTAGCTGAGCTGTGTGGATGTTCAGTGCTTCAGCTGATTGGGTTACAGCAGCAGCTCACCGATCCCTGTCTGCAAGTAAGATTTATTTTCTAGTATAACCAGTTCTTTTCTTTCTGCATGCAGTCTGTGTTCTATCCGACAATGGCTCATCACAGAAGCTGGCTCCGGGCTCTGCTCTGCCTGTTAGATGTCAGGAACAGCAGAGCAGGAGTACAGGAAATGGACCAAAGCCTCTTCTAACACTATCTGAAGATGATATTATTTTTAGAAGCGCTTGGTCTGATAAGATCTATGGGCTTATTCATCATTGGGGGTACGATGTACCTGATAAGTATCCAACTTGCCATAAGTTGCAGCAGTGAATGCCTAATCACTGGAGCAATTTGTCATTGCTGCGATGCAGGGACAGCTGTTTTGATAAGCAGCTGTATCCACGATCAGTAACACTGATATGAAGTAGCAGTGATACTTATCGGTGATGGATCTGCCTGTGTGCATGCATGCCCAGAAGTCACGCATGTGCATGGCCACTGTAAACTCACTGTGGAGGGTGGTGGAGGGATCCATAGGGAGGAGCAGGGCTCCAGGAATCAGCACAATCTGAAGATTGCGTTGATTCTTGCAAGAAAACTCTAACAATTTTTGGAGTTTGCTGAATATTAGGTAGCCCCCCAAAAACATGTGTAACAGGGCCATTAGTTGTGATGAACAAGCCTCTGGACCAAGGGCTTAACTACCGTAGGTGCAGGGAGTGCAGCTGCGATGGAGCACAGAGCAGATAGGGGCCCACCTTCCCTGTCAAAGTTACATGTGTTATATACATTTTTTGTCACTGGATGGTACGTAGGAGTCCTTTCAAACTTTTTCCTTGGGGCTGCAATATATCTAGGTATGCGCCTTGACTTGCTCATTGTAGTGTAGTATAAAATGAACTGGAGGGCATTTTAATGTTACTTAATATGAACCGGGGCACTGTAATGAGGTACAATATGAACGGGGAGCACTATATATCATAATGTGAATTGGGGGTACTGTGCGGCATAATGTGTACTGGTAATTCTGAAATGTGACACAGGGTGAACTAAAGTACTACTGCGATCCATAAAAGAAACTAGGGCACTACTATGGGACATAACATTAAATAAGGCTCTACTATGGTTTAGAAAATTAACTAGGGCACTATTATAGGGCATAAAATTAACAACTGCTGCAAAGATGTGTCTCTCTAGAAGCATTGGGACGGGGGCCCCGTCAAAATGTTGCTATGGGGCCCACAAAGATCTGGCTACGCTTCTGCTCTGGATAATTGACGTTTGCTAAATCTAGGTCACATTTCCCATGAGCAGAATGGGAGTGCGAGATGATGGAAACTTTAGGGCATGCCCGAGATGGTGATGAAATCTCCACCAAAATCTCTGTGATAAATTTATTGGAAAACTGAAATAATGTGAAAAGGGTGTGAAAATATCTATTTATTTACATTATTGTAGTAGAAAAACAATTTGATAAATATGCCCCTAAACCTCAGTGACCACAGTTATCTAAAATGTAAGCACTTAACGCTCATTTTAAACATTAGCAAACATGCTTTCATGCTTAAGGTACACAATTATAAGGCAAGGGATACCTGTACGCACAGTCCCTGACAAGCTTCTGCTTCACATCAAGTTCGAGGTTGCCTGCAGTGTTTAGAAACATTAACACTCAGTAAAATACAATGGAGCTATGTGAAAACCTTTATTAGGTGAACAGTGGACTATCCTGTGGGGAAGCTTATACCCCTTTCACATCTCCAATGCTGGATCCCACTCGGGAATTGGAAACGGGTCCTTACCAGGTGGGATCCGGCATTGGAGACTCTGCGCTGGCAATATTCCGGGTCGGTTGCCATAGCGGCGGGGGGTGGAGGCGGCGCTGGGAGATGAGCTCATCTCCATGCAGCCTCTTCCTATGTTGTGAATGGGTACCGGATCGCATTGACCCGACAGCCCATTCACGCTGCGCCTGTCCCGGTATTCAACCTCGGAAAAACTCTTCTTATTACCCGGGTTGAATTACCGGGTCAGGTGACCCAGGAATTCTCCAAGTCCCTTTCACATCGCACACTGACCCATGTCGACCCGGCAATATGCCGGGTCGATAACGGGTTATTTTTGCGATGTGAAGCGAGTATTAGTGATCCATTGATGAATATGCTTCTAGCTCTCAGTTATAGCAAGAACAAAGCACCTTTGTATACCAGTTCTTATACAATATTAACATAGGACCAGAGGCGGATTGTCAGGGTCTACAGGGAAGATTCCCAGTGCGCCGATGCACTCACGGGGCCTGTTTTGTTTGAGGACATGTGGTCCTATTTATAGACATAATGAATAAGATGCCAAACAATTTGCATTTCTGAAAATGACTTTGCCACTTAGCCTGTGATTGCAGATGATCTAGTGTATGCTCTGTCTAAGATTGAGTGAATAGTGATTGGGAATCAGGATACGGTTGGTGTAATAAACAAGAAAATATATCTTTCTAAAGAATTATATAGTTTCCTAAATTCTGAAGGTGTATCTTATAATGTGCTCATAACATTTAATTTTATTTACTTTTAACTTCCCCCTTGATGCTGGACATGCCCACTATCTGGAAAGTCTTGGGGGGAGGGTGCTGCTGCCATGGCCCATGGCTAGACCTTACACCTCTGGTGCTGCCCAAGTGGGGCCACAAGTACAAATTTTTCCAGGGCCGCTTTTTGTTCCCAATCCGCCCCTGCATAGGACTAAAATAGAGATACTTTATTAGGTAGACCGACCATTGTGTTTACAAAATAGGAACATGATTCATTGTATTTTAATGTTTAGCCTATTGATATTCCAATTAAATCCCAAAGGGTAAGATATACATTACTTTATGACCATATTGTTATTAGTTTAGATAACCTGCTGTCAAAATAACATGGGCACCAATATCTGTAACTATATACCGATGAATAGGGAACAGAGACAGGTGTGTGTGTAAGCTACACCCCAGTGAGATCTGTTGAAACAAAACTGCAAACATAACAAATATGATTGATATGGCTGTGCCTCAGATATAGGTAAAATGTCATTCAGGTAACTGCTTAGGTTTGTCCTCTGTGACATAGACTACAGATTGATGACCAACCCATCATTTCTGACTTTTTCACCATTGGGTTTTTTGCAAACCATCCATGTGATCCGTCTGTACTGAATCATCCTGTGGTGAAAAACACATAAATTGCAACTCTTTATTTCCTCTCTTATTTTTCATGACTTGCTCGAGTCTCACTGGCTCAAGTAGATACAATTACCTGTCTTTCATCTTCGTTTCTACAGATGAAATGACTGTACAATTTGCTATAGACCATTGTCAACCCCTGCATATGCCCTGCTGCCTCACATCATTGGCCTTTGGTACTAGAGATAATTCAACATTTTCCCATTGGATAAGGATAAAAGATCCATCAGTGATACAGAGATAAAAAGGCCTTTGTAAAGATTATACTTTTCTATTTTAGTAATGCGTTTCATGATCTACAAATCTCCAAAGTTACTTTTAGCTTCATTGGAGAAAAATTAGGCAGAGACATCTTGTCACACTGCACATCAATATAAGAAGGTTCCCCTATCCTAGATAATGCAGGGGAATTGTATGCTTAATGATTAGTTAACCTTTGTTTGCTTCTTAATTGTGTTGAATGGGTTTTGTCAAAATTCCTGGTCAAAATATTCATATGAAATCAGTCATATTCCAGGGATCATTCTCAAAGCATCTACTACTTCTAACAGCTTGGAATAAATAACAGTGCCGAAGACAAACCAGCCATTTTGTCATGTACATTTGTATTTCATTAAGCACAATCTCTGCTGATCCAATCTGTAATCTAGTGTTCAGGTTTATCTAGAACCACCATAGGTATGAAAGCTTGCTTTATCTTTATTATCTGCTGGTGGACCAGGCTTAATAAAGGCAAGCAGAAAATAGCAGACCCATTGTCATCTAAAGAGTTAATGTTCGTTCACAGTATATGCAAGAATGTGTTCAGGTAACTGAAAATGTCCCAGATTTAGTTCAACATGGAGCGAGATAAAGTGGAGAGAGATGAAGTACCAACCAATCAGCTCTTAACTGTCATTTGTGAACAGAGCCCGGAAAAAGGCAGGGAAAAACTGATTGGTTGGTACTTTAGCTCTCTCCACTTTATCTCTTTCCAAGCTTTGAGAAATCTCCCCCATAGGTTTGATATAGAGAGACACGTAATACCAGTCACATAATTCTATCTCTTTCAGTAATAACCAAAAACTCTACTAAACAGCAAATCAACACTTTTTACAATCTAAGCACATGGCAAATATAAAGTGAAGGGATTTTCCATATGCAAATGACTTTTGATGCCTGAAATAAAATTGATCCATTAGCGTTTATGTTCAACAGAAGTAAGAATTTAAGCTTTCCACAGTTAGTGAGTTGAGACAAAATTTGGCACTGAAATCCCGTCTGCTCGGTAATAATTGCAGGGAAAGCTGTCAAGCAGACAAAAGACCCACATTTACAAACCCTCAACACTGTTTGCCTTTTAATTAAACCACTTTTATTTCCATGATTATTTTCATTATTTTTACATTTGTTCATTTCATTCATATGGTTTTTGTTTCCTTTTTCTTTCTTTTTTTCTGTTTCTTTTTTTTTTAAGGCCCGATTTTCCCTCTTTCACCCAGAACCAATGAGCAGAAAACACAGAAAGAATATGGATATCCTTGTAAGTTTTTGTTTTATTTGTTTTTGTTTTATATTCTTGTTATTAATTGTTGTAAATCTCTGTTTAGAATCTTTTCTTAACTAAAGTAAAATGTTAGTAAACGTGTCTGCATCTTAATTATTATTCAGGGAATTCATCACAATGTGCATGAACAAGCTCTGTCATTTCATATTTCCCATCACTATAATATATTTATTAGTGAAAAATATTATTCTTCAGCATTTTCTACTTATAAGGAAAAAAAATGAGTTAAAGAAAATCAGGCAAGTAGATATTATTTTCAATAAATGGTACATAATTTTATATTGGGAAAGGTATCTAATCCTAGAAAATAGGAAGAACTGTGTAATGGGATTTGTACCATTTGAAGGGGTAAACACAGTGTCCCTTTGATGTGGACAGTTCCAAGGAATAGAAAAGTATTAAAAAAATTTTTTATTTATATAGCGCCACCATTTTGTGCAGTGGTGTGCAGAGAATATTTGTCATTTAAATCAGTCCCTGCCCCATTGCGCGAGGACTTAAATTGTGATCGCATGCGATCACAGTCTAAGTGCCGGCGGGGGTGGCATTGCAACATTTTGTGGGCATCTGCGTTGTGCGGGCAGGCATTCTGGACAACGGAGGTGTGTCCGGACCATTTGCGGGGCAGTTGCTGTGACCTAAAACATGGCGGCCCGGCGACAGCCTTCGCAGCTAGGCTGTCCAGGCAGGGTGCTACCCTAAATATGCAAGCACTTCGCTGTTTAGCGAAGCGCTTGCAATTTAGCGGGGAGAAGGACCTGGAATGAAGGGCGGCCTTGCCCTGTGCTGGATGACCCCCCGCATGCTAATGGAAGGAGTTGTAGTTTGGCAAATGTTCGCAAAACTAAAACTCATGCTGAATCAGGGCCGCAGTCCTCAAGGCACCCCAACAATCCAGGTTTTAAGGCTATCAGTAATTAGGCACATGTGACTTAGGGGGACATTTACTAAGCAGTGATAAAAGCGAGGAAGTGAGCCAGTGGAGAAGTTGCCCTATCAACCAATCAGCAGCACTGTATCATTTTATAGTATGCAAATTATAGATGTTACTTCAGTGCTGATTGGTTGCTATGGGCAACTTCTCCACTGGCTCACTTCTCCACTCTTATCACTGCTTAGTAAATGTCCCCCTTAATTAGTACCAAAGTCAGTTTGATTATACTATCAATGCTCTAGCAGGAATTTTCCTAAAACCTGGCATGTTAGGTTACCTTAAGGGCTGTGTTTGGGAACCACTGGTCTAACATACAAGTGTGTACACAAACACACTGCGGTAGATTTGCAGCCAATTAACCTACTGTACCAGTTAATTATTGGAGTGTAGAAAGAAACCAGAGCATCCAGAGGAAACCAATACAAACATGGCGAGTACACACAAACTTAACACCAAGAGATTATTGGTTTTGAATTGAATTCATGACCCCACTGCTGCGAGGATAGCTTCTGTGCCCACCATGCTGCCAGGGCATGCACCATGAAATGTTCTGTGGTAGCAATTGAATGCATTTACATAAATAAGGAATCAGTGTAGCTTTACATTTCTGAATGTCCCTATGCGCTGATGTTCCTAAGGGGCACATTTATTTTTTATTGGGTTTGAGACCAGATAACTATTATTTCTTATCGCCACTTACACATACTGTACTGTACAGGGACAAGGGCCCAGATCCCAGATATGTAAAAGGGACAGGGGCTGCATGGGGTGTATTACGGCTGACCGGCGGTCAGGACACTCTGCTCTCACCTGCATGATCAGCAGATTGTGTATGCTCAGTAGCTAGGTGGGCCGCACACCATGCAGCGGGTGGTATTCATGTGACCACCGGTCAGCTGCCCGACAGTCACATGACCTCCTCTACCAGCCCGACGGCTCACTATCTTGATGGTCGGCATGCCGACCAACAGGGACTATTTCCACTCGTGGGTGTCCACGACACCCATAGAGTGGGAATAGAACCTGTGGCGACCGCAGGTCGCCACGCGGCGGGCTCGGTGGCGACCGCAGGTCGCCACGGGTTCTATTCCCACTCTATGGGTGTCGTGGACACCCACGAGTGGAAATAGTCCCTGTTGGTCGGCATGCCGACCATCAAGATAGTGAGCCGTCGGGCTGGTAGAGGAGGTCATGTGACTGTCGGGCAGCTGACCGGCGGTCACATGAATACCACCCGCTGCATGGTGTGCGGCCCACCTAGCTACTGAGCATACACAATCTGCTGATCATGCAGGTGAGAGCAGAGTGTCGGGTAAGGATCCTATAGATCCTTCTCCAGGTATCTTATGCTGAGGCATTCGTTACCGAGGCCAAGCTCAGGAGTGCTTTGCATATCTCTGATGCTTCCTGAAGTCCCCCATAGATACATCCTGGGATACCTGGGATACTTAATATTTGTGGATACCCCGAAAACAGACAGGTCATTTGTAGTGATGAGCGGGTTCGGTTCCTCGGAATCCGAACCCGCCCGAACTTCACCTTTTTTTTACACGGGTCCGAGCGACTCGGATCCTCCCGCCTTGCTCGGTTAACCCGAGCGCGCCCGAACGTCATCATCCCGCTGTCGGATTCTCGCGAGACTCGGATTCTATATAAGGAGCCGCGCATCGCCGCCATTTTTCACACGTGCATTGAGATTGATAGGGAGAGGACGTGGCTGGCGTCCTCTCCGTTGTATTAGAAAAAAAAAAAAACTGAGTGACTTAGTTTTAATTGTGGGGTGGATTGGGGACGGGGAGCAGCTGTTAGGGAGTACAGTGCAGGGTTTTGAGTTTAATCCGTTGTTTCTCTGCCTGAAAAAAAACGCTCCACCATATCTGTGCTCACTCAGTGTGCTGCACTGCTGCATGATATATCTGTGCTGAGTGCACTGCTCACACTGCCTAATTGTGGGGACTGGGGAGCAGTTATAGCAGGAGTACAGTGCACAGTTTTGCTGACAGTGACCACCAGTCCAGTATACGTTTGTCTGCCTGAAAAACACTGTGGTGTTTTTTTTTTCTTTCTTCATGCTAGTTTGTTTAGCAGTCTGCTGACAGTGTCCACCAGGTCCGTTATACAGTATATTATATATATATAATTAAGCACTAAGCAGCAGTACGGTAGGCCACGGCTGTACCTACCTCTGTGTCGTCAGTGCACTCGTCGTCCATAAGTATAAGTAATACTACACTATCCATCCATCTACATTGTATACCTGTGGTGTTTTTTTTTTTCTTTCTTCATAGTCATACTAGTTTGTTTAGCAGTCTGCTGACAGTGTCCACCAGGTCCGTTATACAGTATAAATATCATATATATAAGCACTAAGCAGCAGTACGGTAGGCCACGGCTGTACCTACCTCTGTGTCGTCACTCGTCATCCATAAGTATAAGTAATACTATACTATCCATCCATCTACATTGTATACCTATGGTGTTTTTTTTTTCTTTCTTCATACTAGTTTAGCAGTCTGCTGACACTGTCCACCAGGTCCGTTATACAGTATAATATCATATATATAAGCACTAAGCAGCAGTACGGTAGGCCACGGCTGTACCTACCTCTGTGTCGTCACTCGTCGTCCATAAGTATAAGTAATACTATACTATCCATCCATCTACATTGTATACCTGTGGTGTTTTTTCTTTCTTTCTTCATACTAGTTTAGCAGTCTGCTGACACTGTCCACCAGGTCCGTTATACAGTATAATATCATATATATAAGCACTAAGCAGCAGTACGGTAGGCCACGGCTGTACCTACCTCTGTGTCGTCACTCGTCGTCCATAAGTATAAGTAATACTATACTATCCATCCATCTACATTGTATACCTGTGGTGTTTTTTTTTTCTTTCTTCATACTAGTTTAGCAGTCTGCTGACAGTGTCCACCAGGTCCGTTATACAGTATAAATATCATATATATAAGCACTAAGCAGCAGTACGGTAGGCCACGGCTGTACCTACCTCTGTGTCGTCACTCGTCGTCCATAAGTATAAGTAATACTATACTATCCATCCATCTACATTGTATACCTGTGGTGTTTTTTTTTTTCTTTCTTCATACTAGTTTAGCAGTCTGCTGACACTGTCCACCAGGTCCGTTATATAGTATATCATATATATAAGCACTAAGCAGCAGTACGGTAGGCCACGGCTGTACCTACCTCTGTGTCGTCACTCGTCGTCCATAAGTATAAGTAATACTATACTATCCATCCATCTACATTGTATACCTGTGGTGTTTTTTTTTTTTTTCTTTCTTCATACTAGTTTGTTTAGCAGTCTGCTGACAGTGTCCACCAGGTCCGTTATACAGTATATCATATATATAAGCACTAAGCAGCAGTACGGTAGGCCACGGCTGTACCTACCTCTGTGTCGTCAGTCGTCGTCCATAAGTATAAGTAATACTATACTATCCATCCATCTACATTGTATACCTGTGGTGGCTTTTAGTTGTGCGCAAAATATGGAGAACAAAAATGTGGAGGTTAAAAAAATAGGGAAAGATCAAGATCCACTTCCACCTCGTGCTGAAGCTGCTGCCACTAGTCATGGCCGAGACGATGAAATGCCATCAACGTCGTCTGCCAAGGCCGATGCCCAATGTCATAGTACAGAGCATGTAAAATCCAAAACACAAAAGATCAGTAAAAAAATGACCCAAAAATCAAAATTAAAAGAGTCTGAGGAGAAGCGTAAACTTGCCAATATGCCATTTACGACCACGGAGTGGCAAGGAACGGCTGAGGCCCTGGCCTATGTTCATGGCTAGTGGTTCAGCTTCACATGAGGATGGAAGCACTCATCCTCTCGCTAGAAAAAAAGAAAAGACTTGCGGCAAAAGCACAGCAAAGAACTGTGCGTTCTTCGAAATCACAAATCCCAAAGGAGAGTCCAATTGTGTCGGTTGCGATGCTTGACCTTCCCAACACTGGACGGGAAGAGCTTGCGCCTTCCACCATTTGCACGCCCCCTGCAAGTGTTGAAAGGAGCACCCGCAGTCCAGTTCCTCATAGTGAAATTGAAGATGTCAGTGTTGAAGTACACCAGGATGAGGATATGGGTGTTGCTTGGGCTGGGGAGGAAATTGACAAGGAGGATTCTGATGGTGAGGTGGTTTGTTTAAGTCAGGCACCCGGGGAGACACCTGTTGTCCGTGGGAGGAATATGGCCATTGACATGCCTGGTGAAAATACCAAAAAAATCAGCTCTTCAGTGTGGAAGTATTTCAACAGAAATGCGGACAACAGGTGTCAAGCCGTGTGTTGCCTTTGTCAAGCTGTAATAAGTAGGGGTAAGGACGTTAACCACCTCGGAACATCCTCCCTTATACGTCACCTGCAGCGCATTCATAATAAGTCAGTGACAAGTTCAAAAACTTTGGGCGACAGCGGAAGCAGTCCACTGACCAGTAAATCCCTTCCTCTTGTAACCAAGCTCGCGCAAACCACACCACCAACTCCCTCAGTGTCAATTTCCTCCTTACCCAGGAAAGCCAATAGTCCTGCAGGCCATGTCACTGGCAAGTCTGACGAGTCCTCTCCTGCCTGGGATTCCTCCGATGCATCCTTGAGTGTAATGCCTACTGCTGCTGGCGCTGCTGTTGTTGCTGCTGGGAGTCGATCGTCATCCCAGAGGGGAAGTCGGAAGACCACTTGTACTACTTCCAGTAAGCAATTGACTGTCCAACAGTCCTTTGCGAGGAAGATGAAATATCACAGCAGTCATCCTGCTGCAAAGCGGATAACTGAGGCCTTGACAACTATGTTGGTGCTAGACGTGCGTCCGGTATCCGCCGTTAGTTCACAGGGAACTAGACAATTTATTGAGGCAGTGTGCCCCCGTTACCAAATACCATCTAGGTTCCACTTCTCTAGGCAGGCGATACCGAGAATGTACACGGACGTCAGAAAAAGACTCACCAGTGTCCTAAAAAATGCAGTTGTACCCAATGTCCACTTAACCACGGACATGTGGACAAGTGGAGCAGGGCAGACTCAGGACTACATGACTGTGAAAGCCCACTGGGTAGATGTATTGCCTCCCGCTGCAAGAACAGCAGCGGCGGCACCAGTAGCAGGATCTCGCAAACGCCAACTCGTTCCTAGGCAGGCTACGCTTTGTATCACCGCTTTCCAGAATACGCACACAGCTGAAAACCTCTTACGGCAACTGAGGAAGATCATCGCAGAATGGCTTACCCCAATTGGACTCTCCTGGGGATTTGTGACATCGGACAACGCCAGCAATATTGTGCGCGCATTACATCTGGGTAAATTCCAGCACGTCCCATGTTTTGCACATACCTTGAATTTGGTGGTGCAGAATTATTTAAAAAACGACAGGGGCGTGCAAGAGATGCTGTCGGTGGCCAGAAGAATTGCGGGCCACTTTCGGCGTGCAGGCACCGCGTACAGAAGACTGGAGCACCACCAAAAAAAACTGAACCTGCCCTGCCATCATCTGAAGCAAGAGGTGGTAACGAGGTGGAATTCAACCCTCTATATGCTTCAGAGGATGGAGGAGCAGCAAAAGGCCATTCAAGCCTATACATCTGGCCACGATATAGGCAAAGGAGGTGGAATGCACCTGTCTCAAGCGCAGTGGAGAATGATTTCAACGTTGTGCAAGGTTCTGCTGCCCTTTGAACTTGCCACACGTGAAGTCAGTTCAGACACTGCCAGCCTGAGTCAGGTCATTCCCCTCATCAGGCTTTTGCAGAAGAAGCTGAAGGCATTGAAGGAGGAGCTAAAACAGAGCGATTCCGCTAGGCATGTGGGACTTGTGGATGGAGCCCTTCATTCGCTTAACCAGGATTCACGTGTGGTCAATCTGTTGAAATCAGAGCACTACATTTTGGCCACCGTGCTCGATCCTAGATTTAAAACCTACGTTGGATCTCTCTTTCCGGCAGACACAAGTCTGCAGGGGTTCAAAGAACTGCTGGTGAGAAAATTGTCAAGTCAAGCGGAACGCGACCTGTCAACATCTCCTCCTTCACATTCTCCCACAACTGGGGGTGCGAGGAAAAGGCTACGAATTCCGAGCCCACCCACTGGCGGTGATGCAGGGCAGTCTGGAGCGACTGCTGATGCTGACATCTGGTCCAGACTGAAGGACCTGCCAACGATTACTGACATGTCGTCTACTGTCACTGCATATGATTCTCTCACCATTGAAAGAATGGTGGAGGATTATATGAGTGACCGCATCCAAGTAGGCACGTCAGACAGTCCGTACGTATACTGGCAGGGAAAAGAGGCAATTTGGAGGCCCTTGCACAAACTGGCTTTATTCTACCTAAGTTGCCCTCCCTCCAGTGTGTACTCCGAAAGAGTGTTTAGTGCCGCCGCTCACCTTGTCAGCAATCGGCGTACGAGGTTACTTCCAGAAAATGTGGAGAAGATAATGTTCATTAAAATGAATTATAATCAATTACTCCATGGAGACATTCACCAGCAGCAATTGCCTCCAGAAAGTACACGGGAATCTGAGATGGTGGATTCCAGTGGGGACGAATTAATAATCTGTGAGGAGGGGGATGTACACAGTGAAAGGGGTGATGAATCGGACGATGATGATGAGGTGGACATCTTGCCTCTGTAGAGCCAGTTTGTGCAAGGAGAGATTGATTGCTTCTTTTTTGGTGGGGGCCCAAACCAACCAGTCATTTCAGTCACAGTCGTGTGGCAGACCCTGTCGCTAAAATGATGGGTTGGTTAAAGTGTGCATGTCCTGTTTATCCAACATAAGGGTGGGTGGGAGGGCCCAAGGACAATTCCATCTTGCACCTCTTTTTTCTTTCATTTTTCTTTGCGTCATGTGCTGTTTGGGGAGTATTTTTTAGAAGGGCCATCCTGCCTGACACTGCAGTGCCACTCCTAGATGGGCCAGGTGTTTGTGTCGGCCACTTGGGTCGCTTATCTTACTCACACAGCTACCTCATTGCGCCTCTTTTTTTCTTTGCGTCATGTGCTGTTTGGGGAGTATTTTTTGGAAGGGCCATCCTGCCTGACACTGCAGTGCCACTCCTAGATGGGCCAGGTGTTTGTGTCGGCCACTTGTGTCGCTTAGCTTAGCCATCCAGCGACCCCGGTGCAAATTTTAGGACTAAAAATAATATTGTGAGGTGTGAGGTGTTCAGAATAGACTGAAAATGAGTGGAAATTATGGTTATTGAGGTTAATAATACTATGGGATCAAAATGACCCCCAAATTCTATGATTTAAGCTGTTTTTTAGGGTTTTTTGTAAAAAACACCCGAATCCAAAACAAACCCGAATCCGACAAAAAAAATTCGGTGAGGTTTTGCCAAAAGGCGTTCGAACCCAAAACACGGCCACGGAACCGAACCCAAAACCAAAACACAAAACCCGAAAAATTTCAGGTGCACATCCCTAGGACTCATTTACAAATATTCTTGGGCCACTTAGAGAGCAGATTTATCTGGATAAGTATTTGATGAAATTCAGTAGACAGTGTGCAAACACTCAAAGATGGAACGTTCACAGGGATAAAGAAAGTGGAATACAAATTGAACATGCTATAAACAATCCACAGATATGTGCAGGGCTTGGCTAAAAAGAATTAAAACTAGAGAATTTTCTGTTATATGAAATACATATGTTTTCATAGTCAACGATACATTTATGCACAGCAATTTTGTATAAAAGCCTGCAGCACATTTCCAGTAATTGTAAGATGGCATAACTGGTAATGTGTGTACATAACCCTCTTTATGTTAAAGTCATGGTTTTTTTATATGTTTCAATACATTTGTTGCCACCGTAGTTCTAAATTGTAAAATTTGGTATGTTTACGGCACATACAGCAGACTCTCATACTGTGTTGTTGGTAAACACATAATTTATTGTGTTAAGTACAGAAACAATTTTTTTAAGCTTCAAGCTGTTTGTCATAGGTTTCAACAGATGCGCTAATCATTATCTGTCATATACAATGTTCTTAAAATGTCAGAATAGAAATTTTATATCATGTGAAAAAGAAGAACCATTCCAGGAACAATGGCCACATGCTGATTAATTTCTAACTTCTTAGCAATTAGTATGTTTATAATTATTCTGTATGCCTAACACTGCTATTTCCAGGGCTGTATCGAGGTGTTATGAGACTGGTCCCATCAATAGAGCACAAGGCAGCACAGTCTCTGCTTCAAGGGCACCCTTTCCCTGCTTGCAGGATGTACTTAACACCCATCTTCCTCTTGAGATGTTGTGATGTCACATGCTCCATAGGCAGGAGGTGCCAGCCCAGGGTGCCTCTACGTCCTTTTATGGCACTGGCTGTTACCTTGTTTTTTATTATCCCCTTGCATTTTACTCAGGTTGACAAGGTTGTCGATTATTTTATTGTCTTATATTTATCTCCATCCAATGCTTAGTAAATAGACCCCTATGCTCCAACATGGATTGTTGGGAATGATATGTGTGCAGGTGTTGTTACTTGCAGAGTTAGTTAGATAGATACACACCAGCAGATGACTCAAACTATGACCAGTCCAGATTCTTAAACAGTGATGTTGGTTTATTGAAGTATAACAGGTACAGCCATACTCACTGTTACATGTACACTGGTAATGGATGGAGATTATAGCGTACTAAGGTTTCATACAACTCATCAGTCAGTGAGCATGTACAAATGGGTAGCTATGCAGGGATGCTGGAACAGCTTTATATACAGGTAATCACTGTTGTCTCTCTGGAGCTAAGTGGCAGACGTACATCCACAGGAGTGTAAATTCATACCCGGAATAAGACTTCTCGGAAAGCCCTTTCTTCCTTTATCCATTCCGTGTAGACCATGGTCCCATATTTCCATGGATTTTATTGTGGATCTTCCTCTTACCTCACAGAATACCATCATTTGGGTCATGGTTGATTGGTTTAGCAAGATGGCTCATTTTGTGGCTCTGAAGAAACTGCCCTCTGCTAAATCATTGGCAGAGTTATTTATTCTTCACATATTCAGACTTCATGGCTTGCCATCGGATATTGGCCCTCATTCCGAGTTGATCGCTTACTGCCATTTTTCGCAGCGCAGCGATCATGTTACTACTGCGCATGCATATGCACCGCAATGCGCATGCGCGTCGTACGGGTACAAACAGCATCATTGCTGTGCAATGCTTCTAGTGACGAATCCATTCGCACAACCGATCGCAAGGAGATTGACAAGAAGAGGGCATTTATGAGTGTCAACTGACCGTTTTCTGGGAGTGGTAGGGAAAACGCAGGCGTGTCCAGGCGTTTGCAGGGCGGGTGTCTGACATCAATTCCAGGACCGGACAGGCTGAAGTGATCGCAAGGGCTGAGTAAATCCAGAGCTACTCGGAAACCGCAAAAAACTTTTTCGCCCAGCTCGGCTGCACAAGCGTTCGCACACTTGCAAAGCGAAAATACACTCCCCTAGAGGCAGCGACTATCTGATCGCTGCTCTGCAAAAAATAGCTAGCTAGCGATCAACTCGGAATGAGGGCCATTGTGTCTGATAGAGGGTCCCAATTCATTGTTGCATTTTGGAGATCATTCTGTTCCAGTCTGGGAATGCATGTGAGCCTTTCTTCAGGATGTCATCCTTAGTCTAATGAGCAAACTGAACGAGTTAACCAATCATTGGAACAGTATTTACGTTGCTTTATTTCCAAGTGCCATTACAATTCGTCTGAAGTTTTGCCCATGGCGGAATTTGCATATAATAATTAATGTTATTCTGCTTCTAAAGTTTCACCTTTCTTCTTCTTTGTTTGTCATCCCAAGGCTAATGCTTGTGATCTGGTTCAGGATATCCCTGCCTCTTCCAGGGTGGTGACTAAATTGAGGAAGATTTAAGGTTTTGTTGTCAACACAGAATATCAGATTGCGACAACCATAGCAGAAATTTGACCCAAAGGTCGCATGAACCTGGTGGCCTTTTCGTTTGCAGTTATCAAGGTCTTTTAAAATCAACAATGTTTTTCCACTGTTTTTTCCTTAAGCCACTTCTAGTTTTAGTGTGGGTCATCTCCAGAAGCCACCACCAGTGTTGGTGCAAAATCAATTTGAATTTGTGGTGGAGAAGATCTTAGACTCTATGGTTTGTGGACAACTGAAATTTTAAGTCCAGAAGAAAGATCCTGGGTGTGGGATAAGAATTTGCACACTTCCAGATTGAAGAAGCCTTTCTTTAAAGAATTTCCCTGGAAGCTGGGATCTAAGGGTTCGTTGACTCCTCCACAAGGGGGGAGGTACTGTCATGAGCCACTGCAGCCCGTGACTTCTGTATCATCTAGTTGCCACTAAGCGACCAGACGTGAACTTCGCTTATCGATTGCCACTTCCCTGGTGACCGGGAATGCTTGTACCTCCCCAGCCGTCGGCTCCCTAGTAACCAGGGATGCTGGCGGAGCCTAGTGGCCCATGTTTGCTATTTATTCTGTTTCTCTCTCTCTCTCTCTCTCCCTGCTGGTCATAGTTCAAGATAACTGTGGGAGCCCCTGTCTCTCTGGGATCCAGTTCTTGGGAAATCCTTCTGTCCTCTGTATAGTAGTTTTCTTGCAGCATTCTGTGTCCAGCTCCGGTGAATCTTAGATTCCAGTCCGGTAGCCTGAGTTCTGAACCTTTTGCATATTTTCCTAATCCTGTTTCCGTGTAATTCCCTCTAATTTTTTGGGTCTCTTTTGTTGCTTTAAGTTATATGTTTGTTTGTCGATAGTCCCGTGCACTTCTAACTTTAACCCGTCTTCCCCTCCAATTCATCCTCTGTATTTCTGTAACTTTAGTCTCTCAGTGATTTTTTCATATTTATCTTCTGTCTTCTTATCTCTTGTGTCTTCTCATTGCCGGCATTGATCCAGGTCACTCAGGGTTGAGCTCGTACTACCGCGGCGTAAGTTCTGGCGGCATCCCAGTACTGATAGGCATGTTCATCCTAATGGGAAAAGCGGCTGTTATAGGCGAGAAGACCCTCTGGTGAGTTCTATGAGTCTCAACCCTGGGTGTACACAGGTCACTGCTCAGAAGATCCTCTGTAAGCCCATCCAGTGTGGGAAGAAGAATCTTCAGTTGTAACAGTGTCTCTTTACTGGACCAGGAGCAATGGCATGTTCAGTTCACTTTACCGTTTAAAAAAATGGGTTCTAGGGTATGTTTATGTGGATCTAATGGTGGAAAACCTTTACAAATGAAAGGGCTCATTCCATTATGGAATGTTTGGTTGCACACATTTGCCCATTATGGTATCCTCAACACCTTTACTTTTTCTGCACATCTGAAAAAGTAGTGATGTTGCTGGCCGCTGTGTGCTGTTGTGTAACTGTGCATCATGGCCATTGTGTTTTATTGAATCACCCACTAAGGAATCAGTCCAGGTTAGGAACCTTCCACTTTTTTTTTTTTTATAAGATAATCAACGTTTAACATACAAAAACAGGCAAACAATAAAGATCTACACATCCAACAGTAGCAAACATTGGCATACTTGAGACAAGGGAACAAAATAATAATTTTTAAGAAGTAGAATTGGGGAAGGGGAACATGTGAGAGATGGGTTGGCAGGAGATAGTGGAAAAGATGGATAGGTGGTTATGTGGTTAGGTGGGGGTTTGGGGGGGTAAGGTAAAGAGTGAGTGGGAGGGAAAAGGGTAAGGGGGATGGACGGGAACGAAGCGAGCCAAAAAGTAGTAAAGTATGGTTAAAAGAAGTGAGCCAGTGGTGAAGTTGCCCATGACAACCAATCAGCTGCTCTGTATAATTGTATAGTATGCAAATTATAAATGTTACTTCAATGCTGATTTGTTGCCATGGGCAACTTCTCCACTGGCTCACTTCTCCACTCTTATCACAGCTTCATACATTTACCCCATAGTTCCATGGTGCCTGTGTAGTTGGGAAACTGTTCAGTGCATAAGTAGGAATTACACTGATAACATTAGGGTTGCACTTGAAGCTTCAAGAGTGAGCATCTTCTAATAGTCTGCACTAGCTTGATAGTACATCACACACATGGGTCATAGCTAGTCAATTGAAATGGTGTGATCTGGCAATTCCCAAACAGTGGAGAGGACTCATTGCATTTCCATGTATTAAACCCACACATTCCCCTATAACACAATAGGAGAGCAGAGTGGTTGGAAGTTAACAGTGCGATCAATGGGATGTAAAGAGAAGCTTGATCTTTACTTTCATCCAAAACAATTGAGCTCTACCCTTCTAATTGCTGTGATGTTTTTGTAATTGAGAGCAGTCAGTGTCATTTGGCAGATTCCACTGGTTGTGAAGTTCTGTAATGTGGCACATACTGTAGTAATCTTGTCACCAGATCTTTCCTATCATGCGGGTGGTTATTTAATTAACCCTAGTGTGAATGTGTGTGTGTATATGTGATAGGGAATATAGATTGTAAGCTCCACTGGGGCAAGGACTGATGTGACTGGCTAAACATTCTCTATAAAGCGCTGCGGAATATGTGTGTGCTATATAAATAACTGGTAATAATAAATAATAAATAAAATCAGATCTAAATTTTTTATAAAGATCTGAATTACAATCATTATTGCTTCACCTGTTCATTCAAAATAAATAGCATGAATAAATTAGTAAGCTTCCATAACTGAGTTATGCAAATGAGGATATGTGAAATGAGTCATTTCTCTTCTGTTGCCAATGTTGTGGAAGGGGCACTTTGTCTTTATCTTTCCTCTTGCATGTAATGTGAATGAGTTATATTCTGCTGCTGCTGTTGCATTCAGCAGTCAGTGACATTGCCTACAGTTGGTTCATGCAGTTTTTTTGTTGTTATAGGCTAATTTACATCAGTGTTTGTCAGTATATACTTCTTCTTTCCATCCAGCAATCACCCTGCAGGAGTATCTATCCAAGGGACATAAACTATATTACATGTGATACAATTTACTAAAGATTTTTAAATACTGTACATCAACACATGGATCTAGAATAAGCCAGCTGCCATTTGCACAGAATTAGTTTGATTAAGAATGGCAGCGTATGAGCCCTCATAAAATTCTTCTAGGGATGATCTATAAAACAGATTTAACTGCAGATCAGATGGTTTTCAGCAAGCACTGGCCATCCACTTTTGCTCCCTGTTGCACATTATGTTCATCAATGATACTTGTGTCATACGTTTTGTCCCCAGAAAGTCATTGTTCACACATGTTGTGCGAGCCGTTGTGGACTTAGATATACAGTAGCAGCCAAATTTATGCTGTTCCCATTGTAAGTGACCTGTGAATTAGAAACATGTTGATTATGTAATATGTCTAGAGGCTCCATGACCAAATCTGTACTAGCCCCCAACTAACCTGCCTGTCCCTCCTCCATTAACCAATTAAGCTACAGTATATATAGGTTATGCCTTAAAACTCAAGTAATAAGAATTTCTCATTAACTATAAACTTACTTAAATAAAAAAATAACGACAACTGTATTTTTTGAAAGCTGAGGTCACAGTATTTAACTGCCTAATATTTTTTCCAAAAACTGCTCAGAATTCATCATGGTTTTTTTTATGATTGTGATTAGGTCGAGAGCATGTACTTGAAACTTATCCAACATGATTTAATTTAAGAATTATTTTTTTTAAACACAGTATACTATAAAATAGCTGTATTTATGGTATACTGTGCATGAACTTGAACTTTAAATGCTTTTAAACTATTTAACCATCCCTAATCGGCAGTCCCCTATCAATATTCTTGATTAATATGCGATCACTATAATCAAAAGGACACAAAATGTGAAAAAATATTAATATTCTTATTTTGGGGGGGGGGGGGGGGGGAAACTACACACACAGACAGGCATATTCAATTAGCGCGGCTAATTGCCGCAGATGGACCGATTCAATTCGTGCGGATCACCCTGCTTGTGAATCATTGATGGTGGAATGAACTTCGCTGATTCATGAGCTGTAAGGAAACGTCAGTAAGAAAATGACACAATCAGGGTTCATTCACAATGATTACTCATTGAATCTGCAGTTTACGCAGAATCAGAGGGTTTCCATGCGGTAATCCCTGATTTTAGAAAGGGGAAAAAGGCTATTTAATTGAATATCCATTCCCCATGCTGTGGGGATTTTAGCCATCAATTAGCCGTGGGGTCACCGTGGTACAGTATGTTGCAAATAGTGGCCTATACTTATTAATAAACAGGTCAGAGTAGTGAAATAAGTGCTCCATGCCTAAGATATGATATAACTAAAAGAAAAAAAGCAAGTCATATTTTACTTTCACTGGGGAACACTTACGGAAACTGGGGAACAGGTGATTTCTAAGAAAACAGTGTAACCCACAGCAACCAATCAGATCCTACAGATCTGGAAGTGGAAGCAAACATCACATATATTTCTTTGACATACAACTTTTTACATTAACTGTGGACTAATTTTTAATTTCTATTACAGCATTAAACCTGTAACCTAGTTATTTATTGGTCTATATTCAAATTCATCATTTCTGTGAAATTTAAACCATACTAATTGTAAAATGATGCAGTTTCAACAACCAAATACTCATCAGACAATGGATGTGCAATAGTTCTGTCAGATTACTTGACATGTTTTATTGTCAGGAAGGGTCCACTTAAATTACACATCTATATTAAATGATGATATCATGTGTGACATTCCAACATTATTCTAACAGTAGCTGGCACTCCAGTTTATGGGCGATATGATGATGTTGCCTTCACCCTCCTTCTGCTGAGCTACAAATACAAAAAAGCTGGTGTCATTATGGTCTTAGACAAGTAGCGAGGATGGTGCTACATTATCTCTGCTGACAATACATGCAGGCATCCTTCTGCTGCAGAAGTAGCATTGTGCTAGTATAAACATTACTGGTAAGTGGTAACATGAATAGCACAATAAAAGAGAATAAGTACTCTTGTATCACTGAAACATTCTCTATCATTTAAAACGAGTAATGTCTATGAATTGTTATGTTTTTTGGAAAGTGTAAGTTGCCTTAGAACTACCTCCTGTAACTTCCATTTTGTTGTTCTTCCTCTAGCTGCTCCTAGCTCAGACAATGTAGCCCTGTATGTCGGCATCGTCATAGCTGTGATAGTATGCCTCGCCATCTCAGTCATTGTAGCTTTGTTTGTCTATCGGAAGAACCATCGTGGTTTTGAGTCTGACATTATTGACACTTCTGCTCTGAATGGGGGTTTCCAAGCTGTCAACATTAAAGCCGCGAGACAAGGTGAGTGGTAGTTATTGAGGAAGCTGTCAGATGTAAAGCACTGAGTTCCTGTATTGCTGTGTAATATGAATGTATGTGTTCTCTGTCTACACTACAGTACAGTCATCATGAGTTTGCGGTGCATAATAACAGAATGAGACATGCAAACCATCTGTTAAAATGTAAAAAGAATTTGACATATAATAATTACTTAAAAGGCCGGATTCAATTAGCTGCAGTAATTTACCATGCAGGAAAAGGGTGGTAGCCTCAGGCTTTTACCCCAGAGGCTATTCAATTACAGACCCTTTTTCTAGCACAGTAAATTTGCCACTAGCGCACATACCTGGAGCTATTGGTTAACCTCTTCACAGCACCTGTGATAGGGGCATTTACCGCTGATTTCTGTTCAAGCCTCCCTCAAACAGAAATCCGCGTTAAGTGCGGCTTGTGGGCTTATCATGTGCTGGAAGTGAATAACCCCGGCAGGCCAATTAGCCTGCAGTTAATTACCACGGCTAATTGAATCGGGCCCCAAGTATTAATACTACTAGAGTGATTACAAACCCCAGGTCTTAAAGATTTATCCATGAATATCCATTTTTAGCATTCACCTCTGAATCAGGCCCAGTATTAAAAGATTTCTTAAAAAAAGAACAGGTTCAGTGAGAAAAAAACACCCCATTTACTATGCGCTGTAAGAGGGTCATCTGTAATGTGTGTGCAGTAGTTGAAATAACCGATATGTGACTTACATATGTATACAACACACTGCATATGGTTCCAAAGAAAATGTATCTGCCAATCACCAGCTAAGGACGATGGCAGTTTTAGCTATGAAGTACAGTAGACCGAGCGGAAGGAGAGTGTGGAAATGATTGGTGTTGTCTAAAGCCGCCATGCTGCATTACAATGTGTCACTAAATTGACTCCAATTGTGTCTGTTTTGACAGCTAGTTTTTGCTCATATTTCACAGAGTAATAACTTTGGCCTAAATTCTGAATAAAAAACATTTTTGTTTGCATGGATATGTCATTGTCAAAGAATGAAGAGCAGTATACTATTACTGTACAGAACTTCTCCACCCTGATTACGTCTGTATGCAAAGCAAGTACTGTAACTCATTTCCTAGAGTAGATGAAATAAGCTTGTCTGCCGGCTACTTTCATGTGAGGTCCCACAGGAAAATCCTAGAACTACGATTAAGAACATTTCCGCATGTGACAGGCTTCATTTTTGAAAGGCAATCATGTAAGATTAAATTTCCTTATCACATAATAGTTTAACAGGAAGTACAGTACAATAGATCAAGTTTGCCTCACCCAGATTGTACAGTATCACAGCACTGAATTAAGCAGTACGCAGATTACATTAGAAATCAGACATATGCGCTGTACATGGCATGGCTACACTTTAGCATTGTACCTGTACAGAAGCTGTTAAAAGCATGAAAGTGTTCCTGCAAAATATACTCAATGAGATATCAGCGGATACTATATAGAGATTGGCTAGAGAGGTGGCTGTTTTGTGATATTGCTGAAAAAAAGCTATATCCAACAAGTATAACACACGTACTGTATTCTATATATAGGAAACCTAATCTTCTAATCAAGATTTCTTTTTGTGTTTAGATCTCCTGGCAATTCCACCCGACCTAACATCTGCTGCAGCAATGTACAGGGGGCCTGTCTATGCTCTGCATGATGTCTCGGATAAGATCCCAATGACCAATTCACCTCTCCTTGACCCTCTTCCTAATTTGAAAATCAAAGTGTACAACTCCTCTGGTGCTGTAACGCCTCAAGATGATTTGTCTGAATATGCATCTAAACTTTCTCCTCAAATTACACAGTCCCTGCTGGAGAATGATACCCTAAATATGAAGAACCAAAGTCTAGCAAGGCAAACAGACCCATCCTGTACTGCATTTGGGACATTCAATTCACTAGGCGGCCACCTAATTATTCCTAATTCAGGTATGTGCCAGAATGTGGATTATCAATGTTGAGCACTGATTAACAGTGATTGAAATAATTGCAGGTTGCAAATAGTACGGTACATCTAAAAAAAAGAAAAACGTGTTCTGGACAGTGGTGGATAAAGATAAACAGGGGTCTTAGTCTCTGTGGGGGAGATAGATCAAGCATTGGAGAGATGTAAAGTGGAGAAGATGTCCAAATCAACCAGTCAGCTTCTAACTCAGGCATTCCCAACCACGGTACTCAAGGCACACCAACAGTGCAGGTTTTAGTGATATCCAGGCTACAGCACAGATGGTTAAATAAAAATAACTGAGGTACTAATTAAGTCACCTGTGCTGAAGCCTGGATATCACTAAAACCTGCACTGTTAGTGTGCCTTGAGGACCGTGGTTGGGAATGCCTGTTCTAACTGTTGTTTCAAAGACTGTTGTGCTAGATAAAAGATTGAAGCCTATTGGTTGCTTTCAGCAACTTCCCCACTTTATATCTCTCCAACATTAGGTACATCTTCCCCTGTGTACGACGTAGAGCCCCACCACATGTGATTTTTTTTTTAAACTTTACATCAATTGTGCATTTTGAAGCAAGTGTTGGCTGCCCACGTAATAAATGTTATACAAGCAGCATTATGTAACTCTAACTGATGACATCACTGATACTCTGAGCAGACCTCCCACACAAGTACATCATGGAGCACGCTGACCCAGGCTGCAACATGGCAAGAGCTTCTGGAATGTTTTTGGTGATCCAATTACCCGCAAGGGTGCAAGTAGCCGTTGCCGCAGCGTTGAAACACCCGAACAGGACCACATATCGCACCCCTGTCGGCCTGCTCTTATCCACAATTTTCACAGTTTTGCACACAGCCCTATGGAGTTGCGAGCATTTTTGTGTGAGTTAAGCTTGCGGCTGTTGCTGTGATAATGCACACACAAGTACACATTGTGTGTAATTGTATTGACTCCTTAGAGTCTTTCAAGTATTTTTTAACCCAAGAAAAGTGCATTGAAGGGTGTTTAGATAAGAGCAATCCCTCAGAACTATGAAGCACAACTTTTACGTCAGCCTCCTACTGTTATGACCAAAAGAGCACTTTTTGCTCTTTTACACTAAATATAACACTGCAGTAAATTACCTCTGGTAAATTAGGTAGCCTCAGGCATTAAGTCCCGAGGCTATTCAATTTCACTCCCAATTTCCATTGTTAGGCTTGTTAACACCCGTTAAAGTAGCTTGTTATAGGACGTTAACATTGGTTAAATTGCGTTAATGCACATAATTCATGAAAAGTTCATGAATTTATGCGTTAACAGTGCCGGGGCACCCGTTAACCCCTAAGTTATCTGGGATTTTGTTTGGAACCGCTGAGGAAGGTGAAAAAAATTCATATAACTCCTGGCTTCAGGGCTAATTGGATAGCCTCTGGGGTTCAATTAGCCCGCAGTAATCTACCGCGGCTACTTGAATTCTGCCCTAAGTATAAAAAATGTTTTAACTCGTGATGGTGATTTCCTGCACTAGTTCTCACCTAGACAGACAAATATGTTACAGCTCACTAATAAAAGGCAGTGACAGTGCATACTTTCTTTTTCAGCTGGAATGAAAACTATTAAGATACTAAACTTTCTCTCATTAGTTTCCGTTGTATCTGTTCGTAACACATAAGATTAAATGTTTGTTTTTCTGAAGAAAAAAAAAGTGTTTCTTTTTCAGTCTGTTCCTACCATTTCACCTTATAGCAATTATTTTGCTTTTGAGAGCAATAAGTAGGGCTTCAATCACCATGGCAACATTTCTCATCTTCGCATTGAGAACTTAAATCTAACATTGGCCTGTAAAATGAGTTCTTTTTATGAAAACATGAATGCAAGTTTGAAACATAAATTGTTTTCCCCTATCAAGTATAATTTCCTATTATATAACTGATTTTCCTGTTTGTTTCTTTTATCTTTGTATTTAGGAGTGAGCTTGCTGATTCCTGCTGGGGCTGTACCTCAGGGAAGGGTGTATGAAATGTATGTGACGGTGCACAGGAAAGAGAACATGAGGTAACTGTCTATGCTGTAGTGCTTTAGTAATCTGTAGAGATAACTGGAACCACACTGGTGGTCTTTTCTTTCTCAAAGAGGAACAGATCTACTTATTTGATGGCAAAATGAAAGCCTGCGCATATGCATACACCAATATAAACAATGAAATGCCAGATTAGCATGGCTTAATAAAAATGTACATAATAAGAATTTACTTACCGATAATTCTATTTCTCGTAGTCCGTAGTGGATGCTGGGGACTCCGTCAGGACCATGGGGTTTAGCGGCTCCGCAGGAGACAGGGCACAATAATAAAAGCTTTAGGATCAGGTGGTGTGCACTGGCCCCTCCCCCTATGACCCTCCTCCAAGCCTCAGTTAGGATACTGTGCCCGGACGAGCGTGCATAATAAGGAAGGATATTGAATCCCGGGTAAGACTCATACCAGCCACACCAATCACACCGTACAACCTGTAATCTGAACCCAGTTAACAGTATGATAACAACGAAGGAGCCTCTGAAAAGATGGCTCACAACAAGAATAACCCGATTTTTGTAACAATAACTATGTACAAGTATTGCAGACAATCCGCACTTGGGATGGGTGCCCAGCATCCACTACGGACTACGAGAAATAGAATTATCGGTAAGTAAATTCTTATTTTCTCTAACGTCCTAAGTGGATGCTGGGGACTCCGTCAGGACCATGGGGATTATACCAAAGCTCCCAAACGGGCGGGAGAGTGCGGATGACTCTGCAGCACCGAATGAGAGAACTCCAGGTCCTCCTCAGTCAGGGTGTGCCCCTGACCAAGTAGCAGCTCGGCAAAGTTGTAAAGCCGAGACCCCTCGGGCAGCCGCCCAAGATGCGCCCACTTCCTTGTGGAATGGGCTTTTACTGATTTTGGCTGTGGCAAGCCTGCCACAGAATGTGCAAGCTGAATTGTACTACAAATCCAGCGAGCAATCGTCTGCTTAGAAGCAGGAACACCCATCTTGTTGGGTGCATACAGGCTAAACAGCGAGTCAGATTTTCTGACTCCAGACGTCCTGGAAACATATATTTTCAGGGCCCTGACAACGTCAAGTAACTTGGAGTCCTCCAAGTCCCTAGTAGCCGCAGGTACCACAATAGGTTGGTTCATGTGAAAAACAGAAAACACCTTAAGGAGAAATTGAGGACGAGTCCTCAATTCTGCCCTGTCAGAATGAAAAATTAAGTAAGGGCTTTTATATGATAAAGCCGCCCATTCTGACACACGCCTGGCTGAAGCCAGGGCTAATAGAATCTTCACCTTCCATGTGAAATATTTTAATTCCACAGTGGTGAGTGGATCAAACCAATGTGACTTTAGGAAACTCAAAACAACATTGAGATCCCAAGGTGCCACTGGGGCACAAAAGGAGGCTGTATATGCAGTACCCCTTTTACAAACGTCTGAACTTCAGGCACTGAAGCCAGTTCTTTCTGGAAGAAATTCGACAGGGTCGAAATTTGAACCTTAATGGACCCTAATTTTAGGCCCATAGACAGTCCTGTTTTCAGGAAAAGTAGGAAACGACCCAGTTGGAATTCCTCTGTAGGGACCTTCTTGGCCTCACACCACGCAACATATTTTCGCCAAATGCGGTGAAAATGTTTTGCGGTTACATCCTTCCTGGCTTCGACCAGGGTAGGGATGACTTCATCTGGAATGCCCTTTCAGGATCCGGCGTTCAACTGCCATGCCGTCAAACGCAGCCGCGGTAAGTCTTGGAACAGACAAGGCCCCTGCTGGAGCAGGTCCTCTCTTAAAGGTAGAGGCCACGGTTCTTCCGTGAGCATCTCTTGAAGTTCCGGGTACCAAGTCCTTCTTGACCCATCCGGAACCACGAGTATCGTTCTTACTCATCTCCTTCTTATGATTCTCAGTACTTTTGGTATGAGATGCATAGGAGGGAACACATACCCTGACTGGTACACCCACAGTGTTACCAGAGCGTCCACCGCTATTGCCTGAGGGTCCCTTGACCTGGCGCAATATCTGTCTAGTTTTTTGTTCAGGCGGGACGCCATCATGTCCACCTTTGGTTTTTCCCAACGGTTTACAATCATGTGGAAGACTTCCCGCTGAAGTCCCCACTCTCCCGGGTGGAGGTTATGCCTGCTGAGGAAGTCTGCTTCCCAGTTTTCCACTCCCGGAATTAACACTGCTGAGAGTGTTATCACATGATTTTTCGCCCAGCGAAGAATCCTTGCAGTTTCTGCCATTTCCCTCCTGCTTCATGTGCCGCCCTGTCTGTTTACGTGGGCGACTGCCGTGATGTTGTCCCACTGGATCAATACCGGCTGACCTTGAAGCAGAGGTCTTGCTAAGCTTAGAGCCTTGTGAATTGCCCTTAGCTCCAGTATATTTATGTGGAGAGAAGTCTCCAGACTTGATCACACTCCCTGGAAATTTTTTCCTTGTGTGACTGCTCCCCAGCCACTCAGGCTGGCATCCGTGGTCACCAGGACCCAGTCCTGAATGTCGAATCTGCGGCCCTTTCATAGATGAGCACTCTGCAGCCACCGCAGAAGAAAACACCCTTGTCCTTGGAGACAGGGTTATCCGCTGATGCATCTGAAGATGCGATCCGGACTATTTTCCCAGCAGATTCCACTGAAAGGTTCTTGCGTGAAATCTACCGAATGGGATCGCTTTGTAAGAAACCACCATTTTTCACAGGACCCTTGTGCAATGATGCACTGATACTTTTCCTGGTTTTAGGAGGTTCCTGACTAGCTCGGATAACTCCCTGGCCTTCTTCTCCGGGAGAAAACATCCTTTTCTGGACTGTGTCCAGAATCATTCCTAGGAACATTAGACGTGTCGTCGGAAAAAGCTGCGATTTTGGAATATTTAGAATCCACTCGTGCTGTCGTAGAACTACATGAGATAGTGCTACTCCGACCGCCAACTGTTCTCTGGACCTTGCCCTTATCAGGAAAGCGTCCATATTTCTTTTAGGAAGAATCATCATTTCGGCCATTACCATGGTAAAGACCCGGGGTGCCGTGGACAATCCAAACGGCAGCGTCTGAACTGATAGTGACAGTTCTGTACCACGAACCTGAGATACCCTTGGTGAGAAGGGCAAAATTTGGACATGTAGGTAAGCGTCCCTGATATCCAGTGACACCATATCGTCCTGGTTCGCTATCACTGCTCTGAGTGACTCCATCTTGATTTGAACCCTTGTATGTAATTGTTCAAATCTTTTAGATCTCACCGAGCCGTTTGGCTTCAGTACCACAATATAGTGTGGAATAATACCCCTTCCCTTGTTGTAGGAGGGGTACTTTGATTATCACCTGCTGGGAATACAGCCTGTGAATTTTTTCCCCAATACTGCCTCCCTGTCGGAGGGAGACGTTGGTAAAGCAGACTTCAGGAACTTGTGAGGGGAAGACGTCTCGAATTTCCAATGTACACCTGGGATACTACGTGTAGGATCCAGGAGTCCACTTGCGAGTGAGCCCACTGCGTGCTGAAACTCTTGAGATGACCCCCCACCGCACCTGAGTCCGCTTGTATGGCCCCAGCGTCATGCTGCGGACTTGGCAGAAGCTGTGGAGGACTTCTGTTCCTGGGAATGGGCTGCCTGCTGCAGTCTTCTTCCCTTTCCTCTAACCCTGGGCAGATATGACTGGCCTTTTGCCCGCCTGCCTTTATGGGTACGAAAGGACTGAGACTGAAAAGACTGTGTCCTTTTCTGCTGAGATGTGACTTGGGGTAACAAAAGTGGATTTTCCAGCTGTTGCCATGGCCACCAGGTCCGATGGACAGCCCCTTTATACGGCAATACTTCCATGTGCCGTCTGGAATCTGCATCACCTGACCACTGTCGTGTCTATAAACATCGTCTGGCAGATATGGACATCACATCTACTCTTGATGCCAGAATGCAAATATCCCTCTGCGCATCTCGCATATATAGAAATGCATCCTTAAAATGCTCTATAGTCAATAAAATATTGTTCCTGTCAAGGGTATCAATATTTTCAGTCAGGAAATCCGACCAAGCCCCCCCAGCGCTGCACATCCAGGCTGAGGCGATTGCTGGTCGTAGTATAACACCAGTATGTGTGTATATACTTTTTAGGATATTTTTCAGCTTCCTATCAGCTGGCTCCTTGAGGGCGGCCGTATCTGGAGACGGTAACGCCACTTGTTTTCATAAGCGTGTGAGCGCCTTATCCACCCTAAGGTGTGTTTCCCAACTCGCCCTCACTTCTGGCGGGAAAAGGTATACCTCAAATAATTTTCTATCGGAGGAAACCCACGTATCATCACACACTTTTAATTTATCTGATTCAGGAAAAACTACAAGTAGATTATTCCCACCCTACATAATACCCTTATTTGTGGTACTTGTAGTATCAGAAATATGTAACACCTCCTTCATTGCCCTTAACATGTAACGTGTGGCCCTAAAGGAAAATACGTTTGTTTCTTCACCGTCGACACTGAAGTCAGTGTCTGTGTCTGTGTCGACCAACTGAGGTAAATGGGCGTTTTTACAAGCCCCTGACGGTGTCTGAGACGCCTGGACAGGTACTAATTTGTTTGCCGGCCGTCTCATGTCGTCAACCGACCTTGCATCGTGTTGACATTATCACGTAATTCCTAAATAAGCCATCCATTCCGGTGTCGACTCCCTAGAGAGTGACATCACCAATACAGGCAATTTGCTCCGCCTCCTCACCAACATCGTCCTCCTACATGTCGACACACACGTACCGACACACAGCACACACACAGGGAATGCTCTGATAGAGGACAGGACCCCACTAGCCCTTTGGGGAGACAGAGGGAGAGTTTGCCAGCACACACCAAAAACGCTATAATTATACAGGGACAACCCCTTATACAAGTGTTTTCCCTTATAGCATTTTCACATATGTAATCATATCGCCAAATAAGTGCCCCCCCTCTCTGTTTTAACCCTGTTTCTGTAGTGCAGTGCAGGGGAGAGCCTGGGAGCCTTCCTCACAGCAGAGCTGAGCAGGAAAATGGCGCCGTGTGCTGAGGAGAATAGGCCCCGCCCCCTAAAACGGCGGGCTCTTCTCCCGGAGTTTGTGAGATCTGGCAGGGGTTAAATACATCCATATAGCCTCAAGGGCTATATGTGATGTATTTTAGCCATAAAAAAGGTATAATACATTGCTGCCCAGGGCGCCCCCCCCAGCGCCCTGCACCCTCAGTGACCGCTGGTATGAAGTGTGCTGACAACAATGGTGCACAGCTGCAGTGCTGTGCGCTACCTTATGAAGACTGAAAGTCTTCTGCCGCCTGTTTCTGGACCTCTGGACCTCTTCAACTTCGGCATCTGCAAGGGGGGTCGGCGGCACGGCTCCGGGACGAACCCCAGGGTGAGACCTGTGTTCCGACTCCCTCTGGAGCTAATGGTGTCCAGTAGCCTAAGAAGCAAATCCATCCTGCACGCAGGTGAGTTTACTTCTCTCCCCTAAGTCCCTCGTAGCAGTGAGCCTGTTGCCAGCAGGACTCACTGAAAATAAAAAACCTAACTTAAACTTTTATTCTAAGCAGCTCAGGAGAGCCACCTAGATTGCACCCTTCTCGGCCGGGCACAAAAATCTAACTGAGGCTTGGAGGAGGGTCATAGGGGGAGGGGCCAGTGCACACCACCTGATCCTAAAGCTTTTATTATTGTGCCCTGTCTCCTGCGGAGCCGCTAAACCCCATGGTCCTGACGGAGTCCCCAGCATCCACTTAGGACGTTAGAGAAAATACATTATCAATAATATTTCAAACATTATCAATAATAATTAAATCAAACCATAAAAATATCAGAATTCCCTGGAAATAATGCAGAAGCATCACAGTCCTATTTAATTGCCACTTATGATGCTACATTCATTTATTTTATTATTTATTTCTTACCAGTTATTTATATAGTGCACACATATTCCGCAGCGCTTTACAGAGAATATTTGACCATTCACATCAGTCCCTGCGCTAGTGGAGTTTACAATCCATATTTCCTACCACATGAACACACTCACGTTGATGCCAGGGTTAATTTTTGTTGGAGCCAATTAACTTACCAGTATATTTTTGGATTGTGGGAAGGAACCGGAGTACCCGGAGGAAACCTACGCAAGCCCAGGGAGAATATACAAACTCCACACATTTAGGGCCAAGGTGGGAATTGAACCCGTGACCTCAGTGCTGTGAGGCAGTAATGATAACCATTACACAATCCGTACTGCCCCGAGGGGCTGATTCTAATACCCCTTTTCCACCTACGAGCGCGGGTCGCAGCCGGGAGCCTGACATGGGTGCTACCCGGCTGCGGCCCATGCTCAGACCCCTTTCCCACTGCGCTCACCAACCCGGCATACTGCTAGTGATGTGGCAGGGGCGGCGCTGGTTGATCACATGATCTCCCAGCGCCGCTCTTCCATACAGTGTGAACGGGAGCCATGTCGCATCGACACGGCTTCCGTTTACACTACACAGCTTACTGGTTTGAACACGTGTTCAAGCCGGCAAGCTACCCAGGTAGGATTCCCGGATCACTTGATCCGGGAATTTGCAGGGGGGGGCGGTTTCCACTAGAAAAAAAAACGGGTAAATGCGCGCCCCCGCGCATTTACCTGTGTTTTTAGAGCTAGTGGAAAAGGGGGTATGAATTATGAGCAAAGCAAAGAAGAACAGGTAACTTTGCACCTGGGCAAAACCTTGCTGCACTGCAGGTGGGGCAGATGTCTAATGTGCCAAGATTTAGATTTGAGACATGTGTGTCCAAACTTCTTTTTTTTACATTTGTGGGCTACTTACAAAAGCCGACAGTATTTACCCTGCATGCAAAAAAAAACTTACTTTATTTGCACACCATGCATTGCAACAAATGTTATATACTGTAAATCTCTATGAGTTTGTTGTAATCCCAAAATGACACGGATCACATCCACTCTATTAAGCTTTTATGACAGCACGCTATACTCATTTCCTGAAATGGTTGTCTTGGTATTTGTTGTATTTCCTTTGGTGGGGGTCACTTTTTGTGGCAAGGGCCTACAGATGTGTCCAGATACACCTAGCGTCCATTCGCCATACAGCGCGAGATGCCCGGCATTACTGAGCCGTTTCAAGAGATGTAGCATACTATTCTTAAAATTTAGCATCTTATTCACATCACAGAGGCAGTGAAACACCACTCATAGTGTACTGCAGACGCTGGGCTGCGACTTTAACCACACGAGAATTAGTTTTAAAAACGTACAAAGTTGCAGATGAAGCACAACGGGACTTGGCGTGAGAAAAGGCTGCAAGCGCTGTATCATAGCACTTCATACCCAGATTACTTCGCACACAGTGTACAAATGTCATACACCAAATTGATCAGTGCAAACTAGCCAAGTTGTTTTGTCACTTCCAGTTGTTTTATTTATGCAAATAAGATGCAAATATTGAGCAAAAAAGATGCTCGCCGTTGCCCAGTCACCCGGGACCTTGCATACCGAGAGGGCTGTTTGGCGTCACTGAAGCCACAGTTACACATATGTAAGTAGAAATGATTGACCAGATGGGAAATTTTGATGTGGCCTACAGTCCAAGTTTCCCCCAGCTCTATTCAAATCGTGAGACCAGCTCAGGCATGCTCCGGAGAGGAACAAGGTACATTGAGAAGCCCATTTTACTAGTCTAGTAGTACCTTGGTTTCATGTACATTCCATCTGCCCAGTATACATGCTGTTCTACGTTCTTGTTCAGAAATTGCTCTTAACATTGATGATAAAAAGGAAGGGTAAATGTATTTGCAAATGGAATGTGCAAGTGTGTGAATTAAGAACAGGGAAACATAGGCTTCCATGTGAGATGGAACAGAGCAATCTGAGAAGAGAAAATTGTTTTAAATTAAATAACGTCAGAGTTCACCTTCAGAGTCATTGGTACACTGCACTTGTTGATTAAAGGATTTCTTTTGGCAAAACACACTAGAATGAGAGCTGGATTATATTAGTGCCTTTGTGAATTTATATATATATATATATATATATATATACATACATACACACGCACACACACTTACTTTATTTGGCAATAGCCATCTTACTTCAGGGGGATTTCAAATGACTGTGGTATATTTTTCCGCAAAAAAATACAGGCTTTTTCGCAATTTTTTTGCCCGTTATTTTCAGGCAATTCAATGAATGTTTTTTTTGTTTGTTTTTTTTGCTGAAAAATTTACCCAATTCGGTGTGAAAAATACAGGATTCGAGATAAGTTCCATGTGTTTTCGCGTTTGCGGCCATGAAAAAACTGCACTTTTCGCAGACATAACAAAATCCCTCATAATGACAGCTATCAGCATCAATTGAATTACCTCCAGGGGATCACGTAACCCTGATAATTTACCACTGCTATTGAATTCCCCCCATAGACTGCTAGCAAAAAGTCAGTGTGTGCTGCATATGGTTGAAGACTAGCTGTCGTACACCTACATGAACACTCTAAGTAAGGGTTAGAATGGAGCAACTAAAATAGATTACATAGTTGGATAAATCTACTTAGGTCCAAAGGGTGTTAAATTCTGCAACCTTCATATAGTACTTGCCTGTGGCATATAGGGACAAAAATTCCCCCAACCCTTCGTATAATTTAAATAATTATACTCCACAAAACAAAATCTAATTTTGTGCAAAACTGAAAAACTAGGCACAGTCACCACGTGGCGTGGAGCGAGCTCACACCACCCAATGCCATCAGCCATTACACACGCTAATTTTTAGCACAGGGCCACTGTTGCTCATGTGGGGGTTTAAAGAGTATTAGAGGCATGGCCATGCACTGCTCTGAATATGTATTGACCCTACAGTGCATGTCGCTGTGAAAGTGCCCTTGAGACAGATTGAGCCCAAAAATGTACCAACCCCACCCCCTCTTGGCACCCATGGTGTTGCCCCTCAAACGTGTGTACATTTGCTGGGGATGAAGAGCAAATCATACTAATGCAAATCAAGGCATGTAATGTCACAAAGAGGATTTTGCACCGTGACGGACACATCATGCATGAACCTCTAAGTGTTCAAGTAAATATCTCAGAATTCTACTGAAAAATTAAACCGCTCATGGGCAAACGCAGGATATCTGGAGGGGGTTTACCAAATACGTGTATTTGATTTTAGAGTGATTGTCGCTAACCCATGAAGGATGTATGATTAGCATGTAACAAGCTATAGGGGGTGAATCAGATCTGATCGCTGCTGTGTGTTTTCGCACAGTGAGTGATCAGCGATAGACTGCGCATGCATGTGCACCGCAATGCGGACACACGTCGCCATACAACAACAGGCATCGTCGACCTGCGACAAGATGGTGTGAGAATTCCGATCATACGGGCATTCGCAGGGTGATTGACAGGAAGAGGCCATTTGTGGGTGGTAACGGACCGTTTACTGGGAGTGTCCGGAAAAACGCAGGCGTTCTCAAGTGTTTTTAGGGAGGGTGTCTGACGTCAGCTCCTGCCCCGATCAGCCTGTTCTCATCGCACTGTAGGAGTAAGTCCTGGGCTGCGCAGAGGCCGAACACACTGGATTTTTGCAGCTCGGCGTACACATGCGATCGCACACTTGCACGGGGCGAATTTACACTCCCCTTGGGCGGCGACTATCTGAACGCAGGACAGCAAAGTTTGCAGCCCAACGATCAGGTCTGAATTACACCTTTAGTCTGCTCCAAAGTGCAGTTTATGTAATACAAGACTTCAAACATATGCAGGCCCAATTATCATGGCAAGTCACTTATCAGATTCTCTCTCTGGTGCGATGGTTGAACAGTCAGACACACACACACAGCTAGGAGGCCAATCCCGGGATCGGGATCGGCGGGATCCCGGGATTCAGGCCCAAAAATCCCGGGATTTGAATCCCGGGATTGGAGCCTCCAATCCCGGGATTCATGGGATTGCATTGCGCATGTGCAGCGAGGGAGGGTTGGTGTAAGTAAGACTTACTATTAGGCGGGCGGCAGTATTAGGTGGGCGGCAGCCATGTACACAGACCGCGGCGGCATTTCAAATGTAGCGCCGGCCGCCAGCCAATCACAGCTAGTGGACCGGCGGCCAATCAGGGAAGCGTCCGCAGCGGCTCCTGATTGGCTGCCGGACTGCCCGTTCTGACTGGCTGATGGCCAGCGCTACAATTTGAAAGGCCTTCGGCGCGCTCAGCGCGTCTTGTCCATGGCTGCCGCCCGTCTAATAGTAAGTGTAGTGTTACTGACACCAACCCTCCCTCACTGCAGTTCTCGCTTCAGCCTCCCTCCTGCTCCGCTTCCTACACCCTCCAGCGCTGCTCCCTAGTCCCTTCACTATACCAACTATCCAGTGCTGCTCCCTAGTCCCTACACTACACCCACCCTCCAGCGCTGCTCCCTAGTCCCTTCACTATACCAACTATCCAGCGCTGCTCCCTAGTCCCTACACTACACCCACCCTCCAGCGCTGCTCCCTAGTCCCTACACTACACCCACCCTCCAACGCTGCTCCCTACAGCCTCCGTGCTCCCTACACTCTTTTCCACTGCCCTCCACTCCCTCTCTCCCTGCTCCCTACTGCAATCCCGGGATCCCGGGATTGAGCGTTTTTCAATCCCGAATCCCGGGATTGAAAAAACGGCCCGGGATTGGCCTCCCTACACACAGCAGACTTGGTAGGAAAATCTGCTGCCACTGAGCATGTGCAACAGCTCCATTCGACCCTTTATACTTCATGTAGTGGCCCCTGACATGTTGTTGGGAAGGGGGTTTCTGGGCAACTGGAAACCCCCTCTATGTTTGCTTATGCATTGAGCTATAACAAAAAAAAAATCAGTTTACAGTTTAATATCTTATGGAATCTATAACATACCCTGGAATGTTTTTGTGTTCTAAATCAAAGTAATGCTACTTGGGTGGAATGACTGTGTGACTTGTCTACTGATAGCGTACATACTAGGGTCTAGATTTACTAACCCACGGTTTGTCAAAACTGCTGCTGATTTCCAGGGTTGATGGATAGTTTTAAAGTGGCAACAGAAACATTATTTCTGTTGCCGTTTTATAACTGTTAGTCAAAGTCTCCCATTAGAAAATCTAGCCCTGGGAGTAAAAACAATTCTGAATTCTGTTACATAAGTACATTTGTAAATTTAAAATGTACATCAAAACATGTCAATTTTTAAGTGAATATATCCCATCTATTCCATGGAGAAGAAAACTGTCAGAGCAAAAGAGGTCTATAAAAAAATGGCTGAGGAAATACAATATTTTAAGAAGGAAAACAATATTTTACTTTGTTTATTATATTTTAGAATATTTTTGTTTTTGAGCACAGCTCCATTCCTCCTTAATTGTTATTGTTTTTGGCATAGATATGTATTTTCCAAATACTTTTTCATCTAAAGATGTGTATTGTTTTAGTAACATCGTCTTAGCTGATCTTTTTCTTATGTCTTTGATGTGTATACTGTACTATCCTAGCCCCTTCACATTCATAAGCAGAATTATATGCTTGCCTATTCTTGTTCGACCAGATCAATGCGAGAGATTATTATTCAAGTGGCAGTGCTGCCAAAACTTATTATTTTCATGTAACTGTGTAGAACAGATGCATTCTTCACAATGAATTGGTTTATGGACACAGTCTAATCTCCTTACATCTCGATGAAGCATGTACTATATTGGGAGTCCATCCAATACTCGAATGTGCGATTCAAAACTACCAGTGCTGATGCCCTTTTGACCTACTACATTAACTGCTTTTACTAGTGGAAATGATTTTACAGAAGAAACAGCTCATTATATTCAATTACATTATAATGATTATTTATTATATTTAAGCTTTAAAAAAAATGTTTTATCTATCTTTATATACACTATCAAAATAGGACAGAAATTCCCATATCTTCCATTTGTCATATATTGTATAGAAAAATCACAGGGTCATTGCACTCAATATAATAAATAATGAGGTTTAGCTCATATATTGATCATTACATTGAAGCTTGCAGCCCCTGCCATCAAGGGACCCCATTTTTCTGCAAGTCCTACTCTATCACTCAGAATTATAAACATGGCAATTGCTATCAAGTTAGTGTTAAACTAAAGGTATGCTAACTGGTTTAAAGCTCACAGCACCTTGGCTTTTAAAGATGAGAGCACACCTCATGGGAAATTTACTAATAATCGTTTTGGTCTATGATCTTTGATCACCCCTTCGCCGGAACGTGCAAATCTCACATTTATTAACAATCGTTTTGGCTCGTGTATTGTTTTTCGGTGGTTTATGTAGCTAATTTGTGGGGTTGGGTATGCATGACCGGTGGTCAGCATACCGCTGCCGGTATTAGGATAGCGGAACGCCGCCGGGTGGAGGGGGGGGGGGAGGGAGGCCAGCGCAACAAGCCCCTTGCGGGCTCAAGTTCTATTCCCACTCTATTGGTGTAGTGGACAGTCCCTGCTGGTCGGCATCGTTTAAAAAAAGAGTTAATTGTTTAAAAAAAAATCGGCATAGGGTCCCACCCCTCCAAAAAGGGAAACCGGCAACGGTCACTTTGAGCTGGTCCTGGTTCAACAAATACGGGGGGAGGGGGGGGCGGTGTGGGGTTATCCCTTATTTTCAACAACCAGCACTTGTTAGGGTCACCCTGGCAAGCATTAGCGGCCTCTTCCCCCCCCCCCCCCCCCGTCACCCAAGCCTTGCGGTTCCGCAGATTGTATTTTCTTTTTCAGGATGACTATAGTTCCCAGCAGCCTCCCTCACATGCTGGTGCTTGGTGAACCACAGGTACCAGCATGCAAGGCATTAATGGCCTGCTGGTACCTGTAGTCCCTCCGTAAAATAACTGTTTATATAAAGACAGAACAATCGCACTGTTGACATTATATCTTTAATAAACACACTCACAAATATGGATTACATGCATAATCCCACCGGGCGGGATGCCGACTGTCAGTATCCAGACAGTGGTATCCCGCCCAGCAGAATGCCGGCAGTGAAGCGAGCGGTGCAAGTCCCCTCGTGGGTACGGTGGCGAGCTGTGCTGTGCTCGCCACAAGTTCTATTCCCACTCTATGGGTGTTGTGGACACCCACGAGTGGAAATAGCCCCAGTGCGCTGGTATTTCGGCTGGCAGCATTGCCGGTTGTCGGTATTCCGGCATCTACAACCTGACCCCCGGGACCCCGACAGCAGCCAAATTTAATGGATTCCACAAATACAGTTATCCAGTACCATCTAGGGGGTTTAAAAATAAAATAATGAATTAGCCGAACCAGGCCAGACCTAGAGGAGCTATATGTATTTACACATATAGCTCCTCTCCGCAAGTGATGGAATCCACGTGGTTTCCTTAATTTGCTGAGCTGCCAGCCAGTCAGCAGCCGTTACCATGGGAACAGGTTGCTGATTGGCTGTGACTGCACTGACTGTCAACCAATACCAGCCTGGAGAATTCCAAGGCTGGAGTGACTAGTTGGGAGGGGGGGGGGGGGGATCAGTGTTTATTAATAACTCTTTTTTTAAAACCCCTCTTAATTACACTTTAAACACAAAAGCTTGTACGAGTCTCACTGATCCATGCAGGCTACTCACCAAATATGCTTGCTAGAAGCAAGTGTATTGATTTGGTGCATTGAGTTGCGATTTTGGTACAACTTTGAGAGTTTTTGAAAAACAACAACTATTTTTAGTAAATTCATGATTTGCATTGGTACCAATGTTATTTTAACATTGTTTGTTTCTATGGTGATTTGCCACGATTTGGAATGTGAAGTCGAATTTGCACAGCAATTTCAATGCGATTTGGTAAATTCACGATCAGCAAAATCGTGCCATTACGGCAAAAAAAAAGCTAAATCGATTAACATCAAAAGACTAATTAAAAATGTCATCAAATAAACAAAATGCATTACTCCACAGCGCTCACCCTTCCTAGATGTGGGGTGCAATAGGGTATGTGACCACATTGTTGAAATCAAAATCACAGAGGTTCTTCACTCATAACTCACAATAATAAATAATGGGAGTTAGGTCATATAATGAATAATACATGTAAGCTTGCAGTCCCCACCAAGGTACCCTGTTTTTTATTATTGCCTTTTATGTTTTCTTCTTTTATTTTACCATCAACAAAACTGCCCATTGCCTGTGGGGATGACATACGGTCACGAGAATTGTGGGTTGAGATTGTCATACTGGATCATGGTCAAAGTAGATTACAGGTGTTTTTAATTAGGATTGTCTACAGGTATGACCTTTTGACATTGAGAAGACAAGAGGATTTTTTTTGTCCAAAGCCCAAGGATTTGATATTTTCGATATGACTTTAATGTATAAGCACGGCAGAAACGTGTTAAAACAGTCGTAGTAGATGGCTATCATTTGTAAGAGTTTCATTAGATGGGATCCAGTCAGGATCCCGGCTGTAGGGATCCCGGGCAGTCAGAATCCCGACGACGGAATCCCGACACTATTCGGAATGCCGACACTGGCATTCCGAATAGGTTCACCATTCCGGCGCCAGAATCATGACACCTGGAATGTCGAATGATGGGTAAACTGCGGGAGAAGGGGGCGTTGAGGGGGGTACGTTAAGTTTAGGCTGTGGGGGCAGGGTTAGGGTTAGGCTGCACCCTGGCGGGCTTAGGTTTCGGCTGCGGGGAGCAGGGAGTTAGGCTCCCCCAGGGAGGGTTATGCTTCGGGAGGGGGGGGGTTAGGTTTAGGCTGCGGGGAGGGGAGGTTAGGGTTAGGCTGCACCCTGGCGGGCTTAGGTTTTGGTTGCGGGGAGCAGGGTGTTAGGCTCCCCCAGGGAGGGTTATGATTCGGGAGGGGGGGGGGGTTAGGTTTAGGCTGCGGGGAGGGGAGGTTAGGGTTAGGCACCACCGCTGAGGGTTAGCCTTAGGCTGCGCCCTCAGCGCATTGTTAGGTTTTGGCTGCAGGGAGGGTGGGTTAGGGGGCAGGGGGGGGGAGGTAAGAATACTTACCTTCCTCTATTGGGAATACGAACATCAGGTTGCCGCGGTCGGTATTCTGACCGATGGCATCCTGACCGCAGGCAAATCGAACCCAAACCCTTTAGATTAACCTAGTTAGCTTTAATTGTCACTAACAAAAAATTTCTGCAGTGATCAACAACCCTGCAGTGATCATAATGGCTTTTGTATTTCAAATAGTTCACATTCATTTCTCCAATTGAATCATTTTTAAATTTGTATTTATTTTCCCCTTGCAGTGTTATGTAGATACGTTACTTTTCTTCCTGCATTGCATTTCTGACATTCTGTCAATGGTTGTCACAGCATCATTTTATGTTCTTGTCGTAATGTGTGGCTGCCACTGAATCTGATCCCTGGTGATCTCTACTCTGCTATGCGCTTGTCAAGATGATCATTTCTCAAGTGGCTGTCTCCACTGTGGAAGTGGCATGGAGGTCATAATGGTCATTAAAAACAGACTGTTTGGATTACAACAGAAAGCCACTTGAACTAAACAATATCATGAAAGACACATAAAAGTAAGATAGCAAAAGGTCACTGTACTGACCCTTTGTAACGCATGGTTTAGTGAATGTGTGCTACATTTACTATACGTTGTACTAAACAACACTGCATGAAAGTAGCAGCTTTTTATTTGGTACATGATTAGGACACACTGAAGTGCAGGACAGACGTTCACATAAATATGACAGCATTGCGCAGTGATTACTTACAGTGCAACATATGCTAGGCTTTGTGTTAGGGCACATGCTTCTCTTGTACAATACGTGACAAGCAGAGATGGCGGATGTCACCTCTGCAGTCACAATGAGCGCACAGTGCAGTACCCAGACTGGGAACCCAGCCCACATAGCTTGTGTTGCTGCCAGGAAAGGGGAGCATGGCTTAGTAAGCAGAGTCCATGCAACGATGTGTGATTTTCCACATTTAGGAGGGGTTTATGAAAGCTTGGAGAGAGAGAAAGTACCAACCAATCAGCTCCTGTCATTTTTAAAACATAGCCTATGAAATGCCAGTAAAGAACTGATTGGCTGGTACTTTATCTCTCCAAACATCGGGAAATCTTCCCCATAACCTCCACATAATGTGCACTGTTTATGTAGAAGTCCCTGAACAACCATTGTTATAAGCTCCTCTGTGCATTAAAGTAAAAACAAAAGATGTTTCTCAGAGTGCAGAATGTCACCAGCCCCTCCCCATGGTCCTCCCAGCATGTGGCTGCTTATTTGTTGCGTAAACAACACTGCTGTGACTTTCAAGATTGACATTTTACCATCTGTCAACGTGACAAAAAACTTTGCCCAGTTTACGTCCCTTCAAGTATCTGTAGATAGTGAAGTTTTTTAGAGTCTGCATAATGCAAATAAGGGTTGTTATATAGGGGGTCATTCCGAGTTGATCGTAGCTGTGCTAAATTTAGCACAGCTACGATCATTCACACTGACATGCGGGGGGACGCCCAGCACAGGGCTAGTCTGCCCCCCCCTGCAGAAGTGCAAAGGCATCGCACAGCGGCGATGCCTTTGCACTTCAAGAGTAGCTCCCGACCAGCGCAGCTTTAGCGTGCTGGACGGGAGCTATTTGTCGCTCCCCGGCCCGCAGCGGCTGCGTGTGAAGTCACGCCCGTGCTGTCGCCCGCCCCCCATTCGGTCCGGCCACACCTGCGTTGGCCGGACCACTCCCACGAAACGGCGGCTAAATGCCGCCATTCCGCGCCCTCCCACCCAGCGACCACCTTTGCCTATCAATCAGACAGAGGCGATCGCTGTCCTGCTACGGCCTTCGGCCATCTGGCATGCGCCGGCACACTACGTCGCCGGCGTGTGCGCAGTAGGAGCCCGTTCACTCGGCTGCAAAAAAAAAGCAGCGAGCGAACGTGTGAGAATGACCCCCGTAGTCTACTCAATATTGCTTTATGCTTCTTGCTATAGTCTCAAACATTTTACCTTTTTTCCTCTTATTTTTGATTGTCAGCTGACCTGCTGTGAATATATTAATGTCTAGAGTTCTAATCCCAGTTCATTATCACACATTAAATATGCTGATTAAAATATTTTTGGTATAGTATCCCAAAAGAGAACTAGCTGTCAGAATTTCATTTCACATATAAAGTTTGCATTTTAAGCATCTAAACAGGACAACTGAAAGCAAGAAGCCTTTTGTATGACTCACACTGTTATTTGTAATAAGAGGCTGCACATTTGCAAACCATTAATTTGAAGGCATTAGTTTGCTGAAATACATTTTCAGACAATAATACATTTGAGTATTCAGCAAATTGTATTCAAGATATATCATTACCAACAAACAGTAGTTGATTAAAACTTGTTCTACATAAGTCATTTTGAGTGTGTATATTTGTGTGCGTTGAGCTTGGTGAGGGGTGGGCATGACACCGTGAATTATGTGATCATGGCTCCATAGTACATTGCCTTGATTTCCGCCACTGTGCAGAAGGGGTAGAACATACAACGACTTGATTAAGTACAAGTCGCATCTTTGAGCCCCCAGACAGCCTTCCTCTCTAAGGAAGTGGGTCGGGAATCCAGGAGAGCTCCCAAGTCTCCAAGACATTCTAGGAATGAAGGCAAGTATGCCTAAAATACAATTTATATCCTGTAAAGTTCTGTTTGATGAGTCAAATTAACAGACTGAACAATGCCATAGCACTACATCAGGGGCAAATTAAGAGAGGAAGGGGTCCATGTGTTCTTTCTAGAGATGAGCGGGTTCGGTTTCTCTGAATCCGAACCCGCACGAACTTCATGTTTTTTTTCACGGGTCCGAGCGACTCGGATCTTCCCGCCTTGCTCGGTTAACCCGAGCGCGCCCGAACGTCATCATGACGCTGTCGGATTCTCGCGAGACTCGGATTCTATATAAGGAGCCGCGCGTCGCCGCCATTTTCACACGTGCATTGAGATTGATAGGGAGAGGACGTGGCTGGCGTCCTCTCCATTTAGATTAGGAGAGAGAGAGAGAGATTGACCTGAGGCTGATACTGTAGAAGAGAGTGCAGAGTTTAGTGACTGACCACAGTGACCACCAGCAGTGCAGTTGTTTTATTTAATATATCCGTTCTCTGCCTGAAAAAAACGGTACACACAGTGACTCAGTCACATACCATATCTGTGTGCACTGCTCAGCCCAGTGTGCTGCATGCCTGCATCATCTATGTATATATTATATATCTGACTGTGCTCAGCTCACACAGCTTATAATTGTGGGGGAGACTGGGGAGCACTGCAGTGCCAGTTATAGGTTATAGCAGGAGCCAGGAGTACAAGACAGTCACATACCATATCTGTGTGCACTTCTCAGCCCAGTGTGCTGCATCATCTATGTATATATTATATATCTGACTGTGCTCAGCTCACACAGCTTATAATTGTGGGGGAGACTGGGGAGCACTGCAGTGCCAGTTATAGGTTATAGCAGGAGCCAGGAGTACATATTATATTAAAATTAAACAGTGCACACTTTTGCTGCAGGAGTGCCACTGCCAGTGTGACTGACCAGTGACCTGACCACACTGACCACCAGTATAGTTAGTAGTATACTATATTGTGATTGCCTGAAAAAGTTAAACACTCGTCGTGTGACATCACTTGTGTGGTGTTTTTTTTTTTATTCTATAAAAAACTCATTCTGCTGACAGACAGTGTCCAGCAGGTCCGTCATTATATAATATATATACCTGTCCGGCTGCAGTAGTGATATATATATATTTTTTATATCATTATTTATCATCCAGTCGCAGCAGACACAGTACGGTAGTTCACGGCTGTAGCTACCTCTGTGTCGGCACTCGGCAGTCCATCCATAATTGTATACCACCTACCCGTGTTTTTTTTTTCTTTCTTCTTTATACATACATACTACTACATCTCTTTATCAACCAGTCTATATTAGCAGCAGACACAGTACAGTACGGTAGTTCACGGCTGTGGCTACCTCTGTGTCGGCACTCGGCAGTCCGTCCATAATTGTATACCACCTAACAGTGTTTTTTTTTTCTTTCTTCTTTATACATACATACTACGACATCTCTTTATCAACCAGTCTATATTAGCAGCAGACACAGTACAGTACGGTAGTTCACGGCTGTGGCTACCTCTGTGTCGGCACTCGGCAGTCCGTCCATAATTGTATACCACCTAACCGTGGTTTTTTTTTCTTTCTTCTTCATACATACATACTACGACATCTCTTTATCAACCAGTCTATATTAGCAGCAGACACAGTACAGTACGGTAGTTCACGGCTGTGGCTACCTCTGTGTCGGCACTCGGCAGTCCGTCCATAATTGTATACCACCTAACCGTGGTTTTTTTTTCTTTCTTCTTTATACATACATACTACGACATCTCTTTATCAACCAGTCTATATTAGCAGCAGACACAGTACAGTACGGTAGTTCACGGCTGTGGCTACCTCTGTGTCGGCACTCGGCAGTCCGTCCATAATTGTATACCACCTACCCGTGTTTTTTTTTCTTTCTTCTTCATACATACATACTACGACATCTCTTTATCAACCAGTCTATATTAGCAGCAGACACAGTACAGTACGGTAGTTCACGGCTGTGGCTACCTCTGTGTCGGCACTCGGCAGTCCGTCCATAATTGTATACCACCTAACCGTGGTTTTTTTTTCTTTCTTCTTCATACATACATACTACGACATCTCTTTATCAACCAGTCTATATTAGCAGCAGACACAGTACGGTAGTTCACGGCTGTAGCTACCTCTGTGTCGGCACTCGGCAGTCCGTCCATAATTGTATACTAGTATCCATCCATCTCCATTGTTTACCTGAGGTGCCTTTTAGTTGTGCCTATTAAAATATGGAGAACAAAAATGTTGAGGTTCCAAAATTAGGGAAAGATCAAGATCCACTTCCACCTCGTGCTGAAGCTGCTGCCACTAGTCATGGCCGAGACGATGAAATGCCAGCAACGTCGTCTGCCAAGGCCGATGCCCAATGTCATAGTACAGAGCATGTCAAATCCAAAACACCAAATATCAGTAAAAAAAGGACTCCAAAACCTAAAATAAAATTGTCGGAGGAGAAGCGTAAACTTGCCAATATGCCATTTACCACACGGAGTGGCAAGGAACGGCTGAGGCCCTGGCCTATGTTCATGGCTAGTGGTTCAGCTTCACATGAGGATGGAGGCACTCAGCCTCTCGCTAGAAAAATGAAAAGACTCAAGCTGGCAAAAGCAGTAGCACCGCAAAGAACTGTGCGTTCTTCGAAATCCCAAATCCACAAGGAGAGTCCAATTGTGTCGGTTGCGATGCCTGACCTTCCCAACACTGGACGTGAAGAGCATGCGCCTTCCACCATTTGCACGCCCCCTGCAAGTGCTGGAAGGAGCACCCGCAGTCCAGTTCCTGATAGTCAGATTGAAGATGTCAGTGTTGAAGTACACCAGGATGAGGAGGATATGGGTGTTGCTGGCGCTGGGGAGGAAATTGACCAGGAGGATTCTGATGGTGAGGTGGTTTGTTTAAGTCAGGCACCCGGGGAGACACCTGTTGTCCGTGGGAGGAATATGGCCGTTGACATGCCTGGTGAAAATACCAAAAAAATCAGCTCTTCGGTGTGGAACTATTTCAACAGAAATGCGGACAACAGGTGTCAAGCCGTGTGTTCCCTTTGTCAAGCTGTAATAAGTAGGGGTAAGGACGTTAACCACCTCGGAACATCCTCCCTTATACGTCACCTGCAGCGCATTCATAATAAGTCAGTGACAAGTTCAAAAACTTTGGGTGACAGCGGAAGCAGTCCACTGACCAGTAAATCCCTTCCTCTTGTAACCAAGCTCACGCAAACCACCCCACCAACTCCCTCAGTGTCAATTTCCTCCTTCCCCAGGAATGCCAATAGTCATGCAGGCAATGTCACTGGCAATTCTGACGAGTCCTCTCCTGCCTGGGATTCCTCCGATGCATCCTTGCGTGTAACGCCTACTGCTGCTGGCGCTGCTGTTGTTGCTGCTGGGAGTCGATGGTCATCCCAGAGGGGAAGTCGTAAGCCCACTTGTACTACTTCCAGTAAGCAATTGACTGTTCAACAGTCCTTTGCGAGGAAGATGAAATATCACAGCAGTCATCCTGCTGCAAAGCGGATAACTGAGGCCTTGACAACTATGTTGGTGTTAGACGTGCGTCCGGTATCCGCCGTTAGTTCACAGGGAACTAGACAATTTATTGAGGCAGTGTGCCCCCGTTACCAAATACCATCTAGGTTCCACTTCTCTAGGCAGGCGATACCGAGAATGTACACGGACGTCAGAAAAAGACTCACCAGTGTCCTAAAAAATGCAGTTGTACCCAATGTCCACTTAACCACGGACATGTGGACAAGTGGAGCAGGGCAGGGTCAGGACTATATGACTGTGACAGCCCACTGGGTAGATGTATGGACTCCCGCCGCAAGAACAGCAGCGGCGGCACCAGTAGCAGCATCTCGCAAACGCCAACTCTTTCCTAGGCAGGCTACGCTTTGTATCACCGGTTTCCAGAATACGCACACAGCTGAAAACCTCTTACGGCAACTGAGGAAGATCATTGCGGAATGGCTTACCCCAATTGGACTCTCCTGTGGATTTGTGGCATCGGACAACGCCAGCAATATTGTGTGTGCATTAAATATGGGCAAATTCCAGCACGTCCCATGTTTTGCACATACCTTGAATTTGGTGGTGCAGAATTATTTAAAAAACGACAGGGGCGTGCAAGAGATGCTGTCGGTGGCCAGAAATCCTGCGTGACACTGCAGTGCCACTCCTAAATGGGCCCGGTGTTTGTGTCGGCCACTAGGGTCGCTAATCTTACTCACACAGTCAGCTACCTCATTGCGCCTCTTTTTTTCTTTGCGTCATGTGCTGATTGGGGAGGGTTTTTTGGAAGGGACATCCTGCGTGACACTGCAGTGCCACTCCTAAATGGGCCCGGTGTTTGTGTCGGCCACTAGGGTCGCTAATCTTACTCACACAGTCAGCTACCTCATTGCGCCTCTTTTTTTCTTTGCGTCATGTGCTGATTGGGGAGGGTTTTTTGGAAGGGACATCCTGCGTGACACTGCAGTGCCACTCCTAAATGGGCCCGGTGTTTGTGTCGGCCACTAGGGTCGCTAATCTTACTCACACAGTCAGCTACCTCATTGCGCCTCTTTTTTTCTTTGCGTCATGTGCTGATTGGGGAGGGTTTTTTGGAAGGGACATCCTGCGTGACACTGTAGTGCCACTCCTAAATGGGCCCGGTGTTTGTGTCGGCCACTAGGGTCGCTAATCTTACTCACACAGTCAGCTACCTCATTGCGCCTCTTTTTTTCTTTGCGTCATGTGCTGATTGGGGAGGGTTTTTTGGAAGGGACATCCTGCGTGACACTGCAGTGCCACTCCTAAATGGGCCCGGTGTTTGTGTCGGCCACTAGGGTCGCTAATCTTACTCACACAGTCAGCTACCTCATTGCGCCTCTTTTTTTCTTTGCGTCATGTGCTGATTGGGGAGGGTTTTTTGGAAGGGACATCCTGCGTGACACTGCAGTGCCACTCCTAAATGGGCCCGGTGTTTGTGTCGGCCACTAGGGTCGCTAATCTTACTCACACAGTCAGCTACCTCATTGCGCCTCTTTTTTTCTTTGCGTCATGTGCTGATTGGGGAGGGTTTTTTGGAAGGGACATCCTGCGTGACACTGCAGTGCCACTCCTAAATGGGCCCGGTGTTTGTGTCGGCCACTAGGGTCGCTTATCTTACTCACACAGTCAGCTACCTCATTGCGCCTCTTTTTTTCTTTGCGTCATGTGCTGATTGGGGAGGGTTTTTTGGAAGGGACATCCTGCGTGACACTGCAGTGCCACTCCTAGATGGGCCAGGTGTTTGTGTCGGCCACTAGTGTCGCTTAGCTTAGTCATCCAGCGACCTTGGTGCAAATTTTAGGACTAAAAATAATATTGTGAGGTGTGAGGTATTCAGAATAGACTGAAAATGAGTGGAAATTATGGTTTTTGAGGTTAATAATAATATGGGATCAAAATGACCCCCAAATTCTATGATTTAAGCTGTTTTTTTAGTGTTTTTTGAAAAAAACACCCGAATCCAAAACACACCCGAATCCGACAAAAAAAATTCGGTGAGGTTTTGCCAAAACGCGGTCGAACCCAAAACACGGCCGCGGAACCGAACCCAAAACCAAAACACAAAACCCGAAAAATTTCAGGCGCTCATCTCTAGTTCTTTCTAGCCTGCAGCCAGGCAGCGCATTAGTGAGTAGTTTCTGGCTCTTTGCCAGAGTCTACTGGACATATACAGGTCTCCTGGGAAATGGCGCAGTAGCCATTTTCCTGGTGATTTGTGCAGCACTGCCGACATGGCACTCTGGAGCGGTAAGTATTGAACAAACTGTGTAGGGTGTGCTGTGTGGGCCCCCCTGGACCCAGGAGGGAGCCCCTGTGTGCCATACACTCTGCGCCCATTTAGATAAGCCACTGGCCTGCATTGTCATTGAGAATTATCATTGGAAAATTAAGTGCCATTGTCCTGGTTTACATTAATGAATACAAATATGCAAAAATATGAAGCTTAAAGTCATACAGTATTGCCTCTTCCACCAGGTACAAAATGCTCTGCTCTTCAACTTCCCTCTTAATTAATGATTGCAGTCACCTGTGTTGAAACACTTTTCTCATCAATGAACTAGTTCAACACAGGTGACAGCAATCATACATTAAGAGGGATGTCCAGGAGCAGAGCATGTTGTACCTGATAGAAAGGGTCATGTAAGGCTAGGGCCAGACATAGCGGCCAAGTGGGTCCCGTTCGTGGCCGGGAGGGTTTTTTTTGTGTGCACACGGATCCTGTTCTGCGGGATGCCGATGAATGGGATCCGGCCAGTGACACACAGGATTTCAATGGAACAAAAGCCGCACTGTGTGAACACATACATTGAAATGTATGTGTTCACATTGAAATCCTGCCGTCCTGTCATCCGGCCTGACAGCGGCGGGGCTGCCGCACATCTGTGGGCGCCTGCATAGGCACCCATGTGCACTCTCCTTCCGGCCAAGCTTGGCCGCTATGTGTGGCCATACCCTCAGAGGGTTTGCTCAGTTTGCAAAATTACATGTATTAATTAATATTATTAGAATTCTAGGAGTTGTTCCTTAGCATAAGATAAAAGTGTTGACATGCCTGACCACAAGAACAGTAGGTAGTGACGTCACTATTGGCAATTCCTGTGGCCGGCATATGGGTCGGCGTCTATCATGCTATATATGCCAGCATATGGGCTGGAATATATCGGCATCTACCATGCTGCACAGCTGATGTGATATGTCTGGGAACAAAGTCATTCACAGACATATTGGTTGTACACATGAGCCGATGGCCCAGCAGATATATAGTTGGTTGGCAGTACAAATGATGTATTGGCAAGTGTGTACCCTGCTTTTGGGCAGTACGGATGGTGTAATGGTTAGCATTACTGCCTCACAGCACTGAGGTCATGGGTTCGATTCCCACCATGGCCCTAACTGTGTGGAGTTTGTATATTCTCCCAGTGCCTGCGTGGGTTTCCTCCGGGTACTCCGGTTTCCTCCCAAAATCCAAAAATATACTGGTAGGTTAATTTGATCCCAACAAAATTAACCCTAGCGTGAATGTGTGTGCGTGTACTGTACATGTGGTAGGAAATATAAATTGTAAGCTCCACTGGGGCAGGGACTGATGTGAATGGCCAAATATTCTCTGGAAAGCGCTGCGGAATATGTGTGTGATATATAAATGACTGGTAATAATAATAATAATATTTGATTCCATTCTCTACAGTAGTTCTATTTTGGCTTAAATGTTCTAAATTGTATATTGTTTACTACAGGCCACCAATAGAGGACAGCCAGACACTTCTTACTCCAGTAGTAACTTGTGGGCCACACGGAGCATTGATGACAAGACCAGTCATTATAACAATGCACCACTGCGCAGAAACAAATGCAGAAGACTGGAAGATCCAACTGAAGGAGCAATCTGCACAAGGACAGTGGGAGGTGAGTTGGTCTAGCTTTATTTCTGCTGTGGGCTACAGTTATGTACAAATATATACTGTAGTATGCTCAATTTAAAACATTGATATAAGTTGTTGTAGGAAGTGTTTTGCATGTCACATGTCACAGGCAACACTGACAATAAAATTAACTTTATATGTAACATATGTGGCCAGATATTCCACATATTCTTCATGCCCTTATATGCTAAATTATTACATTATCTTAACAGTAATAAACATGGGAAACTAAATAACATTAGGATGCATATTTTTATCTTTGATACATGATCCTTATGCCCATGAGAAAAAATACCTTATTTTCAAATGCAACTGGTGTCTAGCCTAGTGTCTATATAATGGTACAGAATCTCCCCAGAGCCGGTGCTACCATTAGGCAGCTTTAGGCAGCTGCCTATGGGCGCCGGCCCCTGAAGGGTGACACTGATCCAACAAAAAAAAAAAGATGGAAGTGACTGTGCTCGCCATGGGGGATGTGGGAGGACACGTTCCCTGCTAACTCGGCATCGAATCTGCAGGGTTAGAGCCACTTGTCCCTCCTGCATCGCTCGCTTGCTCCCCCCCACTCTCCCATCCCTGCCCGACCCGATGACCATGTAGGTTTTTAGATTTGTTCCCTCCGGCAGAACCACAAACCACCACAGAGCTGCTGGAAGCCGAGTGCCAGTGGCATTTAGGAAGTTATTAATTTGCCGCCCAGCACCCGTCAGTAGGAGCCCCCAGCAGCCAGAGGCGGAACTTTCCTTAGAGGCTGATGCGCAGGATGCTACCTACTCTGAGCTGGCTCCAGAGTACATCGATGGGGCTGGCTAAGCTTACAATGCACTTCCAGGTCGCTGACTGACTTCTCCCCAGGGACCAGCGGCCACCTCTGAAAAAGCTCCTCTGACCCCGATCATCCGAGGTTGGTGCTTGAAGACAGGACCATCCGCGGGGAGTAGACATTACAGGAGCCTCAGCATTGGACACAGGAGGCCAGGTACACTGGGACTGGAGCTGCTGCTGCTTTAGGTCATTCAGTTACTATCACTGACTCTGATGTACACTCACAGCAGGTCACTAGTACAGCCCCATGCCCTACAGTATGCTGCACCCCTGACTGCGCCCTATGCCCCCGATACACCCCTGACTGCTCCCTATGTCCCTGATATACCCCCAACTGCTCCATATGTCCCCGATACTCCCCCGACTGTTCCCTATGTCCCTGATACACCCCCAACTGCTCCATATGTCCCCAATACACCCTGACTGCTCCCTATGCCCTTGATACACCCCTGACTGCTCCCTATGTCCCTGACTGCTCCCCATGCCCGACTGCTCCCTATGCCCCTGATACGCCCCTGACTGCTCCCTATGCCCCTGACTGCGCCCCATGTCCCTGACTGCTCTGTATGTCTCTGATACACCCCTGTCTGCTCCCTTCTGATACACCCCTGTCTGCTCCCTATGTCCCTGATACACCTCTGACTGCTCTCTATGCCCCTGACTGCTCCCTATGTCCCTGATTCACCCCTGACTGCTCTGTATGTTCTTGATACACCCCTGACTGCTTCCTATGTCCCTGACTGCTCACAATGTCACTGATACACCCCGGACTGCTCCCTATGTCTCTGACTGCTCCCTATGTCCCTGTTACACCCCTGACTGCTCCTTATCCCCCTGACTGCTCTGTATGTCCGTGATACACCCCTGACTGCTCCCTATGTCCCTGACTGCTCACAATGTCTTTGATACACCCCTGACTGCTCCCTATGTCCCTGACTGCTCACAATGTCTTTGATACACCCATGACTGCTCCCTATGTCCCTGACTGCTCACAATGTCTTTGATACACCCATGACTGCTCCCTATGTCCCTGACTGCTCACAATGTCTTTGATACACCCCTTACTGCTCCCTATGTCCCTGATACACCCCTGACTGCTCCCTATGCCCCTGTCTGCTCTCTATGTCCCTGATACACCCCTGATCGCTCCCTATGACCCTGACTGCTCCCTATGTCTCTCATACACCTCTGACTGCTCCCTTTGCCCCTGACTGCTCCCTATGTTCCTGATATGCCACTGACTGCTCCCTATGCCCCTGACTTCTCCCTATGACCCTGAAACACCCCTGGCTGCTCCCTATGCCACTGACTGCTCTGTATGTCCCTGATACACCCCTGACTGCTCCTTATCCCCCTGACTGCTCCCTATTCCCCTGACTGCTCCCTATGTCCCTGACTACTCCCCATGCCCGACTGCTCCCTATGCCCCTGATACGCCCCTGACTGCTCCCTATGCCCCTGACTGCGCCCTATGTCCCTGACTGCTCTGTATGTCTCTGATACACCCCTGTCTGCTCCCTTCTGATACACCCCTGTCTGCTCCCTATGTCCCTGATACACCTCTGACTGCTCTCTATGCCCCTGACTGCTCCCTATGTCCCTGATTCACCCCTGACTGCTCTGTATGTTCTTGATACACCCCTGACTGCTTCCTATGTCCCTGACTGCTCACAATGTCACTGATACCCCCGGACTGCTCCCTATGTCTCTGACTGCTCCCTATGTCCCTGATTCACCCCTGACTGCTCTGTATGTTCTTGATACACCCCTGACTGCTTCCTATGTCCCTGACTGCTCACAATGTCACTGATACACCCCGGACTGCTCCCTATGTCTCTGTTACACCCCTGACTGCTCCTTATCCCCCTGACTGCTCTGTATGTCCGTGATACACCCCTGACTGCTCCCTATGTCCCTGACTGCTCACAATGTCTTTGATACACCCCTGACTGCTCCCTATGTCCCTGACTGCTCACAATGTCTTTGATACACCCATGACTGCTCCCTATGTCCCTGGCTGCTCACAATGTCTTTGATACACCCATGACTGCTCCCTATGTCCCTGACTGCTCACAATGTCTTTGATACACCCATGACTGCTCCCTATGTCCCTGACTGCTCACAATGTCTTTGATACACCCATGACTGCTCCCTATGTCCCTGACTGCTCACAATGTCTTTGATACACCCATGACTGCTCCCTATGTCCCTGACTGCTCACAATGTCTTTGATACACCCCTTACTGCTCCCTATGTCCCTGATACACCCCTGACTGCTCCCTATGCCCCTGTCTGCTCTCTATGTCCCTGATACACCCCTGATCGCTCCCTATGACCCTGACTGCTCCCTATGTCTCTCATACACCTCTGACTGCTCCCTTTGCCCCTGACTGCTCCCTATGTTCCTGATATGCCACTGACTGCTCCCTATGCCCCTGACTTCTCCCTATGACCCTGAAACACCCCTGGCTGCTCCCTATGCCACTGACTGCTCTGTATGTCCCTGATACACCCCTGACTGCTCCTTATCCCCCTGACTGCTCCCTATTCCCCTGACTGTCCCCTATGTTCCTGATACACCCCTGACTGCTCCCTTTGTCCCTGATACACCCGATTGCTCCCTATGCCCCTGACTGCTCCCTATGTCCCTGATACGCCCCTGACTGCTCCCTATGCCTCTGACTTCTCCCTATGTCCCTGAAACACCCCTGACTGCTCCCTATGCCACTGACTGCTCTGTATGTCCCTCATACACCCCTGACTGCTCCTTATCCCCCTGACTGCTCCCTATTCCCCTGACTGTTCCCTATGTTCCTGATACACCCTGACTGCTCCCTATGTCACTTGAGGAACCAATAATGTGGCAGTGTAGGATGGGTCCAGATTTTTATATGTGATTCACAGATTTTCACCTGTGGGGCTCGGTATTTTGGTGAGGGGGGGAGTTGTGCTCTCGGTTTGCCTAGAGTGCTGAGAAACCTTGTACCGGCCCTGAATCTCCCCAGCTGCATACATTGGTTGTGAGCTAAGATGAAAGGCTAAACCCTTGTCACAGATGCTAGACATTTGACCACTGTTGCACTAACGTTGTCGCTAGTTCTGTAAAGTATATTTTAGGAATATTGTTTGAGACATTGGGGATCATTCCGAGTTGATCGCTCGCTAGCAACTTTTTGCAGTGCTGCGATCAGATAGTCGCCGCCTATAGGGGAGTGTATTTTCGCTTTGCAAGTGTGCGAACGCCTTTGCAACTAAGTGGTACAAAAACAGTTTGTGCAGTTTCTGAGTAGCTCTGGACTTACTCAGCTGATGCAATCACTCCAGTCTTTTTGGTCCCAGAATTGACGTCAGACACCAGCCCTGCAAACACTTGGACACGCCTGCGTTTTCCCAAACACTCCCAGAAAAAGGGTCAGTTGACACCCATTAACGCCCTCTTTCTGTCAATCACCTTGCGATCGACTGTGCAAATGGATTCTTCGTTAAATCCATCGCCCAGCACCGATCCTCTTTGTACCTGTATGACGTGCATACGCATGTGCAGTTTTGCTGAGTTTTAACCTGATCGCAGTGCTGCAAAAAGTTGCTAGCAAGCAATCAACTCGTAATGACCCCCCTTGTGCGTTATGTTAATGTTTGATTTTATTTGCATTTTTTTTTCCTCTGAAGATGCATTTTTGCTTACTATATGCTCAAATTTTCAGCATAAACTTTTTTTTAGGCACAAATGTAACCTGGCGATTTTGTAGGACTATGGGGCTGAGATTGGGGCTGCAATGGGCTTGGAGTGACATGCAGTGGGCATTCAGTCACAAGCAGTAAACATATTGGTTTGCTGTGGGTGTGTAGTCCTAAAGTGCAGCTAAAATTGCAGCGGATAATTCCCAATAGCAGTCTCGTGGGGGGATCTGAGTTGCATACATTCTGTCCCTAGTGTAAGTGATGATTTGCGACTGGTTGCGAGCAGTAAAAGCACACCCAAAAGAGATTTTACACTGTAGAGCACACTCGTTTTACACAAATAAAGAATGTTTCATATTCATTTGGGGAAGCCTGCACATATATTTTTAGGTGTTGCCATTATATTATTTTGCAAATCATCATGCATCTGACTCTGAGTCTGAGTAAGGCTCTTTTTTATTAATGTATTACTCATATACAAAAGTGTATAAGGGGTGTATTTCTCAAAGCATAGGGGAAGGAATTCAATGGTGCCTGATAAATATCGGTGACAAAAAAAAACCAAACAGCTTAATCACATTTTTTTTTTACATTGGTCAATTCAGTTAAAGCTCACTATTTTCTTGCAAAAACACATAGGATCCAGGATACGTTATGTGTTTTTTCATAATCTCATCCGTGAAAAAAACGGCACTCAGCTAGGTCCAAAGAAAAAATAAATGCCCGATAAATTCCAGCTTCGGGGCTAATTGGATAGCCCCAGGGGATAAATTAGCCACAGATATTTGAATTACCCCTAAGTGGAGAAAGATAAAGCACTAACCAATCAGCTCCTTACTCTCATTTTAGAGGCTGTGTTACAGTTGGGACACAGTTGGCTGGTGCATTATCTCTCTCCACTTTAAAGTCTCCATGCTTTGATAAATACTTCCCCATGTGTGAGTTGTCTTTGGTTTCCTTGACATATAATTGCAATAAAATATGCTTATATAACATCACTTACAGTTGCAATTTGTGAACTTGCTTTTGGAGTTTTACATGATCACATTGCTCAAATAATTAAATTTATTTCCTTTGTAAAAACAAAAACCAACAAAAAAACCAAACCACATGTTTTCTATAGTTGTCCCAAATCACAGTGCTGTTTATTAGTGGGATTTCCATGGAAGACTTACCAAACTAATTACATAAATAAACATTTCCTTGAGAAAAAGATGTAACACAGGCATCAGTTAAAATGACCCGTTTCAAAATGCATTTGATGTAGCAAAAAAAAAGAGTTGGTGCTCACTATTTTTCCATGTGAACAATGTCACAAACAGATTTCAGAAATGAAGGTATATTTTTGCCATTGGTGACACTTAGTGGCCAAACAGTGTTGGTGCGATGAGATTTTCTTAGAATGCTTCAACAAACCAGTAATTTATTGTAGGACATATTAGCTTGTTTCTGATACAGAGGATTGCTAGAAGGTCATTTTTAATATCTTTCGTAATAAAAGCTGTGTTTTGCATAGTTAATTATCATGATTCTGAAAGAAGTACTAGCTCAGTTGTTAAGGTTAAAAGAACTGGGCATAAAAGTGGCACTGATTAACTTCCTGGTCTTTGAACCCCAATGTCAACCTCTTGTGACCTTCGACATGTCATTGTGGGGGGTCATTATCAAGACAACAGCTTGTGCAGCTGATAAATATATGCAGAATATGTACTTGGTACATACTTTAGTTGTTAATCATTGTTATCTGCCTCTATCAATACACATACGACTTGTCCACAGTATGTGGCATTCTAGTAGACAAATCATACAGAGCTCTGTATAAATGGGTGTGTGTGGCCTATTTGGAAAATAACATTAGCACTGGTAATATTTCCATGCCTGCTCTTTAAACTATAGTATACCGAAATACAATTTCCCTGCCTCAAACCCTGATAAAATGCCACATTTTCCGTGCATTTTGTCATGACATTTGATACATATTAAATGATATGACAACCCCCGCAGATAAAAAAAAGCAGCCTACCTTCATGCAAATTATCTCTATCACTATGACCTTTCAGTAGACCTAGTGGATACTTTGAAGAATTCATAACATACATCACATTATTAACATTTCAAAGAGGTCAAAGTAAATGTAATGTATATCCAATATATATCATTTTATTTTCAAGTGAAGAACAAAATTGCCTGAAGTGAAATCTTTTTAAATGTTCCAAAGTGCATTTATAGAGCATTTAATGGATATTCAGGAAATGTTTTGCCGCTACACTTGGAGCTCACATTTAGAGATAGATTAGATGTGTATTTCCTACAACTTGCGGATATTATCTTGTTTCCTAATGTTTTCTGCTGAACTAAATGTAATCTGTAAACTCTTGTAGCATCACTGATTGACTTCTGGTTTTGTGTTTCATAGATAAATACAATCTATCAACCAAAAAGCGAAAGCAGCAGACAAAACCTGTACATAATAGCTAGCAATTTTATTTTATTAGACCTTCTGTTATACATTATGTAATGTGAATTTGGATCTGAAGTTTGGTGTGTGTACTACAACTAACAGTCAAACGGTTAATGCATCCGATATGTACAACATTATCTGCCATATTAATTTCTCAATTAGAAATGCATTCACTTCGCTTATTTTTCTCATCTTTTATTCATAAGGGTTAACCCTTATCCCCCTACAAAGATGGGTGACAAAGGGGACCTAAAATGTAAATGAGAAGTATATTTATATTAGCTCAGGGGTAGAGCTTCCGAGCTTATATGCTGTAATTGAATTCTTTGCTAAATCAATACAGCATGTTGGTTCAGGTAAATGTATTGCTTACTTGCATTAAATGCTGGAACGCTACATTGCAATTCACTGGGAGTTTTGAGAGTGTTAATGGGCAAATGTTTCCTAGTATTGAATTTATAGATATGGAATGATGATAAGGAGATAATTATGGCTTTTTATGATGATGATGATGATGATTATTATAGATCTGTAAGGCACCGTAGAGCTCCGCAATGCCAAGCAGTTGGAAAACAGGACATAAAACAAGCATGGACATAGCACCCATTTATAATGCTTGTCTCCAGAGGTGGGCTGCAGCACAGTCTAAAAGTCAAATAGGGGAGACACACCAGCTGCCATTCCAAACCTTGGCAAACATCACTGGCTGGGTCTCACTGGCAGTTGGTGTGGCTCCTCTATTTGACTTCTGGACTGTGCTGCTTCGCCTCTTTACTAAGGTGAAGTAGGAAGCACTAGAGATGAGATGTATGGCTTGCCGATTTTCACTCCCCCTTTGGCAATTCCTGACAGTGCCCCACAATGCATCAGCTTGGTGTCTCTCGCCCGGCTGGCTCCAGTGCATAGGCGCGAGATCTCACTAATTTCATAAGATCTTCCGTATTCAGGCCAGAGCTGGCAGTCGCTCCAGCCATTACAGTGGCTGGCAGTGGGCAACGACACCTGCAGCTGTCAAAATCGAAAGCTGCAGGTGTTGGAATGGTCAGTACCATCTTAAAGATAGCAGCGCCGATAATGACAGGGATCTTGCCACTCATCGCCGCAGTCATACATGGGGGAGAAGCGGTATCAGTGCACAAAACATGCACCGATACCACTTCTCCCTCATCACGGAGGATCATAAACATTGGGGCCAGGGTCTACTGTGGTATCCGCCAGCTAGAGAGGGGTAGCACAAATGGAGGCTGCAGACAGGCCATCCCCTCTCTTAATCTGTCCATGCATGGTAGACAAAATAAATGCAGACAAGAAAATTCAGAGCATGAAGGGTCCTACTCAGAAAGCTTACATTCTAATTAAGCCACTTTTGTATATTTACCAGCACCCCTCTCTCCTGCCATATGTTATCTATCCCGTTCTCATTGTCGTTGAATTAATATGTACTTTTATGTGTTGATAAAGGATGTTGTGGTTGTTGGAGAGGAAAATTTTACCACCCCTTGTTACATCCAAATGGAATCAGAAGCCTGTCACATCCTCACAGAGACATTAAGCACCTATGCATTGGTGGGACAGTCTACTAGCAAATCAGCAGCAAAGCGACTGACGTTAGCTATATTTGGTCCAGCATCCTGCACATCTCTGGAATACAACATTCAAGTTTACTGCTTAGATGACACTCAGGATGCACTTAAGGTATGCACAGCTTTAGTGTTTTCTTTAAATAACTCCTCATTTCAAAATTGTGTTGTTCTGTAAATGTACTGTAAGCAGTTGTCACATTAGGTCAAGTACACGTGGAAATCCACATCCACAACCTGGCATACTAAGGGTGCTTTCAACATTCTGCCAACACCAAAGAAATGAACAAAGAGATTTGCTGACAAGAACCTCCCCATGCAGGATGGCAATATCGGGGACAGTCAATGCGCTTGCAAGACCCGGCTTATACACCATGGCAGGGTATTTACTATTACTACTCTGGGACAAGTTATTTCTAAAACTATGTTGATGGGTGGTCTTTGTCACAGCGATTAGCGGCAATAAAAAATACACCCTTAAGCAAGATCTTTAGCCAGATAAATAGCCCTGATAGTGAGGGTGAAAGAAACACCTTCCACCATGGGCGTAGCTATAGTGGTGCAGGCGATTGCTATGGGGCCCAGAGGCTTACGAGGTCTCGGCTCCAGGTAAAAAAAAAACCCTGATCAGTCAAATGTTTTATTATTGAGATGGAGACAGCATTGGGTCTAATTCAGATCTGATCGCAGCAGCAAATTTGTTAACTAATGGGAAGAATCATGTGTACTGCAGGGGGGGGGGGGGGCAGAAATGACATGTGCAGAGAGAGTTAGATTTGGGTGGGGTGTGTTCAAACTGAAACCTAAATTGCAGTGTAAAAATAAAGCAGCCAGTATTTACTCTGCACAGACACAATATAACCCACCCAGATCTAACTCTCTCTGCACATGTTATATCTGCCCCCCATGCAGTGCACATAGTTTTGCCCATTAGCTAACAAATTTGCTGCTGTGATCAGGTCTGAATTAGACCCTTTATCTCTGTCTCAGCAAAAGCCGCAATCGCATAGCTCTCTGCATAGTGACATGACAGTCCAGTAGGAGCTGCTGGCTGTGGAAGCTCAACCACAGCAGCTCACCTCCCTCCTCACAGAACGCCCGATCCCAGCTCCTGGTGGTATATACCGCCATATATTTATGTATGTACTATGTATGTGTATGATAGATATATATATATATATATATATATATATAATACATTAAAAAATGTACCCGTCTCACTCACTTAACAAGAGCAGCACCTCACGGTAGAACCCCTGTTAGCGGGAACGAAAGCAATGTAGACAAAAAAAGTGACCCGGAGGGCGCTAAAGTATCACAACCAATTGTCCATATAAAAGTCTATATAGGGTTTGAGAATTGATATGTCTGGTTTCTTTCACCGTGTTTCTATTGGACTCGATTGAGAATTCCAACCTGGAATAAGTTTCCTGATCTCTTTAGGATCCAATTCTCAACCAGGTATTTCACCTAGAAAATAACCTCTCACCAGAAAAATTTAGACACCCGAGATATAAAACCTTTGATTAGTAAAATTCCCGATGTTTATTGGTAACATCCAACATAAAATATAATGTATACTTTCAACATTACATATAAGGTGTGTTCAAAGAAACAACCAGGTTACATAAAGCAGATGTGAACATGAGTGCCACCAATCACCCCAGGAAGTGAGCTCAGTGGTGGGGACTCGCCAATGTATACCCGGTGTCCTAATCACCTTATTAGGTTAAAACCCTACGCATTTCGTCCTTTTGGTAGGACTTCTTCAGGGGTATATATAAATCTAAAAATATACCTGCCAAACAAAAATTCCGAAGGGCAAGGAATAATGATGCCAATAATGGCGCAAGAGATGTCACACCTTCACTGGCCCAATTAAATTTGTATGTTTAGACGCTCCCAAATTTGTAGTTAGTGGAAGGCACATATAAAAACCGTTGTAATTCCTACACCGTTCACCTGATTTGGATGTAAATACCCTCAAATTAAAGCGGAAAGTCTGCAGTTAAAGCACATCCTGTTTGTTTCATTTCAAATCCATTGTGGTGGTGTATAGAGCCCAAAATATAAGAATTGTGTTGATGTCCCAATATTTATGGACCTGACTGTATATATATATATATATATATATGTATATATATATATATATATATATATATAGTTATTCGTAAATACGCAGTCCAAGCTTCATCTTTTCACAACAGGGGGGTGCTCCACAAGTGCCAATTGGTCCCGAAATATACATTTGTAAACTAGAAATGCAGGCACTCACCATTAATAGCAGGTTTTCTTTTTATTGACAACTTACAGATACATTCCCCAGGTAGTCAGTCTACGTTTCGGTCAGAGCATGACCTTTGTCAAAACTTTACATGCTAACACAGGGATCAGTAGCAGATGTGCACCTATATATCATGCACTTATAAATATATGGAATCTATATGTTTTACCGCAACACGGGATGCCGTCTGTCAATATACCGACAGCGGCATCCTGTCTGTTGGAAGTGAGGCAGCGAGGCCCCTCGTGGGCTCGCTGCGCTCGCCACACTTCGAGCCCAGTGACTCACTTCACTCACCACATGTTATATTCCCACTTGGTTGGTGAATTGGACCCACCAACCGAGTGTAATGCTCTGTGGGTGTCAGGATTTTGTTCGATATTTCACCGGCTGTCGGGATTCCAGCGTCGGTCTCCTGAACGGTGGGATCCCGACAGCCGGCATTTCACCTGCATCCTTTATATATGTGTGTGTGTATATATCTATATATATACATACATACACACACACACGCACACACGCACACACATACACACACACACACACATGCACACCACAGAAACCCCCCTGAATAAATCCTGTGTTTGCCCCTGGGTAGGCAGGGGCTTAGAGAAGGCGTCTGGGCTTTAGTAATGTAGGAAACTTTGACTAATCACGGAAGGTGTAGCCATGCCCCTAAAGAAACCTACAAAAATGAATACTGTATACCCGGGGGGAGGGGGGGGGTCCATGTGCCTTTCAGCCAGGGGCAGACGCAATGTGATCACTTGGCTCACTTCCCCCACAGTCACAGTAGGACTGCTGTAGCTCAGCATCAGCAGCCACCACAGATCCACTGCAGCACAGCACACAGCATGTATGCACATAGTAGGGAATATACATCGTAAGCTCCACTGCGGCAGGGGCTGATGTAAATGGTCCTGCGTAATATCTACATGCTATATAAATAATTGCAGTGAAAAATAAAGAATTTACCTGCACACAAGGCTGGCCCGAGCCAATTTTTTTTGGTAAGTGAAAATATATTTTGGCGCCCTTTAGTGGAATATATAGGGGCGTGGTTTCATGGGGAGGTTTCATGGGGAGGCTGCAGGGAGCTGACCCTGTCCGGCATTCCGTATACTGGTTCGGTGCGGGTTTCACCGATTCCCACAGTGGTGCCCTCCACTGTTGGCACTTTACGTGGCTGCATAGCCCGCATATGCTTTGGCCCGTCGCTGCCTGAACAGAAACAATATAACCCACCCAAATCTAACTCTCTCTGCACATGTTATATTTGACCCCCCCCCCCCCACTCCCTGCAGTGCACATGGTTTTGCCCATTAGAGGAAGATTTTATTTTTGTAATTAACGTTGAATTAGGTCTAATATGTAAAGTGGGTTGGGGTTGTGTTACCCGTGGCCGGGATCCTGGCGGTCAGCATCCCTACGCCGGGATCCTGGCCACAGAAGGCTGGTGGGTGGGGGGACCACAACGAGCCCTTGCGGGCTCGGTGGTGAACTGTGCTTGCCACAGGTGATATTCCCACTCTATGGGTGTCCTGGACACCCATAGTTGGGGATAGTCCCTGCTAGTCGGCATGTCGACTGTTGGGATTTCGAGTGGGCGGGATGTAGGGGTCTGTATTGTGACCAGAGTCTTCTTACCACCGGTCACATAATTACATCCCATGTAGAGTTATGTGTGAACTGTGTAGAAGGTAATTGGATAGAATAGCTTATAGATGAAATGTGGGTGGTTCTGGAATTTCGTGAGCTTCCTGAAGAGTTGAATTCTCAGGAAATGCTTGAAGGTTTGGAGACTAGAGGAGAGGCTTGTGTATTGGACAGCATTGCACTGAGTGGGTGCTGAACAAAAAAGTCCTGTAACCATGACTGGAAGCAGGTAATTTGTGTGTATGAGAGGCACAGATCTTGTGCAGAACGGTGGGGTGAGCTGGGAGATATTGGCCCTCATTCCGAGTTGTTCGCTCGCTAGCTGCTTTTAGCAGCTGTGCAAACGCTAAGCCGCCGCCCTCTGGGAGTGTATCTTAGCTTAGCAGAAGTGCGAGCGAAAGGATCGCAGCGCTGCTACTAAAAAAGATTGTGCGGTTTCTGAGTAGCTCGAGACCTACTCCTAGCTTGCGATCACTGCAGACTATTTAGTTCCTGATTTGACGTCACGAACACGCCCTGCGTTCGGCCAGCCATGCCTGCATTTTTCCAGGCACGCCCGCGTTTGTATCTGACACGCCTGCGTTTTTACACAGAATCCCCGAAACCGATCAGTTACCACCCAGAAACACCCACTTCCTGTCAATCACTCTGCGGTCAGCAGTGCGACTGAAAAGCGTCGCTAGAGCTTGTGTAAAACTGCATCGGTTTTTGTGAAAGTACGTCGTGCGTGCGCATTGAGCCGCATGCGCAGAAGTGCCGATTTTTAGCCTGATCGCTGCGCTGCGAACAACAGCAGCTAGCGATCAACTCGGAATGACCACCATTGTGAGTAGAGATGTATGTTGGTGTAGTTTGGTTAATAGAATTATGTGAAAATATTTTATAGGGAAATCGGTAAAATACAGCTAGCCAATGGAGGGACTGACAGAGCAGAGCAGCAAAATATGAACGTTTTGTGAGGTGGGCTACAGGAATGGGAAGTGTCAGGTGGACAAGGTTAGGGGCTAGGAGCGTGTCACCCACAAGGGGTGGCTTGTGAGGGGGTGAGTTCCATCACCTCTCTAGGACCACTTTAAGCACTGCTTAAGATTAACATTATCTAGGACACTGCTATGGGGCATAACATTAGGGCACTATCGCGGGACATAACATTAACTAGGGCACTACTATGGGGCATAACATTAGCTTAGACACTACTGTAAGGCAAAACATTAACTGGGGCACTACCATAGGGCATAACATTAACTAGCACACTACTTTGGGGCATAACATTAACTAGGGCATTACTAACTAAGGGGCATAACATTAGCTAGGACACTGCTGTGGGACATAACAATAACATGGGCACTACTACTATGGGGCATAACATTAGCTAGGACACCACTATGGGGCATAACATTAGCTAGGACACTGCTGTTGGGCATAACATTAGCTAGGACACTGCTGTGGGGTATAAACAATAACTAGAGCACTACTGTGGGGCATAACATTAGCTAGGACACTGCTGTGGGGCATAAACAATAACTAGAGCACTACTGTGGGGCATAACATTAGCTAGGACACTGCTGTGGGGCATAAACAATAACTAGAGCACTACTGTGGGGCATAACATTAGCTAGGACACCACTGTGCGGCATAACATTACCTAGGGCACTGCTGTGGTGCAAAAATTGAACAACTACTGCAGAGAGAAGTGTCTCTCTAGAAGCATAACATTGAGGCTGGGGCCCTTTCAAAAAATTGCTATGGGGATCATAAAATGCTGGTTATGCCCCTGCCTTCCACTATAAATAAAATGCAAAGGGTGGAATGCATGAGACATGCCACCACTCAGCACATACATATTTACATTTATTAAACCCGTATGCATGAAGATTTCAGCAAAGGACAACTCTCCCAATAAGAGCTGCCCATTGCGGTGTGGGAACTTCCGGGTTTATGATCTGGGAGTCCATCTGCACATTCGTCATATAACATACAGGGTGCTAGGAGGGATCCAACTGGAATCCTCTCAGAGGGCAATGCATAAAGTATCCCATAGGATTCTCTTGGATAACAACATCTGAAGATGGCGTTACCCACCGGGTCCAAGCTCCGGAATATATTGCAATCCGAAGCTTGGTGCATATGCGATAACTGCATTTTTCGGAGGTGTGACTGAAAAATGCATGTTGATGCATCCTGCTTAAAGAGTCTTCTTAACTGGGAGGGATGTATTAACTCCGCGGGGACCCATGTGCAGTCGGCCCTCTCCGCTGATCTACAGCGCCCCTCCCCAGCTTGCATTTTACCTTGTGCCAGCAAGCGGTTTCCTCCTCCTACTCTGCTCCATCTGCCCAGTGATAGGAAGATGGGGCATATGCACACGGTGCCAGAGTTTTTGCTTCCACATGCGCAGCGCCATCTTCCCGAAGATGTCACTGGGAAGTTGGCGCCGTGGAAGAACACATCCTGGCTGTACCCACTGTAAGTACGCATATGTTCCATTCTCATAGCCAATTTATATGCTCAATACGCAGAGCTGAAGTTCTATGGAGTTGTGTGCAAGTTGGATTGATGATTCTGTATCTCTGGATTCATCCATGCTACTCAAACAACAGCTCTGGATATTAGTTAGCTTTTAAGGAAAGGGGCTGACTTCATAATGTTAATAATATCAGCACAACACAAACACTTGAGTATGTAAAAACAATCCCAGACGTCTGCACATAGGAAACATTATATAGATAGCACAATATGTCAGTCTGAATGATGAGGAAATGTAGCATTTAATTTGTTTTTAGTGATCTATGTATAAGCAAAATAAGCATTGTGGTCATAAATGGAGATATATGGTAATTGGGTAGTAATTATTAATTAATCCTGATACATTATGATGCAGTCATTGGTTACACCACAGTTAATTAGCTTGATTTTTATCCGTTTTTGTCATCGGGAAGGATGGCTTGTGGCAAAGTTTTTTTTCTTTCCGTTAATAAGAAAATATTACATGATGCCATCTGAGGATTGTGTGGGTTTACCTAGATGATGTTATTGCTGTAAATAGGAATAGAACACATGGGCTGAGAGTTAGTGTTGAACTTGTACATGTGGTATGTGCAAGCTGTCCTCTGTTTCTTAGGTGGAAATATAGTCAAATATATTTTGTCATGTAATCTGTTCCAGTGATATAGACCCATTCTGTTCAGTAAAACCTTCCTGAATGCTCACACTACCATGTATGACAAGGGAATAGTAATTATATTATTTTCCAACCCACCTGATCTTGTCATCTGTATAATGCAGGAAGTGCTACAGCAGGAAAGGAAAGTTGGTGGACAGCTACTGGATGAACCTAAAACTCTTCATTTTAAAGGGAGTACTCATAACCTTCGTCTATCCATCCATGACATCCCCCACTCGCTTTGGAAAAGCAAACTGCTAGCTAAATATCAGGTAAGTTATACAATCCCAAACTCTGTCAAATAATATTAAAAGCACCTCCATACAGTATATACAACTTTAATAAAGGTGCAATTAGGTGTAATTGGTGGCTCCCAGACCACTAATTAGTTGAATCAACTACAGTAATTAGATAATAAAATATATGGGCAGGATCTGTCTTAGGACCATTGTGACCTTTAATCAATTGAAATCTTTGTGCTCTCTACATAGTAACATAGTAACATAGTATCTGAGGTTGAAAAAAGACAATTGTCCATCGAGTTCAACCTATTTGTGGTCTCCTATGCATGATGATTTGACTAAAATTTCTGACTGATGCTGCTGTCAGCCGTTACATTTTATCCCTATTTATAGTAATTATAATGCATGACTATGCACCATACCCCTGGATATCCTTATCCATTAGGAATTTATCTAACCCATTCTTAAAGGTGTTGACAGATTCCGCCATTACAACTCCCTCGGGCAGGGAATTCCAAACATGTATTGTCCTTACCGTGAAAAAGCCTTTACGCCTTATTGTGCGGAATCTCCTCTCCTCTAACCTGAGCGAGTGTCCACGAGTCCTCTGTGTTGATCTAACCAAAAACAGATCCCGCGCATGCTCTGTGTATTGTCCCCTTATATATTTGTAGATGTTGATCATATCCCCTCTTAGTCTCCGCTTTTCCAATGTAAACATGCCTAGTCTTTCAAGCCTTTCCTTGTATTCCATCGTCTCCATGCCCTTAATTAGTTTGGTCGCCCTCCTCTGTACCTTTTCAAGCTCCCGGATATCCTTTTTGTAGTACGGTGCCCAGAATTGTACACAGTATTCAAGGTGTGGCCTCACTAGTGATTTATATAACGGGAGTATAATACTCTCGTCCCTAGCATCAATACCCCGTTTTATGCATGCTAATATTTTATTAGCCTTCTTTGCTGCAGTCCTACTTTGGGTACTACTGCTTAGCTTGCTATCTATGAGGACACCTAAGTCCTTTTCCAGTACAGAATCCCCTAATTTTACGGTTTTTACCCCATTTAGTAGGTAGGTGTAATTTATGCTCTCTGTGAAGCAATTTGTTAAATATTTAGCACTGACAGACTGGTTGCTGATTCCGTCCACTTTAGTTGCTGGATTTGGCTAAAATAATTCAACAAACAACTAGAATCTAAAAAAAACCTAGCGGAATTTTCTTAAATCTTTTACTGAACCAAACTAACACATTGTATTTAGAATAACAGTGAATGTACCTTTATGTATATGTCCTGCAGATTTCATTTTCCCACTGACCACATTCAGGGGCATTTTACTGAAAAAGTCTGTTTCAAAATTGTTATACTGTCACCTTGTGACTAGCTTCTGTTTTCTGGTGTGAAATACTTACGGCAGTACTGTATATATATTATATAAAGGAATGAAATAGCAGCAATCTCTGTTTAATAAGTAGCGTATAATTTTCCTATTAAATGGTGTGCACTGCTAGCAAGGCCCATTATAGATGAGTGACAGATGCCGGTATACACCTGATATGTAATGTCACTACTCAGCACGACCTTATGCTCTAATAATAATACAACTGCTGTTTCCTATTAGAATGTAAGTAGTTGGGCTGTGAAATCACATAGAGCCAGTGGTTATCTTCAGTGTTAATTGTAGTAGTAGTTTTACTGCTGCAATTTTGATGTATAGTATAGGGGACTATTTAACAAAAAAAATGCAGCATATTATGGCAGTAAGGAGTGATGTTTTGTAGGCTTCATCACAGATCTGTTGCTCCAAGACTGTCCAGGTGAAGAAATTGGCACTGAAGTGATTGATATTGCTACCCCTTCACTGCCCTTTCTGACTCCTGCGCTTCTTCGGCAGTTTGATTTAGCGAAAACCTACAGGATGGAGGATGCTGGAGAGAGATTGCAGGATCCCTCTCTTGTGGGAATGACGCCATAGGTACAAAGCAGCTAACGCCATCTGAAGATGGCGTTATCAAATGGAGTCTAACCCCCGAATAGCGCAGATAGATAAATAGGGATGAGAATGAAATCCCCATTGAAAATAATGGGAGCTGTGGTCTGAAAAGCTACAATAATTAGCCTTCTGCAGGAGATTTCTGTAATTTCTCCCGTGTTAGGAAATTGTTGAATAGACCGAATGCTGTAGTTCCAGCATTATTTCAGTAAAATGTAAATTATTTCAGTAAAATTTCATTAATTCAGTAAAATAATAATAATAATAATAATAATAATAAAGAAAAAAACGACATGATGGAAGTGAGAACCGCGATGAAAGCTCTAACAATATTAGAGATGATGTCTTATCCTTACTGTCAGCAACCATCTGATGTTGGGCTGATGTTTCATCCAGTAAATCTGCTGGTCTGGCAAGGGCTGTTACCTTTGGCAAGACCTCAGCAGCATTGTGTGAGGCTCTCAGTATGGATGGGATAGAGTGCTAGTTCAGCAACTTCTTCCCATAGCCTGCAGGCTAAACAACTTCTCTTCAGTGCTTTCAGCTTCCATTAGCCAGGTTTCACTCCATAGCCCACCTCTCCCAAGGGAGCTGAACAGTGTGCTGGTAATGTGCTGAAGTAATAGAGGCTGCAGGAAGAAGCGCTAGATTGCCTCTACTGCCAAGGAATAGACTGGTTGTGAATAACAAGAGCTGGCCCTTGTAGTACAAGCTGCATTTTTATTGGCACTGTGTCTCCCACTTAGTGGGTTGTGTAATACACGAGTCCAAATTCCCAGTAAGTATATGAGGGGATGGAGGTTCTGCTGAGATGCTGCCGCTGTGCTAACAGATCTCCTAAACATCTTGTATTTCTCATGAACTTAACATCCTCTGTTTTCAGTATTCTGCTTCCAGTCACTTGTTAACTACATTTCCCAATTAAAATGTGACATCCTTATTATAAAAGACTGTTATAAAAATAGTGCTGAGTGAATCAGTTATGCGTTTCCTGGAACAATATACTAATTTCTGCTATTGACTGTGTGCTCTCCCAGGAAATTCCTTTCTATCAGGTCTGGAGCGGCTGCCAGAGGAATCTTCACTGCACCTTTACTCTGGAACGCTTCAGCCTCAGCACCACGGACTTATCATGCAAGCTGTGTGTCCGGCAGGTGGAGGGGGAAGGACAGATTTTCCAGCTGAACTGTACAGCAACAGAGGTACATATATAAGTCCATTCCCTTTCAAATGTCACATTATTAGAAATGATAAAAGATATGCCATATTGGCAAGCAGTGGAATTGTCTTTTTCTGAAATAGTAATACCTACTAAGTCAGAATTAAGGAGACTAATGCTATTTTAATTGCAAAGCAATACCTTCATTTGCTCAGTATTTTATTTTATTCTAGCTGCATATTAGAGATCAGCTGCTGACATCTCCCATATCATGCTTATATGAAGCTAGAGCCTCATTGCATCAGATTGGGAATGATGACTGAGATCACCAAGGGAAGCCAACAGTCATATTCCAAATATGTGCTAATATTTGTATAACACCAGGCCATACCTCACCACATTCCTGGTTGGAAAGTCAGGACATACTGTACTATATTATGCGGTCCCCCACTCTCCCTGCTACCAGACAGTTCTGATTAAAGAGAGGCCATTAGAACCAGAGTTTGTGATCTGCAGAGATAAAGGGCCTGATGCCAATTTGTATGCAAAAGCCTACACAGCTGCCATTTTCAGGCTACGGATTTGCTAAGCAGCGCAAGTGAAGCAGCCGCCTAGAGATGTCCACCAGAGCGTTCGCAAATTCCTCAGCAACGGCATACACATACGCAGCACCGACGCAGAAACAAGGAGCATCGCCCCAAAGGAGTGAGTCTATTGTCACGGATACTGGCTGCGGGAGAAGCGATGCTGGTGCCATGTTTCGCTACGTACGGGAGCGCAGCTGTAGGCAGCAAGCACGCCCCCAAAGCGGCAATGACACGCCTGCGTTTTTGCCACCACTCCCCGTTACATCCCCCAAATGGTTCCTTCCTGACACTCACTTTGCAATTAAATCCTTACTGCGAGCAGAATCACAAAAGTTCTTTGGTGCATGTGCAGTGCAATTGCTGTACATGTGCAGTCTTCCGATAATCACTAAGTTGCATCAACATTGGCATTATGTACAAATTAGAACCAGGCCCAGACCTTGCAGATAAGTCTGATTTCCATTTAATGTTATTAATAATTAGTACAGTACCGTGAGCCCCTGTAATTATTATGTCACCAAGGCATACTTATGTTAAGAATATTGCAGTGACCAATTGTGTCTGGTTTTAAGGATAACATAAGTCATCTTTTGGATTTTTATCACTGCAATTAACCCTACTGTACCTCACTGTGGATCACTGTGAATCTAATTGAGGCAGGGATGTGTTCCAGACACAGAGCGGGATGCATAAACAGCAAAAATGCTGGCAACCCTCCGAAAATGCAGTTTTCAGAAGGTTGACTGCATTCTGCATATGCACCAAGCTCCGGAAAGTGAAACTTGTCAGAGCTTGGACCCGATAGGCAATGCCATGTATAGATTAGATTGGGTTGGCTAATAGAAGCATATGAGCTTCTCTTTGCATTGTTCTCTTCGCATCCACTCAATCCCTTCCAGTATCTCCTGCAGATCGTGCAAGGCCATGCATACACGGAAGGGCTCCCGCATCATAAGCCCAGAGGTCCTTATGTACATCTCCAATATAAATTGTTTGTTCTTCTCACAGGAACCAAGCTGTATTATTGATTATCCTCTCATGGATTCAGCAAGTACCATTACTACTATTATAGGACCAAGTGCTTTTAGTATTCCTCTAACTATTCGTCAGAAACTTTGCAGCAGTCTAGATGCTCCACAAACGCGAGGTCATGACTGGAGGATGCTGGCCCACAAGTTGCAATTAGACAGGTGAGCATGTCAATATCTGACATTAACAATACATTTTTGTATCACCTTTGCAGTCAATAAATAAAACAAATGATTAGTGCAAAAAATCAGAACAAGGTATTTTGTTTTACATCTCTTTAATGTACAGTACACCTATGCTAGGACTATTTTAACTGAGTATCACTGCTTCCATTGCTGTATGAGGGATATTTCATTTTACCTCTTCAAAATGAGCAATATATTTTAGAATGCCCTACACAGATCTATATAATAGAATCTACTACTGATAAAAATGATGTCATGACCTCTGAAACCCCCCCCATCAGTGTCAGAGGTGCACAGGAGAGAGTAAGGGACTTCTGACAGATGAGCCATGACCGTGACACTTGTCATGCATGTGCATCTGTGGGCGCGCACTAAAAAGCCCAGTCTGTCCCTAAGTGTGGTGATAGAGAGAGACAGTGGAGCAGTGAGACGAAGGGGTGGTGAGAAAGTGTAGGAGTAGGAAAGAGAGAAAAGGTTAGGAAGAGTGTGGTGATCAGGACTATTTCTAGACTATAGCTCCCAGTGCAGAGAGTAAAAATGTGACACCCATCCCCCCCACCTCCCTACCTCCCACACACAAAGACTACCTTACACCTCAATTTTGCACCCTGCACCCCAAACATCGGAATATCAGAATCAGTATACAGGAATCTAAAAATGCAGCCTTGTCAGGAGTGTAGGATCTGCAGACCTTGCTTTATATCCCAGGCAGAGAGTGGACATACCACCTGGAGCAATGTGGATAGAAGATCCTTTATGCGTTTCCCCATCTATATCAAATGTCAGTGGCTTCCAAAAGGTGTAATCAAAGTCCAGTGTCTAAGATTTGACATACCCATTTCTCCCGGGTTCACGCTTGCACATTGCACGCCTTATCCAAGCCACATTCTGAAATGGGCCACATGCGCAGAAACAAGCTGTTTGGCTTCCTGAACACTTCAATACGATCCATGTCCACAGGGTCTTATGGAGATGGCAGCTTTAAACATCTGGCCACAGGCATCCTTCAGTTGGAGCCAGCATGGGTTGGGAGCCCCGTATGATTTCACGGCTTGCCTGTCCCTAGAAACAGCCCTGGAGGTGGTGAGAAAGTATCAGGGGAAGAGAGAGATTGGAGGGATAGAAGGAGAAAGATGATGAGAAATAGAGGAGGTTTCAAGGGGGGAGACAGAGAGAAAAATAAATAAAAGCCAGGCAACACCCTAGTACAATATAATGACATAATAGTTGCTTACATATAATGATACATTTTGTGAGCTCAACCAATATCTAATTTACTAGGAAGAAATGACATTGTTGAAGTATGAGACACAATGTGCCTAATGCCTCATGTTCACTGCAGGTGGGGCAGATATAACATGCACAGAGAGAGTTAGATTTGGGTGGGGTGTGTTCAAACTGAAATCTAAATTGCAGTGTAAAAATAAAGCAGCCAGTATTTACCCTGCACAGAAACAAAATAACCCACCCAAATCTAACTCTCTCTGCACATGTTACATCTGCCTCACCTGCAGTGCACATGGGGGTCATTCCGAGTTGATCGTAGATAAATTTAGCACAGCTACGATCACTCACACTGACATGCGGGGGGACGCCCAGCACAGGGCTAGTCTGCCCTGCATGTCAGTGCCGCTCCTCCCCGCAGAAGTGCAAAGGCATCGCACAGCGGCGATGCCTTTGCACTTCAAGAGTAGCTCCCGACCAGCGCAGCTTTAGCGTACTGGTCGGCAGCTACTCATCAGTCCCCAGCCCGCAGCGGCTGCGTGTGACGTCACGTAGCCACCGTGGCCTGCTCCCCCAACGGTCCGGCCACACCTGCATTGGTGGACCACTCACCCAAAATGGCGGCTTAACGCCGCCGTCCAGCCCCCTCCCGCCCAGCGACCGCCTCTGTCTCAGAGGCGATCGCTAGGCAATGACGGCTGACATGCGCCGGCGCACTGTGGTGTCGGTGCATGCGCAGTTCCGACCCAAACGCTGCGCTGCGACAAACTGCAGCGAGCGATCGGGTCTGAATTAGGCCCATTGTCAAGTGCTTGCTCTCTCAAAAGTACAAATGATCTTATCTGGTTAATTTTATTTCATTTGTACAGGTATCTCAATTATTTTGCTACAAAACCCAGTCCTACTGGAGTGATCCTTGATCTCTGGGAAGCGCAGAACTACCCGGATGGAAACCTCAGCACGCTGGCGGCAGTCTTAGAGGAGATGGGCAGACACGAGACTGTGGTATCATTGACAGTAGAAGGGAAATATTGATAGTACTTAGAAAATCTAAAGATGGAGAGGAACTAATAAAAGGACAAAGTAAACGAGATGAGAAAATGAACATACTGGAACGGAATACTGACCAATGAGTTTTACTACTTATATAAAAAAAAAAGACTTTGATATAAACCTTTCTTGTATATTAACACAGAAATGAAAAGGAAAAATCATGCAAAGCTGTATCTCAAATATTATAAACCAACCTGATGCTCGTTCAGTGTGTGGCTTGTTATAGGATTTTACAGTTTCCTAGGAAACGAAATTTATTGCTATCCAGATACATGGATAATCTTTCTATACAATCCCAGCTCCAATGGACATTGTTTACATCCACTAACGGACAGGGGTTCTTGATGCTGTCCCATGACTATTTATATATTTTGTGCAAGCCATCTAAATGAATATTGTCTGCCACTCCAGGGTATTTTTAGGAAAGCTATGGTACTTTATTTTCAGCAGAATTGAGATTGGGTGTACTGATTACTACTTCAAGTGTCATACAATCCCCTTGTGCAGGTTTTCTGTCCCCTGATCTCTCTATGAAAGAGAGTTCAATGTGTTCATATGGAAATCCAGTAGTAAGCAGCTACCAACACAGACAGCAAAACTAGTTTTTTTTATTTTTAAAGTGATTTCACAATCAGTCATCTAAAATCCAAAAGTAAATACAGGTTGAGTATCCCTTATCCAAAATGCTTGGGACCCAGAGGTATTTTGGATATCGGATTTTTCCGTATTTTGGAATAATTGCATACCATAATGAGATATCATGGTGATGGGACCTAAATCTAAGCATAGAATGCATTTATGTTACATATACACCTTATACACACAGCCGGAAGGTAATTTTAGCCAATATTTTATGTAGTTTTGTGCATTGAATTCACACAATTCATTTGTTTCATATACACCTTATACACACAGCCTGAAGGTCATTTAATACAATATTTTTAATAACTTTGTGTATTAAACAAAGTTTGTGTACATTGAGGGATACTCAACCTGTACTGCATAATATTTTGTTTGTACATGCATGTCAGTGCTGACAGGATTGCCTTGTTTTTGCTATTCTTGGTCGATTTGGAAAATCTTATCAACAGCAGTTAAGTTGAATATCAATATTTTCATCTTCTACTTCAACAAATATAATTTCGCAGTTTGTATATCTGTTTTATTTGTCTATTATTATATGTTAAATATGTATTCATTTTACATAATGTAAAAGTGGATTATTTGGGACATTAAGTGGAGCAGAAGGTCACAGAAAGCCATTGCGATGAGAGTTTGGAAAGAGAATAATCAGTTGGGCATTGAGTGAACATTTCCAGGAATAATTTTATTGGTAATCTGAGAAATGTTTTCAATTCTAGCAAAATGCCAGAATTGGATAGGGAATACTCTGTGGATGATTTTAGTAGTTGACTGGCTTCCATAAGGAAGAGTGGCTGTTTGTCACCGCACTGATAAATCCAGTTACTAGGAAATAATTAAGAGTGGTTTGATATATTTTACCTGAGGAATCAACATCTTCATTTATTATTCTGGTAACCCAATTCAGAACATTCAGAACTTCCATATTCATAGGATCCATGCTGATTCTCTGATTAATAAAAAGCAAGTCAGATTACTGTTGCTTACTCAGTGCAGTCCTTCATACTTAATAGCGGAACTTGATGTATTTGGACGATTACCTTAATAATAGAAGTTAGATCAGATTGTTACCCTCTTAAAGAATATGTACTGCATATCTCTTCTAACCACCACATGTAGCCATTAAAAATAAGCTGACAGCTCAAAGTGGCCCCAGTCTTCAAGTAACAGGAGGGGGGTATTTCTCAGCACCCTATTTCTATATGTGGAGTCAGGTAAACTAGAAAGTACTTTTCCAGAAGTATTTCATAAACCTGTCTTAAAATCAAAAGGCTCCAGCTGGGGGAATAATTCTCCTCCTAATTACACTATGCAGACCAAAGTGATTGGACACTGACAGCAAATAGCTCAATTAGATTTTATTAATATCAGTACTTTGTAGATCCAATATGTGCAGTGATTACTGCAGACATCCTTCTTGGCAAACTGTCCACAAGTTCCTGGACAACAGCAGGCAGTATGTTTTGCCATTCCACCTTAAGTACAGTGACCAACTGTGACACTGAAGAATTCGTCCCAGAGGTTCCCAGTGGGGTTACGATCTGGACTCTGAGCTGGCCAGTCCATCTTGGTTAACGAATTTTCTATATACCAGTCCAGCGTCACCTTGGAAACATGACAATGCACAGCCTACAATGATCTCGATTAGCTCCTTTTAGCAAACCTATACCCACTTTATACCTTCACGAACACGTATCTATTGCAGGAGCACACCATTTTGCTTGCGTGAGGGGGGTGTCCGATCACATTTGTCTACATAGTATAGAAGCACAGCTTTAAAAAAAAAAACTTACTGCTTAGCACCACTGGGAGTCAGCCCTATTGCCAATAATACCTACTTAACAAACTTTAATTAAGTAACATTTCACTACAAATGGTGGCAAGTGCCTCCAGTTTAGTCTTTTGTGCAAGAAAATAACAGATGCTGCACTCAGCATTGCCTTCTTTGCTAAAAGTTGCCATGAATTCCTAAGATGTCTCCTTGTGCTGCACCACTCACCAGGATTACCATAAAGATACCAGGATGGAGATCAGCAAATGATTCCACTGAATGTTCTCCTCATACCACAATTGGCTATGACATTTGTCCATTTCACCTGCAGAATTTTGCTTTGAACATTATATAGTTCTGACCCAAACACACGTGCAGCAGGATGAGCTAACCATCATCTCTCCAGCTCTTTATATAGAGTATACATTTGTGACATATGAATATACAACTGTAGTGCAGCATGGCACTGGAACCTGAACCTGCGTGCACTAAATTATCCCTGTGTGAACTCGATTTGAGTGAAATTTTGATGGTATTTTGCTCATCTCTACATGAAGGTTTTAATTCTAAACTGCCCACTATCATAAGTAACAAGGACTGCTACATTTCAGAAGCAACATTTCCTAGCTCAATAAGTCATTAGATTTCAAAATGTTTCAGATTTCTTACATTTTGTTGGTGAAAAATATATGTATACATACATATTTACATACATACATACTGTACATACACACACACACACACACACACACGCATACACACACACACACACACACATTCTGTACATACATACATACATACATAAATACATAAATCCACTGTATGGGTGGTCTTCACTATGCCGAATGTCGGGATCCCAGCGCACAGTATACCGGCGCTGGAATCTCGGCACCCGGCATACCGACATATATTCTCCCTCGTGGAGGTCCACGACCCCCCTGGAGGGCGAATAAAATAGCGTGGCGCGCATAGTGGCGAGCGCAGCGAGCCCGCAGGGGGCTCCTTTGCGCTCGCCACAGTGTCGGTATGCCGGCGGTCGGGCTCCCGGCGCCGGTATGCTGGTCACCGGGAGCCCGGCCGCCAGCATACCATACTACACCCCACTGTATACATCCACTGTTAACAAAGATACTGCTTTGACTAAACTGGAAGAGTTTCCTGCCTTTTACCATGCGTTCATGGACATTCTTCATGTATGCTGCCCTCTAGTGCTGAGTCCAGCAGAATACAATCTATTTATTTTTACTCCACCTAGATCTATTTAACTACAATTGTGCCTCTCATTTGGAACTACAAATTTAATTCAGTTTTTCTGGTTTTCAGTTTTTGGTTGATTTTTTAGAGAAAGTATACAAAATTCAGAGCGTTACGTTCGGCTTGCCTTTGTAACATCAGCTGCTTTAAAAAGAAAACTTTAAAAAAATTATGTTAAAGGCATGTGGCCAAAATACATATACCTTCTATTTATGTTATATATGCTTGCTTTTTTTCATTTTTAGTTTAATTTATCACCCTTATCTATTATTTCATGTGTGCACTATATTAAAAAAAAATGCTTTTTGCTTTTGTGATCATTTGCTTCAGAATGTCATCTTTGATTTGTTTTGTCAATATGACTATTGTTCTATATGGGCAAACACACATTGTTCTGGCTCCATGATACTCTGTCAGCGTCTGTAAGTGCTTTTTTTGTGCACATTACAAACGCTAGTATATCTGATGTTGCTTGAATATTACAGGTTAATTAAAAAAAGCTTTTTTTGTAGGATTTAAAATGCTACCTTAATGAGCAGTTTATTTTCAGCTATTTTCACCTCTAACATAATGCTTAAAAAGGCTCTTGTACGTAAAGCGACTCATTAGGCTTTTTAATAGGTTAGTTAGCTGATTACGGGAGATTCTGTCTGAGTTTATAAAATTAAAGAATTGATCAATGCTTTGTGACAGGATACAGTAATAGAATCTAGGTATTAGCTGGCCTTTACAACTTGTGCTCATTAAGTTAATACACTCGTGCACTCATTAAAGGTATATTCACTCTGGAACACGATACATATGTTGTAGTTATTGTAAAAGTCCATTTCGTACTGTATTTCTTTAATTGCTGCAAATCTTAATTGTAATCTGATACAGTATAAAAAGCTTCTTGTCACTTAACATAGATATATGTAAAGGTTCCCCTGAATGTCACATTGTACAATATGTGACATTATACATGTTATCTGGTTAGATTCAGGATCCAAGTAACGGCATGCAGTGTCTTTATCAATCAATAGCAAGCCTAGTGTGCGAAGCAGACATGCCTCATAATCACAAAGGGAAAGATAACGTAGTTTATGTCACTAGATTAAAGTGGAATTTGTGCCATCCACAGGGAGCAGCATTTATTGATGAGAACACCTGGCTCATTATGGGTCTCTTTATCAAAGGGAGAATATCCCTAAGGGGGACATTTACTAAGCAGTGATAAGAGCGGAGAAGTGAGCCAGTGGAGGAGTTTCCCCATCAACCAATCAGCAGCTCTGTATAATTTTATAGTATTCAAATTATAGATGTTACTTCAGTGCTGATTGGTTGACATGGTCACTTCTCCACTGGCTCACTTCTCTGCTCTTATAACTGCTTAGTAAATGACCCCTTTAATTTGATGAAAATGGAAGTTTTTGCTGCATATAATGGTTCTTGCTATTTATCAATTCTCTTATTTATGAATTAATTAAAAAGTCACTGCTGACCCAATGCTTTCTTTAGTTAAAATTACTTTTGTTTCATTTTTAATTTATATGTTTAGATCTTCATCACAAACACCGAGACCATTCTCTGCTGCAGTCCACGTCTCCCAGCATTGCTGGGTCACGTATGTTCAGTAGGAACCCAAATGTCTGGCAATTTAGTAAGAGTCACGACTTACCTACCTGAAAATACCATTTAATGGTAATTAAACTAGAGAACTGTCATTGGATAGAAGAGATTCTTCACTAAATCCATAGCCATACATGACAGTAGTGTGCATCATATGTAAATGCACTTTATGGAACTGCACAGGTCGCACTGCCATAGTATTGGGAACATAAATGAATACTACAGAATAGAAAATGATACAGAGATACTCAGTAATATAACCAAACTAGCGTAATGTTTGCAATGCAGTCTTGTACATGTGATAACTACTAATACAGTATGGCAACCTACTTATTCCTGTACAAACAGCATCCTGCAATAATTACATGACGAGATACTGGGAGCCTTCATTAAGCTATTTATATCAACATTCACATATATTACCCACATTTATATACTTTGCAAGAAAAGAGCAAATGTACCTCTAATTATGTTATCAGTAATGTAAAATTAATTTAGGGAAATTATAATAATGTGGTTTGTTTTTTTTACACAAAACAAATATTATTTTATACTATGATAAATTGTGTTTCCTGTAATATTAGTTGGACACTGTCATCATGACATATGTATAATTTATAATTATATATAAGAGACTATGGTTGTTACCTTCTACGGTTGTTATCTTGTTATTTTCTGTAGCTGCAATTTTACATTTACAGTTTTGCTTTTTATGTTATTGGGAAATGTATTCCTAAAAGAAGATTGAGCAGATATCGCTACAGATTTACTCCCTTATGTCTCGCAACTTCACTCTACAAAATTTGGTAACTGCTTAATTGGCGATTGCCTACAGCTCAGACAGTCAGCAGGAGACCCAATGGACCTAATGTATTAACTCATAACAGTATGAGCTCATTTACATTTTTTAAGTCCTTTTCTGCTAGAGCCACATAAAAATAAAAATATAGGTGAAAATGGAAAAACTGTCAATAAATATCCCAATGTGAAGTAAATAAATATCTCTGAAACATTCAGTCATTTCCAAATTGTGAAGTAATTTATGTAACAGCATGTATTAGATATATGGATTTTGGAAAATAATATGATCTTACTGTATGAGACTTTAAAAATAGCGATTATTAATTTAATTGAGAAAACACACACCGAAATAAAGCTTCCACTAGCAAGAAGCCAGTGTTATAACCAATAAATATGCATTATTTAACATTCTGCAGTACAAGTAAGCATTAATTATAACACAATTTCTTGTAAGCTTCTACTGTACCCTACATTTTACAGGGTTGTGTTTGAAAAATGTCAGGAGCTGATTGGTTGGTAATTTATCTCTCACAATTTTAACATTCTTCAAGTATTGATAAATACCCCTCTAAATGATAAAAACATATCTCAAAGCTGAGGTCATGAAAGCACCAAATCTGAATCTGAATCCTGTACATTGAAATGTCAGTAAAATCTGTGAATTTGGTTAGATAAATTGGAATGATTTGGTCAAATTCAAAGCTTCCTATAAAGGTGCCAAACAGATAAAATAAATGTTAAATTTTATGGAGGAAACTTATCAAATCTTGGAGAGAGTGGAAGGAGATAAAGTAGCGATCAGCTACTAACTATCATTGTACTTTATCTATCTCTCCATTTTATCCAAGTTTATATGTAAAAATTAAAAAAACAACATTAGAGCTATTCAACATTCTCTGCCTTGAGTAAATGGTGCAAAACCACAGTATTCCTTAGCCTGACTAGCCAAACAATTGTTCTAAATAAAAAGAAGGAGCATGAAGGGCAATATGTTAGAAATTTGCTTGACCCCACTAGGAAACTGTATTGATGAATTTAGATCTATATGGATGTAGCAAAATTGGCAACAGACCTGATTGTTCTGTCTGATGAAAAGCCTATTATGCCAAATGACTGGAAAATAGTAATTACCCAGCGCAAGTGAAACCTGAGCACAGGGCTAGACCCTTGGAGAGACTATTCCGCAACAAAACTAAAGTATTTTAATTAATAGTTTGTTATTTTTGCAGCAGTGATTACAGGATGCTATGTTATGTAAAAAGCATATACATTTTTTTCCATGATGATGCTTTGAAACAGTTGATTAAATAATTCCAATTGGTGTCATAAAATATCCCATATAAAATAGTACAATTGCAAACTACTTGACTGCTCATCCAGTAAAACATCTTATCCGTAAGCCTTACTTTTACACAGGTGTTACGCTTTGCCTGCATTTAACTTGGATTTTCAATAATTTAGCATTACATATTTGATAAGTGATTTGTTTAAGATCTGTTTAAGAACTGGGAAACATAACATTCGCCTCTGGTTTGGACAAACCCCGTGGATTCCTAAAGCTGAGGATTTCATTCTCAAGTATTTTTATTACAGCAGTATTACTGCAAAAGTGTTACTTACCTTTTTGGCTATAGAGATAAAGAAACCAATTTAGTTTGTCTTTTCTTTCCCTCCAGCTGTATTTACTATGCAATTCCTTTTTCTAAAAAAAAAAAAAAAAAAGATATGTACTGCGAAAGAAGTGCTATCCATTGTATTCTTTGTATTTCTGTATAGTGAGATGTACTGTAGTTTACTCTTCTCGGTGTGCCTCATTTATTTCCTCCCTACCTTCCCAAACAAGCCTGTTTTGTTTATCACCGTTTGTAAATGCCTGCATTTATTCTGTCAACCTGACATGTACAAAGTGTAATAAATTTTTTTAAACAGGTAATAAATTATATTTATAAGCAATTATAATGTTTTGATTAGTTTATTTTGTATATTTTTGTTAGAGAAAAAAAAATTTTTATTACAATATACAGCTGAGATAAATTGTGAAAATTAAAGAAAGTACGGTGTTCTAGAACAAGAAATAAATAACACTAAGAGATGTGTTCGGTAAACAGTAACTAGAGGAAAGTCTGAATTGAGATATACTGAGGACGTTTGGTTTAGAGGCAGAGGCTACAGGAGATTCCTTGATGTTGGAAGGTTAGCTATCCCAATATATAGCTACCGCATATACTCGAGTATAAGCCGACTTTTTCAGCACTTTTTTTTGTGCTGAAAAAGCCCCCTCGGCTTATACTCGAGTCAGTGCAGGGAAGGAGTGGGGACACGGAGGGCAGTCAGTGCAGTGTGAAGGAGGGACACGGAGGGCACAGCGCGTGCCTCTCCTGTGTCCCTCCGGCGGCAGCGGCGGATCTATTAAAGGAAGTACCCGTTCGTGAGCTCTGATTGGCTCACGAACCGGCACTTCTTTTAACAGACCCGCCACAGCCGCCGGAGACGCAGGAGGGACACAGGAGAGGCGCGCGCTGTGCCCTCCTAGTCCCTCCTTCACAAGACAGCGTGGGAGCGGCGGAAGGTAAGTAACTGGCACTCGGGGAGCATATTTGGCACTTGGGGGGGGCACATATCTGGCACTGAGGGGGCATATCTGGCACTATGAGGGCATATCTGGCATTGATGGGACATATCTGGCACTATGAGGGGGCATATCTGGCACTATGAGGGCATATCTGGCACTGATGGGGCATATCTGGCACTATGAGGGGGCATATCTGGCACTATGAGGACATATCTGGCACTGAGGAGGCATATCTGGCACTATGAGGGCATATCTTGCACTGAGGGGGCATATCTGGCAGTGTGGGGGCATATCTGGCAGTGTGAGGGCATATCTGGCACTGTGGGGGCATATCTGGCAGTGTGAGGGCATATCTGGCACTGTGGGGGCATATCTGGCAGTGTGAGGGCTGTGTATGGCTAGAGCTGCATTTCCCACACTAGGCTTATACTCGAGTCAATAAGTTTTCCCAGGTTTTGTGGTAAAATTAGGTGCCTCGGCTTATATTCGGGTCGACTTATACTCGAGTATATACGGTATATTGTGCACAAAGTTTCCAACTTTTTTAATCAAGTGGCTTATATAGTTGTTGTTTTTTTCACACATCTTGAAACAACACAAAAAAAAGAAAACAAAAAGACAATGCAGGGCAAGTAACACATATGACATGAGTGTCATGACAGAATTTGCCGGAATCAACAGAAGGACGTAACAGTAGGCATTGCATCCAGTACAGATTACAAACATTGAGGTATCACGATCCCCATACCTACGAAGGCCACCAGCAATCCCAAACTTTGTGATACTTCTGGGCAGCATCTTTCATGATCAGCAGCATCACTGACAAGAGCCATCCATGTATGCAAAAAAGAGAGATCTGGTACAAGCCATGTCCTTAGCTTAGGTGGATAGGCACATTACATATTTACAAATAACTTGGTTAATGTCCTCCTCAAGTGTTATACCAAAATGGAAAACTGGGGGCTGCACAGAGTGGACCACAGGAGCAGTAGTTCCCAAATACCTCTCCAGAACTCAGAGGCCCCAGACACTCCCAGAACATATGCCAAAAAGCGTTATTGGCAGAACCCCATGTTCGGCAGGCAAAGTTGTCGAAGAGGCCCATCGTATATCGAGACATGGTAGAGTAGTATACTCTATGCACTATATAGACATGAATTTGAGATAGGCAGTAACTTCCCTTATACAACCAGTAATTTGTGTCCAGTTCTCAGAAAACAGTAAATATACTGTAGAAGAATTAACAACCTGGAGATAGGACAACCAGGTCCTCATACAGTGCATCTGGAAAGTATTCACAACGCGTCACTTTTTTAACATTTTGTTATGTTACAGCCTTATTCCAAAGTGGAATAAATTAATTTTTTCCCTCCAAATTCGAAACACAATACCCTATAATGACAATGTGAAAAAAAAATTTTTTGAGATTTTTGCTAATTTATTACAAATAAAAAACTAATTGGACAGCACAATTTGATATGTGACACTTGTATATTATTACCAGTTATTTATATAGTGCTTTACAGAGAATATTTGTATTTGGCCATTCACATCAGTCCTTGCCCCAGTGGAGCTTACAATCTACAGTATATTCTCTACCACATGTACACGTAGACACATTCATGCTAGGGTTCATGTTTGTTGGGAGCCAGTTAATCTACCAGTATATTTTTGGATTGTGGAAGGAAACCCATGCAAGTACGGGGAGAGTATACAAACTCCACACAGTTAGGTCCATGGTGGGAATCGAACCCATGACCTCAGTGCTGTGATGCAGTAATGCTAACCATTACACCATCTGTACTGCCCAGTATATTGTGCGTTACTGAGTCTGTATACTGAGTAGAACATACAGTAACTTGTGTTGGATACAAGCTGCGGCTGCTATATTGTAGCACTTCATGTACAGATTCAGAGACAGAGATATACAAGTGTCATATAGCAAATTAATCAGCACAACGAGCGCTGCGACTAAGACACATTTTCGGCAAAAAAAAAAACAAGCAAAAAAGATGCCCGACGTTAGAAGAGTCTCATTCAACCAGGCGTGCCAAGAGGGTCTGTTTGGCGTGACTGCAACAAAGATGTATGCAACATACTGTACCTGTATTTGTCCTGCTTCAATGTTTGCGTAAAATGATTATTTTTCCATTTATTAAATACGGAGGATTGCACACAATGGTAGTAGTAGTAATAATAATAATAATAATAATAATAATAATAATAATAACTTATTTCAGGTGTGGGAGGGAAATGTGTTAGAGGTGAGGAGGGACTGATGTGTTATAGCATAGGGGATACAGTATGTGCAACTTAGGTAATTGGGAAAGTGTTAAGTGTGTGGGGGACATATGTTTTACAGGGGGAGTGTGGTCATAAGAAATTTGTTACTGGAGTGAGGAGTGAGGCAAATGGGTTACAAGTAAGGGGGTGACAACCTATATATTAAAATTAAGTGCTGATAAAATGTCCTCTCGTTAGTGTGAGAACATGCGCATCAGACCGTATTCATAAAACACACAGAAGATGTGGATGGAGTGTGTACATTGACAGCACCAGTGTCTGTGACTGCACACAGCCGCCTCTACCACTCAGGGATGGGGGGAGAGACAGTGGTGGTAAGTGGTAACAAGAAAACCCAAAATTAAGCAACATCAGTGTGTAATTGAGCCGTGTGACTGTGCAGGAGCTGCCACAGCGGTATGGCTGTGAAGGAGACGACGAGCAGTGAAATATGTGGGGGAGGAGAAAGTGGCAAAAAATAGCTAGGCAATATCAATACATACATGGCAATATCAATATAGATAGCCAAATGTGTTATAAAATAGGTGCATTGCACACCCCATCCAGGAGCACACACTCATCAACCCACAATTACTTTTCAATGAGAGGAATGGCCCATGCCATAACAGGGCTCCCCCCAGTACATGTGACATCACAATGTCTTAGAGGATGGGGTGGGACCCATGAAGCTAAACAACCCATGCTCACTCCTCCTTTCATTTCTAAGTTTTGTTGCCAACCTTTGACATTTGTAAATCTCCCATTGTAACCCTTTGATTTAAAAAATACACCTGTGAATGAGGCTTATTGTATTTTTAAATCACAAGAGTGCTAGACTTATTTATACAATCATCAAAAAAATAGATGTCACAGAATTATACCAGTATCAAATTTACCAGCTAATGTGTGCTTAGAAGTATTTATAATGGGCGCATACTGTGTGGGGCCCACGGCCACAAACTGTGCACGCTGCACCCAAAGTATACTTGCCTTGTGCTTGTAAGCGAGTCCCTCCTCCGCGCTGTCTTCCCAGTGACATCCTCGGGAAGATGGTGCCGTGCAGTGAAAGCAAAGATTCTGGCACTGTGCCAAACCTTTGCTCTCTTGTGCATATGAGCCATTTTTCCAAATATCACTCAGAAGATAGTGCCGTGGAGGAGGGTGGAATCTCTTGCAGGCACAAGGTAAGATGTAGGGCTGGGGGAGGGGAACTGTTCAGGGGATGGGGCCTGCTGCACATGCGCCCCCGCGGGCATTATTTTTCCCCTAAATGTGAGTTATAAGGAGATTTATGGTAAGAACTTACCTTTGTTAAATCTCTTTCTGTGAGGTACACTGGATTTCACAGGGAATAACATTGGGGATCTTGATCCGAGGCACCAACAGGCTAAAAGCTTTGACTGTTCCCAAGATGCATAGCACCGCCTCCTCTATAACCCCGCCTCCGTGCACAGGGGCTCAGTTTTGTTAACCAGTCCAATGCAGTAGCAGGTAGAAAAGAGACGACAACCGTTCATAGCCACACAGAATCACACAGGAGACGGTACCAGCGGCTAATGCCATACAAACCCAAAGAAGCTAAGTGCGTCAGGGTGGGCGCCCTGTGGAATCCAGTGTACCTCGCAGAAAAAGATTTAACAAAGATAAGTTCTTACTATAAATCTCCTTTCCTGCAGTGGTGTACACTGTATTCCACAGGGAATAACATCGGGGATGTCCTAAAGCAGTTCCTCATGGGAGGGGATGCACAGTAGCGGACACAAGAACCCGGCGTCCAAAGGAAGCATCCTGGGAGGCGGAAGTATCGAAGGCATAGAACCTTATGACGTGTTCACTGAGGACCACGTAGCCAAGGCACAATTGTTCAAGGGATGCACCACGGCGGGCCGCCCAAGAAGGTCCAACAGATCGAGTAGAATGGGCTTTAATGGTATCAGGAGCTGGTAGACCAGTCTGTACATAAGCATGTGCAATCACCATTCTAATCCAACTGACCAAGGTCTGCTTATTAGCAGGCAAGCTACGTTTGTGAAAACCAAAAAGAAAAAACAGAGAGTCCGATTTCTGAACCGACTCCGTTCTTTTCACATAAATACGTAGAGCCCATACCACATCCAAAGACTTCTCTTTGGATCACAAACCTGGAGAGGTAAATGCCGGAACCACAATTTCCTGGTTAAGGTGGAAGGAAGACACCACCTTAGGCAAATAACCAGGGCGGGTCCGAAGAACCGCCCGGTCACGGTGGAAAATCAGATAAGGAGACCGACAAGATAAGGCACCTAAATCTGAAACCCGTCTAGCAGAGGCAATATCCAGCAAAAACAAAACCTTAAGAGTAAGCCATTTAAGGTCCACGAACACTAGAGGTTCAACAGAAGCCTCTTGTAAGGCGTCCAGAACAACCGACAAATCCCAAGGGGCCACAGGAGGCACGTAGGGAGGTTGAATTCGGAGAACATCCTGAGTGAAAGTATGAACATCAGGCAAGGTCGCAATCTTTCTCTGAAACCAGATTGACAAGGCCGAAATATGAACCTTGAGAGTGGCCAGACGCAAGCCTAAGTCCAGGCACTGTTGTAGTAAGGCCAACAGATTGGCAGTACTGAACTTGAATACATCAACGTTCTTAGCAGCACACCATGTGAAATAAAAAATCCAGACCCTGTAATAAATCCGAGCCGCAGCCGGCTTACGGGCCTTCAGCATAGTTTGAATGACCGCCTCAGAAAAACTTTTGGCCCTTAGGACGGAAGCTTCAAGAGCCACGCCATCAAAGCCAGTCAGGTCAGATCCTGGTAGACACAGGGGCCCTGAACGAGGAGGTCTGGGCACTGTGGAAGCAGAAAAGGACACTCTATCGAGACACCCTGTAGGTCTCAGAACCAGCGCCATCTGAGCCACGCTGGAGCGAGTGGAAGTAGGATTCCTCCTTCTTGCTTGAACTTCCTGATTACCCTGGGCAGGAATGACACCAGAGGGAACATGCATGGCAGCCGAAAGTTCCATGGAATTGCCAGAGCGTCCACAACAAACGCTGCTTGAGGATCCCTTGTTCTTGCTCAGAAGACTGGAACCTTGTGATTGTGTCGAGACGCCATCAGGTCAACATCTAGTAGGCCCCACTTGTCCACTAGGAGTTGAAAAACTTCTGGATGAAAACTCCACTCTCTGGCGTGTGCGTTCTGACGACTGAGGAAGTCCGCTTCCCAGTTGAGGACTCCCTGAATGAACACTGCGGATACGGCTGGCAGATGGCGTTCTGCCCATTGAAGTATCCTTGACACTTTCCTCATTGCCATGCGGCTTCGAGTGCCACCTTGATGATTTATGTACGCCACCGTGGGGGGTGTTGTCTGACTGTACTTGAAAAGGCTCATTATGTATCTAAGGCAGGGCTAGTGTCAGTGCAATGAGCACTACCCGCAGTTTCAGAATGTTTATCAGGAGGAGAGACTCCTCCCTGGTCCACCGACCCTGTAGAGAGTGTTGCTCCAATACCGCACCCCAACCCCTCAGACTGGCATCCGTCGTCAGCAGGACCCAGTTGGAGATTCAGAAGGGACGACCCCTGCTCAAACGCTGATACTGGAGCCACCAGGACAGAGATAGGCGAACCTCCGGAGTCAGGGAGATCATGTGAGTCCTGATCCGGTGTGGTAAGCCGTCCCATTTGGAGAAAATCAACTTCTGGAGAGGGCGGGAGTGAAATTGAGCGTACTCTACCATGTTAAAAAGCCACCACCATGAGGCCCAGTACTTGCATCACCGAGTGTATCGACACACGTGGGAGAGATAGGAAGTGTCTTATTTTGTCCTGAAGTTTCAGGATCTTGTCCGGAGACAACAACAACCGCTGTTTGTGTGTGTCCAACAACACTCCCAGGTGCAGCATGCTCTGAGCAGGGACCAGGGATGATTTCTTCCAGTTGATGAGCCACCCGTTGGCTTGTAGGAAGTGGACTGTCAGTTCCAGATGACGAAGGAGAACCTCTGGTGAGGTTGCCAGGATCAACAGATTGTCCAGATACGGTAGGATCCTGATGCCCCAACGGCGAAGGGGAGCCGTCATAACCGCTATGACCTTGGTGAAAATTTGTGTAGCCGTGGTCAGACCAAAAGGTAAGGCCTAAAATTGATAATGTTGGTTGCCAATAGCAAACCGCAGGTTTTGCTAATGCGAAATGGCAATAGGGATATGTAGGTACGCATCCTGTATGTCCAGGGATACCATATAGTCTACGGTCTCCAAGGCCAGAACAATAGAACGAAGAGTTTCCATACGGAACTTGGAAACCTTCACAAATTTGTTCAAAGACTTGAGGTTGAGAATGGGCCAGGAGGACCCATTTGGTTTCAGGACTAGAAACAGTGTGGAATAGTACCCCCTGCCCCTCTGAGTCAGAGGCACCAGTATTATCACTCCTGTATCCAGGAGAGATTGCACCACCAGATGTAACGTTTTTGCTTTTACCTGATCCAAAGGGATGTTTGTTAAGCAAAACCGATGAGGGGGACGTTTCTTGAAAGAGATGGCGTAACCGTGAGTGACGACTTCCCTTACGCAGGCATCGTGGAGAGGACCTTTGCTGTGCGGTGCACGATGACGTCATCGCGCACCGCTCAGCAGTTACTCTCCACGAAGGGAAACTAGACGCATAGCGTCTAGTTCCCTTCAAAGATGGCGCCGAGGACGGGGACGGCAGCGGGCAGCGGAGGCGGACAGGGGACACAGCGGGCAGCAGTGGCGAATCTTGCCACGGTGCGGCGCCCTCCGGATGGCGCCAGCGCCCTCCGGAAGGCGGCGCCCCGGGCAAAAGTCCTGCTTGCCCGTGGCAAGAACCGCCACTGCTAAAGACATGTAGAATTCTTAAGTGTCCTGTAAATGCACAGCGCTGGATGCCGGTGGCTTTACAGAGGAGGCATCACCCAGCAGTCCCAGGTTCAGCGCAGCATGTGAGAAATGGCGCCCAAACGCTGACAGGGAGTGAGGGAGGCAGAGAGAAGCAACTCCAGGGTGGGAACATTTGCAGTAAATGGCGCCTGGGGCTGGGGGAGGAGATACAGGTCAAAGCCTTATCCCCTTGCTGGACTTCACCACCAGATACTGCGGGCCTTTGTAAAATGGATTTTTAGTCAAATCCAACCTGTGCCCTTGCCCCGGTGGTCTAGTGGGGTCCCTGTACGGCCACAGTGTCGACACCAGCGAGCGTGGTCCGTCTCCTAGAGACCGCGCCGGATCGCGATTTCAGTGGGTCCCACCTGGGGGACCCTCTTACCTCCTCCCTTGGTGTGGCCACGCGATCTTGGAGAGCAGCGGTGGTGTGTGTGTGCCTTGATGAGAGAACCAGAGCTGTCCGCTGTAAGTACCCGGCAACCAGGGCGCGGGAGTATACAGCGCCGCTGGGGGAGGTGATGGAGCTGCAGCATGAGATGTCAGAATGACATCTAGTATACAATACCTATGCTGCAGCCTTTAAAGTTTTCTATTTTCATTTAGAAAAGCTATTTTCAGGGCTGCTGGAGCAGCCCTCCCTGTTAGTGACCTGCTTGCAGGCACCAACTTGCAAACTGAGCTCCTGTGCACTGAGGCGGGGTTATAGAGGATGCGGCGCTATGCATCTTATCTTGGGAACAGTCAAAGCTTTTAGCCTGTTAATGCCTCGGATCAAGATCCTACTCTACACCCCAATGTTATTCCCTGTGGAATACAGTGTACCCCGCTGCAGAAAAATCTATAATAATATTAATTTTAAAGAGTGGTGATAAGGTAATTGCGATCATTTAAATAACTATTATACCACTATCCAGTCAGTTTTTATTAAGACAAAATCATATCTAACAAATGAATCCAAGAAAACTGCATGTGACTAATTTTTGTAACCACCAACATTTAATTACTTCTGGTTTTATAAAGAAAAAGTTAATAATTTGCTCAGAGTTCCAAAAGAAAACGCCGAACACATTGAAATGCACTGTATGATAATTATACCAATGTCAGCAATGTGTAAATCCTGAACACAAACCCTAAATCCTTTATCATCAGAAATCTGTTCATTTTAAATGTTAAGAAGCTTGTAAAATAAATATATATATCACATGCTGATGTGAAAGGTTATATTTAGAGATGAATGAAACATTTCTGATTTGGGTAAATGTTACAATGCTATGTCATACCCTGCAGAAAAACTGAAAATTATCAAGTTTAGCAAATATAATAGCATAGTCAGCAATTAAACATAGACCTAAACTTATCTATAATATAAAATATTATGCAGAATGCTAGGCTATATAAATAGCAGAGTGCTCAGTTTGATACTTTAATGCTCTGCTGTGCAATAGTTCTGAGTGCAATAGAGCTCAATAAAGCAGAAATGCAAGTACAGTAGCTAAGGACGCTGAGTTACAACAGCTCTGAGTGAAATTTTAAAACCTGTATCATTACATTTTCTGCGCAAACGCATTCTTTCCTTATTCCCAGCCCCCTCACTCCACCTGTGACAGCCTCTATCTCTACCCTGCATGTGTCATCTTCTGTCACCAATCCCCCTTCCATTGTGTGTTACAGATGGGGACTATTTACTAAGCCTTGGATGGAGGTAAAAAGGACGGAGATAAAGTACCAGCCAATCGGCTCCTAACTGTCATTTTTCAAACACAGGGGGATTTCTCTGACGTCCTAGTGGATGCTGGGAACTCCGTAAGGACCATGGGGAATAGACGGGCTCCGCAGGAGACTGGGCACTCTAAAAGAAAGATTAGGTACTATCTGGTGTGCACTGGCTCCTCCCACTATGACCCTCCTCCAGACCTCAGTTAGATTTCTGTGCCCGGCCGAGCTGGATGCACACTAGGGGCTCTCCTGAGCTCCTAGAAAGAAAGTTTATTTTAGGTTTTTTATTTTACAGTGAGACCTGCTGGCATCAGGCTCACTGCATCGAGGGACTAAGGGGAGAAGAAGCGAACCTACCTGCTTGCAGCTAGCTTGGGCTTCTTAGGCTACTGGACACCATTAGCTCCAGAGGGATCGACCACATGGAACTGGATTTGGTGTTCGTTCCCGGAGCCGCGTCGCCGTCCACCTTACAGAGCCAGAAGCAAGAAGAGGTCCGGAAAATCGGCGGCAGAAGACATCAGTCTTCACCAAGGTAGCGCACAGCACTGCAGCTGTGCGCCATTGCTCCTCATGCACACTTCACACTCCGGTCACTGAGGGTGCAGGGCGCTGGGGGGGGGGGCGCCCTGAGCAGCAATAAAAACACCTTGGCTGGCAAATATATCACAATATATAGCCCCAGAGGCTATATATGTGATAAGTACCCCTGCCAGAATCCATAAAAAAGCGGGAGAAAAGTCAGCGAAAAAGGGGCGGAGCTATCTCCCTCAGCACACTGGCGCCATTTTCTCTTCACAGTGCAGCTGGAAGACAGCTCCCCAGGCTCTCCCCTGTAGTTTGCAGGCTCAAAGGGTTAAAAAGAGAGGGGGGGGCACTAAATTTAGGCGCAATATTGTATATACAAGCAGCTCAGAGGCGGAACTACCGGCAGTGCAGGCAGTGCACTGCACTGGGGCCCGCCTCTGTCCAGGGGCCCAAGCATGTAATGAATCAAACTGACTCATTACATGCCGCTGTGCGCTGCAGGCAACCGCTGCCAGACGGGGGAAGGAGGAGGGAGCCGGAGGACGGAGCCGCAGCAGCGCTTTGTTACTGGTGGAGGCGCTGCTGCTGCTGCTCCTCTGCTTCCCTATAGGCTGTCTTCCGAGAACAGCCTATAGGGAAGCAGAGGGGCAGCAGCAGCAGCGCCTCCACCAGTAACAAAGCGCTGCTGCGGCTCCGTCCTCCGGCTCCCTCCTCCTCATTCTCTACTGCCCGGGAATCGTCGTCTGACGCAGCTGCACCGAGGAGCCTGAGGGTAAGTATAATTCTTCTTTCTTTCTTTCTTTCTTTCTTTCTTTCTTTCTTTCTTTCTTTCTTTCTTTTTCTTTCCTTCTTTCTTTCTTGTGCCTGCCTGCCGCAATGTGTAAAAAGGGGGGACTACCTGCCGCAATGTGTAAAAAGGGGGGACTGCCTGCCGCACTGTGTAAAAAGGGGGGACTGCCTGCCGCAATGTGTAAAAAGGGGGGACTGCCTGCCGCACTGTGTAAAAAGGGGGGACTGCCTGCCGCAATGTGTAAAAAGGGGGGACTACCTGCCGCAATGTGTAAAAAGGGGAATCTGCCTGCCGTAATGTGTAAAAATGGGGACGCTGTCTGCCGTAATGTGTAACAAGGGCACGCTGTCTGCCGTAATGTGTAAAAAGGGCACGCTGTCTGCCGTAATGTGTAACAAGGGCACGCGGTCTGCCGTTATGTGTAAAAAGGGGTAATCTGCCCGACGCTATGTGTAAAAATGGGGAATCTGCCTGCCGTAATGTGTAAAAAAGGGGGGCTGCCTGATGCTATGTGTAAAAATGGGGAATCTGCCTGCTGCTATGTGTAAAAAGGAGGAATCTGCCTGCCGTAATGTGTAAAAATGGGGACGCTGTCTGCCGTAATGTGTAACAAGGGCACGCTGTCTGCCGTAATGTGTAACAAGGGCACGCTGTCTACTGTAATGTGTAAAAAGGGCACGCTGTCTGCCGTAATGTGTAACAAGGGCACGCGGTCTGCCGTTATGTGTAAAAAGGGCACGCTGTCTGCCGTTATGTGTAAAAAGGGCACGCTGTCTGCTGTAATGTGTAAAAAGAGGAATCTGTTCGCTGTAAGGTGTAAAAGGGTCTCTACCTGGTGTAGTGGTGCTACTGTGCGGCGTAATTTGAATAATGGAGACTACTGTGTTGGTATTATTTTGTGGCCACACCCCTTCCCCACGAAGCCACGCCACTATGTATTTTTGCGCGCGCCTACGGCGCGCACTGCCCCTGGGGTGGACTTGGATGGGGGGGGGGGGGGCCCAAAGCATTTTGTCGCACCTGGGCCCACCGCTTGCTTGTTCCGCCACTGAAGCAGCTATTGGGAAAAATTCACTCAATATAGAGTTAATCCCTAAATTATATAGCGCTCTGGTGTGTGCTGGCATACTCTCTCTCTGTCTCCCCAAACCCCAAAGGGCTGTGTGGGGTCCTGTCCTCAGTCAGAGCATTCCCTGTGTGTGTGCGATGTGTCGGTACGGCTGTGTCGACACGTTTGATGAGGAGGCTTATGTGGTGGCAGAGCAGATGCCGATAAATGTGATGTCGCCCCCTGTGGGGCCGACACCAGAGTGGATGGATAGGTGGAAGGTATAAACCGACAGTGTCAACTCCTTACATAAAAGGTTCGATGACGTAACAGCTGTGGGACAGCCGGCTACTCAGCCCGCGCCTGCCCAGGCGTCTCAAAGGCCATCAGGGGCTCAAAAACGCCCGCTCCCTCAGATGGCAGACACAGATGTCGACACGGAGTCTGACTCCAGTGTCGACGAGGTTGAGACATATACACAATCCACTTGGAACATCCGTTACATGATCCCGGCAATAAAAAATGTGTTACACATTTCTGACATTAACCCAAGTACCACTAAAAAAGTGTTTTATGTTTGGGGAGAAAAAGCAGGCAGTGTTTTGTTCCCCCATCAAATGAGTGAATGAAGTGTGAAAAAGCGTGGGTTCCCCCGATAAGAAACTGGTAATTTCTAAAAAGTTACTGATGGCGTACCCTTTCCCGCCAGAGGATAAGTTACGCTGGGAGATATCCCCTAGGGTGGATAAGGCGCTCACACGTTTGTCAAAAAAGGTGGCACTGCCGTCTTAGGATACGGCCACTTCGAAGGTACCTGCTGATAAAAAGCAGGAGGCTATCCTGAAGTCTGTATTTACACACTCAGGTACTAGACTGAGACCTGCAGATAGTGCTGCTGCAGCGTGGTCTGTGACCCTGTCAAACAGGGATACTATTTTGCGAACATAAGAGCATATTAAAGACGTCGTCTTATATATGAGGGATGCACAGTGGGATATTTTGCCAGGTACAGTCCTTTCGGCTTCAGAAAAGCAAGCGGGTCAAAGGCGCTTCCTTTCTGCACAGAGACGAGGGAAGAGGGAAAAAGCTGCACCAGTCAGCCAGTCCCCAGAATCAAAATTCTTCCCCCGCTTCCTCTGAGTCCACCGAATGACGCGGGGGCTCCACAGGCGTAGCCAGGTACGGTGGGGGGCCGCCTCAAAAATTTCAGCGATCAGTGGGCTCGCTCACAGGTGGATCCCTGGATCCTTCAAGTAGTATCTCAGGGGGGTACAAGCTGGAATTCGAGGCGTCTCCCCCCCGCCGTTTCCTCAAATCTGCCTTGCCGACAACTCCCTCAGGCAGGGAGGCTGTGCTAGAGGCAATTCACAAGCTGTATTCCCAGCAGGTGATAGTCAAGGTGCCCCTACTTCAACAAGAATGGGGTTACTATTACACACTGTTTGTGGTACCGAAACCGGACGGTTCGGTGAGACCCATTTTAAATTTGAAATCCTTGAACACATACATAAAAAAATTCAAGTTCAAGATGGAATCGCTCAGGGCGGTTATTGCAAGCCTGGAGGAGGGGGATTACATGGTATCCCTGGACATCAAGGATGCTTACCTACATGTCCCCATTTACCATCCTCACCAGGAGTACCTCAGATTTGTGGTACAGGATTGCCATTACCAATTCCAAACACTGCCGTTTGGACTGTCCACGGCACCGAGGGTCTTTACCAAGGTAATGGCAGAAATGATGATACTCCTTCGAAAAAAGGGAGTTTTAATTATCCCGTACTTGGACGATCTCCTTATAAAGGCGAGGTCCAAGGAGCAGTTGTTGGTCGGAGTAGCACTATCTCGGGAAGTGCTACAACAGCACGGATGGATTCTATACATTCCAAAGTCACAGCTGGTTCCTACCACACGCCTACTGTTCCTGGGGATGGTTCTGGACACAGAACAGAAAAAAGTGTTTCTCCCACAGGAGAAAGCCAAGGAGCTGTCATCTCTAGTCAGAGACCTCCTGAAACCAAAACAGGTGTCGGTGCATCACTGCACACGAGTCCTGGGAAAAATGGTAGCTTCTTACGAAGCAAAATTCCATTCGGCAGGTTCCATGCAAGAACCTTTCAGTGGGACCTCTTGGACAAGTGGTCGGGATCGCATCTTCAGATGCATCGGCTGATAACCCTGTCTCCAAGGACCAGGGTATCTCTACTGTGGTGGCTGCAGAGTGCTCATCTTCAAGAGGGCCGCAGATTCGGCATACAGGACTGGGTCCTGGTAACCACGGATGCCAGCCTTCGAGGCTGGGGGGCAGTCACACAGGGAAGAAATTTCCAAGGACTTTGGTCAAGTCAGGAGTCGTCCCTACACATAAATATTCTGGAACTGAGGGCCATTTACAATGCCCTAAGTCTGGCAAGGCCTCTGCTTCAAAACCAGCCGGTACTGATCCAATCAGACAACATCACGGCAGTCGCCCATTTAAACCGACAGGGCGGCACAAGAAGCAGGATGGCGATGGCAGAAGCCACAAGGATTCTCCGATGGGCGGAAAATCACGTCTTAGCACTGTCAGCAGTGTTCATTCCGGGAGTGGACAACTGGGAAGCAGACTTCCTCAGCAGACACGACCTACACCCGGGAGAGAGGGGACTTCATCCAGAAGTCTTCCAACTGTTGGTAAACTGTTGGGAAAGGCCACAGGTGGACATGATGGCGTCCCGCCTAAACAAAAAACTAGATATTGCGCCAGGTCAAGGGACCCTCAGGCAATAGCTGTGGACGCTCTAGTGACACCGTGGGTGTACCAGTCGGTTTATGTATTCCCTCCTCTGCCTCTCATACCAAAGGTACTGAGAATAATAAGAAAACGAGGAGTAAGAACGATACTCGTGGTTCCGGATGGGCCAAGAAGAGCTTGGTACCCAGAACTTCAAGAAATGATATCAGAGGACCCATGGCCTCTACCGCTCAGACAGGATCTGCTACAGCAGGGGCCCTGTCTGTTCCAAGACTTACCGCGGCTGCGTTTGACGGCATGGCGGTTGAATTCCGGATCCTAAAGGAAAAGGGCATTCCGGAGGAAGTCATTCCTACGCTGATAAAAGTCAGGAAAGAAGTAACCGCAAACCATTATCACCGTATTTGGCGAAAATATGTTGCGTGGTGTGAGGCCAGGAAGGCCCCAACAGAGGAATTTCAGCTAGGTCGTTTTCTGCACTTCCTACAGTCAGGAGTGACTATGGGCCTAAACTTGGGTTCCATTAAGGTCCAGATTTCGGCTCTGTCGATTTTCTTCCAGAAAGAACTGGCTTCACTGCCTGGAGTTCAAACATTTGTAAAGGGAGTGCTACATATTCAGCCCCCTTTTGTGCCTCCTGTGGCACCTTGGGATCTCAACGTGGTGTTGAGTTACCTAAAATCACATTGGTTTGAGCCACTTAAAACTGTGGATTTGAAATATCTCACGTGGAAAGTGGTCATGTTATTGGCCTTGGCTTCGGTCAGGCGTGTGTCAGAATTGGCGGCTTTGTCATGTAAAAGCCCTTATCTGATTTTCCATATGGATAGGGCAGAATTGAGGACTCGTCCCCAGTTTCTCTCTAAGGTGGTATCAGCTTTTCACTTGAACCAACCTATTGTAGTGCCTGCGGCTACTAGGGACTTGGAAGATTCCAAGTTACTGGACGTAGTCAGGGCCTTAAAAATTTATATTTCCAGGACGGCTGGAGTCAGGAAAACTGACTCGCTTTTTATCCTGTAGGCACCCAACAAAATAGGTGCTCCTGCTTCTAAGCAGACTATTGCTCGCTGAATTTGTAGCACAATTCAGCTGGAGCATTCTGCGGCTGGATTGCCACATCCTAAATCAGTAAAAGCCCATTCCACGAGGAAAGTGAGCTCATCTTGGGCGGCTGCCCGAGGGGTCTCGGCTTTCCAACTTTGCCGAGCTGCAACTTGGTCAGGGGCAAACACGTTTGCTAAATTCTACAAATTTGATACCCTGGCTGAGGAGGACCTTGAGTTCTCTCATTCGGTGCTGCAGAGTCATCCGCACTCTCCCGCCCGTTTGGGAGCTTTGGTATAATCCCCATGGTCCTTACGGAGTTCCCAGCATCCACTAGGACGTCAGAGAAAATAAGATTTTACTCACCGGTAAATCTATTTCTCGTAGTCCGTAGTGGATGCTGGGCGCCCATCCCAAGTGCGGATTGTCTGCAATACTTGTATGTAGTTATTGCCTAACTAAGGGTTATTGTTGAGCCATCTGTTGAGAGGCTCAGTTATATTTCATACTGTTAACTGGGTATAGTATCACGAGTTATACGGTGTGATTGGTGTGGCTGGTATGAGTCTTACCCGGGATTCAAAATCCTTCCTTATTGTGTCAGCTCTTCCGGGCACAGTATCCTAACTGAGGTCTGGAGGAGGGTCATAGTGGGAGGAGCCAGTGCACACCAGATAGTACCTAATCTTTCTTTTAGAGTGCCCAGTCTCCTGCGGAGCCCGTCTATTCCCCATGGTCCTTACGGAGTTCCCAGCATCCACTACGGACTACGAGAAATAGATTTACCGGTGAGTAAAATCTTATTATTTACTTAGCCTTGGATGGAGATAAAGTACCATCCAATTAACTCCTGTCATTTTGCAAACACAGTGATATTTACTAAGCCTTGGATCGAGATAAAGTGGATGGAGATAAAGTACCATCTAAATAACTCCTAACTGTCATTTTTCAAACCCAGCCTGTGACATGGCAGTTAGGAGCCGATCAATGCTGCAAGTATGGCGGTATGGGGCGGTACTGCATAACAGTAAGAAATTCCCAGCTGGTACGCAGTACCACCGGGCTGCCACCTTGCAGACACCAGGTGTCGGAGAGAGGAGAGCGCCTCTTCTCTCCTGCCCCTCTCCTGCCTGCCCAGTCACTCCCGCTGAGTCCGGCGGTGTGTATTACACTGAAACGCCGGTTTGTGAGCCAATCAGATCTCATGGACCGGCAGCCAATGAGGAGCCGCCGCTGATGGATCACTCACTCTGATTGGCTCGCAGACCAGCGCCAGATTTGATGTACAAGCCGCCGCTTGTACGGAGACCGGACTGAGGGCAGGAGAGGGATAGGAGGGGTTTGTGCTGCTTTCTCCTCTCCCCGACAGCAGCAGCAGACAGTGCCGGCCCCAGGCAGCAGTAGCAACAAAGGTGAGTTGCACTGCTGGGGGCATATCTGGCACTGTGGGGGCATGTGTATCTCGCAAAGTGGGGGCATATCTGGCACTATTTGGGCATATTTGGCACTGTTTGGGCATATTTGGCACTCTGGGGGCATATGTGTATCTGGCAATGTGGGGGCATATCTAGCACTGTGGGGGCATGTGTATCTGGCAAAGTGGGGGCATACAGTATCTGGCATTGTTTGGGCATATCTGGCACTCTGGGGGCATATGTGTATCTGGCACTCTGGGGGTCATATCTAGCACTGTGTGGGAATGTGTATCTGGCACTGTGGGGGCATATCTAGCTCTGTGAGGGCATGTGTATCTGGCAATGGGGGGGCATATCTGGCACTCTGAGGGCATGTGTAGCTAGCACCAGGGGGGGGGGCATATCTAGCACCATGGGGGCATATCTGGCACTGTGGGAGCATATGTGTATCTGGCACTGTGAGGGCATATGTGTATCTGGCACTGTGTGGGCATATGTGTATCTGGCAGTGTGCGGGCATATCTGACACTGTTGGGGCATATGTGTTTTGGGGCATGCGCACCTAAGGCGCGTGCACACAGTGCCATTAAGATTTTTTTTCTACTTGCACCACTGGAGCTTGGCTGGGACTTTATCTCTGTCGACTTTATCTCTATCCAAGGCTTAATAAATAGACCCCCTAGCCTGTGACAAGACAGTTAGGATTATGATTGGCAATATGATTGGTTGGTACTATATCTCCATACACTTTATCTCCACCCAAGGCTTAGTAAATAGACCCCTTGACAGTCTCTCCTTCAGTGCATATGACTAGCCACTAGCTGCCTTCTTCTCCTGCACAGCGCGTTACAGCTTAGCCTCCACTCCTCCCTCTCTCAGCATGTGACAGCTACCAACTTCTGACTCAGCAAATCAAACGTAGCTAAGGCCTGATTAAGCCTTTGTAACATGTGTTTACTACTGCTGGCAGCTGTAATACTGTATATAGCAGCTGCAGCTGGACATTACGCAGGAAGACAGGAGAATGCTTCTGCTTAGCGGCAGCTGTCTTACTTCGGGTCCCCAGTGTGTACAGGGCTGCGGAGGGTTCAGGAAGGCTGCTGCTAGCTTTCATGGGTTATACAAGGCATTGGCAGAATCTGTAGATATGTGCGTGTGAATTAAACCCTTTCAATGCAATAGATCCAGGTCCGGCTACAGGGGAAGACAAAGGGGACACACGTATGGGGCCCCAAGGATCAGAGGTACCTTGGGGGTCAGGGTCAGAAAATACAGGGTAGCATTGCCTATTAATTCCATATAAACTAATGGCCTGCCTGACCTCCAATTAAATAAAAAAAACTTAACAACTACCCCCCACACACACATTACCCTGTCACTTGGTCCGTCTGGTTCCAGTCAACGCCATGACACCACAGTAATTTGTCAGTGATTTGTGCATGCGTAATTGAGATTTCCTTGGGAACACGGCATGGGCGACATGTTCCCAGAGACCTGCACAGCAGACTCTGGCACGACTTTGGTCTACTTTCACTGCACAAGAGGAGGTGGCCCGATCAGACCATGCACACAGGCCCCCTCCTCTCTTAAAGCACCTCTGACAAGAGAGACACCATGGCGGTGGTGACGGTGAGTCCCTCCTGGGTTCTGGCATCCTCTCTCACTACTGTGAAAGTTATGTGTGGTTTGCAGCTACAGTATGTATGTGTGTGTGTGTGTGCGCACGTATGTATGTATGTATGTATGTATGTATGTATATATATATATATTGGAAAAAAGGAGCTGCGGCACTCAGGGTCTTGTGGAAAAGTCAAATTTGTATTTGCATCACAAAAAAACACCAACGTTTTGGGGTGTCTAGCCCCGTTGTCAAGATGTGAGAGTGTGTGTAAGGAAAAAGCAACTTACCCTTGTAGAGACAGAACCCGCCAAACCGAGAGGAGAGCCGCCTACGGACCCGGCGTGTGCGCTGCGTGTCGCTGATTGATGACGCGTGTACGCGTCAGAGGAAGAATCTGTGTTGACCCGTTGCTAAGTAACGGACATAGCGCGAGAACCCGGAACAGTGCGGCTGTGCAGACCGAAAGATAAAGTATTAACACCACTGGTGGACAGTAAAAAGGAATCATGCACTATCAGAACAAACTGCTATGGACATTGAAAAACGTAAAAAAACTAAATAAGCTAGGCGACCCCATGTGTACTACTGTATAAACAGAGTCGGAAGCCGTTCAGCAGGTTGCAGATCAGCCATAAGCATTGTTAGGAAACTTGCAACTATATATGTATAAGGGGATCCTGAAGGAAAGCCTCACCTAAATCCCATTTTAACCCTTGAAACAGACGCGAGGTCAGGAGAGTAAGCGGGGGGAAACAGAAGGTGTGTGTAACTAATACAATATAGATATATCAATACATTAGTACAAAATTGTAATCAAAAAGCGCCAAGAGGGTGTTCGTTATGCCATGTCCGCATTTGGGACCTACACTCTATCTGTCACTTATGTTGCACAGAGACCTGCTGGCCACATATGTTACAATGTGGCAGAGAGCTAGGTCCCAGTCACATATCTGAAATGGTATTGTCGATGGTTGATAAATATAGTAAAGTCCTCCACTTTTTCTCAGGAACGTATCGGTCTGAGATTGAGGAGAAGTCCTGGCAATGTTGGTTATATCGGCATGGACAATCATGTCCTTGATGTTACGTCCCCTCCTGTAACACATCATTGGGGTCTTTTGCTTGAAAGGAAGAAGGGCATCTGAGGAAACAATGGGCCAAAGGGCCCTATTGGCTCTGTTGAGCACCGGACTGGAGGTGTCAAAGGTCGTGGTCCAAGTAATTCTATTGTCAGTTGTTCTGTCTTTCGTATGCATTAAATTGCTGCGTGACATTTGGAGCACCTCACGTTTGGTGGCTTTTAAAGAGGTGCAGTCGTATCCTCTAGCTATGAACTTTGTCACCATCTTGTCTAGTTCGCTCTCTAGGCATTCCGCTTGGCTATTAATACGGGCAACCCTAATCATTTGTGACTTAGGGAGTCCGAGTTTCAATGAGCGTGGATGATGGCTATTGGCCCGTAAAAGAGTGTTCCTATCCGTGGGTTTGCTATACACTCCTGTCTGCAGTCTTCCATCGCAAATGGTGACCTGGACATCCAAATAGTGGATGGTTGTGGTGGACCACTGAAAAGTAATCTTGATCAGGGAGGACCTGGAGTTGATAGACTCCAGCAGTGTTTGTAAAGTTGATTCTCCTCCGGTCCAGATTATGAATAAATCATCAATATATCTTGAAAAAAGAGCTATATGCTTTGCCGTGGTGTGATCTTGGAAGAACATTTGCGCCTCCTCTAAGAGCATATAGATATTGGCGTAGGAAGGGGCTACATTACTTCCCATCGCACAGCCGGTTCTCTGTTGATAGAACCGGCCGTCGAATAGGAAGTAGTTCCTTGTTAGTGTTAGCTCCAGTAGAGTCAAAAACAGGTCCAGATTAACGTCGGACATTTTTTCTGTAGTCAAAAAGGTCCGTTACTTAGCAACGGGTCAACACAGATTCTTCCTCTGACGTGTACACGCGTCATCAATCAGCGACACGCAGCGCACACGCCGGGTCCATAGGCGGCTCTCCTCTCGGTTTGGCGGATTCTGTCTCTACAAGGGTAAGTTGCTTTTTCCTTACACACACTCTCACATCTTGACAACGGGGCTAGACACCCCGAAACGTTGGTGTTTTTTTGTGATGCAAATACAAATTTGACTTTTCCACAAGACCCTGAGTGCCGCAGCTCCTTTTTTCCAATATCCATTTTCACTGAGGGCACCGGGGCAGGTAATTTCCAGAAGGAGTGCCGGGCTAACTTTTCCAAATATCCATTCAGGAGTCATCATTTTGGCTCACTGCTAGAGCCAAGGCACCCCAGCATTTTTTTCAACCACTACCATTTTCCCTGGAGCATGATGACAGAGTAGCTGCCTCACGCAGTCGCGGAGGAGCCCTTTTTATTATTACCTTCACGGGCTGGTGCATTGGGAACATCTGTTTTAATGGCACAAGACACTTTCATATTGCTGTAAGCACTTTATAACACGTTTCTGCACTTTATTGGACACTGCATACTGCAGGTTACGTGGCTGCAGCCTCTGCACGAACTATCAGCACTTTTGAAAATATTATGGAGGATGTCCGAGGATTCAAACACCTTGATATTAAGAAAGGGGACGTTTACAGCTTCACGGACGAGGATGCCGATCGACTACGCTTTAAGGAGCAACTCTCCTTTACCGACCAGCAGCAGCAGGGCCCTGACGAGCTGTATCAACAATTATTCAAACTGAAACGGAGAGAGATAGACTTCTTGCTGCATGGCATCTCTCTCTCTGACTATCACAGAGAGTGCATGATCCCCAGGGGTTTTAGGGTTAGAAACTCACCCACCATCGGGAGATACAACCCTGACTTCTGCAAGAAGTGGATCGGCATCACCAATAAATGCAGCCTGGACCTAATGCTGTTGGTGATAGAGGAGGCCGGCAGGGAACTCAGGGTGGTCAAAGAAAAAATTACCACCTTTGAAGTGGACCATTTACCCACCCTACAGCAAGATGAATCCCACGACTGGCTTTCGAAATTACGTTCTCAATGCGATATTTATCGCAGAGACCTTATTAAATTCAAGAAGAATAAGCTGAGCACAGTCCAAGATGACTACGATAACAACAGAGTCTACAGGTGGCTGATGGGGAGTGGCCCCGACAATTCCCAAACCTCTCGTCCCAGACCCAGACAGGGCTGGCGCCGCCGTAGGGAGAATGCATCCAAACCAACAGCATCGTCAAACAGCGACAGCGAATTCGCTGTAGCAGATTCAGACGGGTCGCAGGAAGCCCAGGCTGCCCCTTTAGGTCAAGTAGCCGCAGCCAGTTCCAAAACCAAAGGGCGCCCACCCGTCGGGGTGGGCAGAACACGAGACTCAATAGAACGAGCTGTAAAAAACAAAACTTGATCTTTAACCTTTCTAAACGCATCCTTACCCCTGTTGAATTGGATGTGTTAAATTGTGGCCTCTCGTTCGTCCCCACCAACCACGGCAAAGCATATAGCTCTTTTTTCAAGATATATTGATGATTTATTCATAATCTGGACCGGAGGAGAATCAACTTTACAAACACTGCTGGAGTCTATCAACTCCAGGCCCTCCCCGATCAAGATTACTTTTCAGTGGTCCACCACAACCATCCACTATTTGGATGTCCAGGTCACCATTTGCGATGGAAGACTGCAGACAGGAGTGTATAGCAAACCCACGGATAGGAACACTCTTTTACGGGCCAATAGCCATCATCCACGCTCATTGAAACTCGGACTCCCTAAGTCACAAATGATTAGGGTTGCCCGTATTAATAGCCAAGCGGAATGCCTAGAGAGCGAACTAGACAAGATGGTGACAAAGTTCATAGCTAGAGGATACGACTGCACCTCTTTAAAAGCCACCAAACGTGAGGTGCTCCAAATGTCACGCAGCAATTTAATGCATACGAAAGACAGAACAACTGACAATAGAATTACTTGGACCACGACCTTTGACACCTCCAGTCCGGTGCTCAACAGAGCCAATAGGGCCCTTTGGCCCATTGTTTCCTCAGATGCCCTTCTTCCTTTCAAGCAAAAGACCCCAATGATGTGTTACAGGAGGGGACGTAACATCAAGGACATGATTGTCCATGCCGATATAACCAACATTGCCAGGACTTCTCCTCAATCTCAGACCGATACGTTCCTGAGAAAAAACCCCGGCTGTTATCGTTGTCTGGGCTGCACTACGTGCAGCCATATGATCACAGGAGCGGTATTCACCGTACCTTTAACGAACAAGAAGATCTACATTTGTCACACATTAACCTGCACGTCTTCTTTCATTATCTATTTAATTGTTTGCCCTTGTGGCTTGTGCTATGTGGGAAAAACTATCCGAACCCTACGGGAACGTATGGCCCTACACCGCTCAGCGATAAAAGCGGCCATTTCTGGCAACTCCTCTGACCAGCCTGTAGCCAGGCATTTTCAGGAATCTCGACATCGGCTCTCTGACCTTAAACACATTATCATAGACCATGTACCCAGATCCTTGCGAGGAGGAGACCGGGAGGGTCTGCTCCTTCGCAAGGAGGCGTCCTGGATATTTAAGCTTAATAGCATACACCCGGCTGGTCTCAATGAAAGGATAATATGGAGCATCTTCGGGTAACTTATAGTGGAGGACTTTACTATATTTATCAACCATCGACAATACCATTTCAGATATGTGACTGGGACCCCGCTCTCTGCCACATTGTAACATATGTGGCCAGCAGGTCTCTGTGCAACATAAGTGACAGATAGAGTGTAGGTCCCAAATGCGGACATGGCATGACGAACACCCTCTTGGCGCTTTTTTATTACAATTTTGTACTAATGTATTGATATATCTATATTGTATTAGTTACACACACCTTCTGTTTCCCCCCGCTTACTCTCCTGACCTCGCGTCTGTTTCAAGGGTTAAAATGGGATTTAGGTGAGGCTTTCCTTCAGGATTCCCTTATACATATATAGTTGCAAGTTTCCTAACAATGCTTATGGCTGATCTGCAACCTGCTGAACGGCTTCCGACTCTGTTTATACAGTAGTACACATGGGGTCGCCTAGCTTATTTAGTTTTTTTACGTTTTTCAATGTCCATAGCAGTTTGTTCCGATAGTGCATGATTCCTTTTTACTGTCCACCAGTGGTGTTAATACTTTATCTTTCGGTCTGCACAGCCGCACTGTTCCGGGTTCTCGCGCTATGTCCGTTACTTAGCAACGGGTCAAAACAGATTCTTCCTCTGACGCGTACACGCGTCATCAATCAGCGACACGCAGCGCACACGCCGGGTCCGTAGGCGGCTCTCCTCTCGGTTTGGCGGGTTCTGTCTCTACAAGGGTAAGTTGCTTTTTCCTTACACACACTCTCACATCTTGACAACGGGGCTAGACACCCCGAAACGTTGGTGTTTTTTTGTGATGCAAATACAAATTTGACTTTTCCACAAGACCCTGAGTGCCGCAGCTCCTTTTTTCCAATATCCATTTTCACTGAGGGCACCGGGGCAGGTAATTTCCAGAAGGAGTGCCGGGCTAACTTTTCCAAATATATATATATATATATATATATATATATATAGAAACATAGATAGATATATAGTAAATCCAGAAAGTATTCACAGCGCTTCACTTTTTCCACATTTTCAGTCTTATTCCAAAGTGGAATAAATAAATTTTTTCCATTAAAAATCGACACACAATACTCCGTAATGACAACGTGAAAAAAGTTTTTTTTTTAGATTTTTGCAAATTTATTAAAAATAAAAAACAAAGAAATCACATGTATATAAGTATTCACAGCCTTTGCCATGAAGCTGAAAATTGAGCTCAGATGCATCCTGTTTCCACTGATCATCCTTGAGATGTTCCTACAGCTTAATTGGAGTATACCTGTCATAAATTCAGTTGCTTGGACATGACTTGGAAAGGTACACACCTGTCTATATAAGGCCCCACACTTGACAGTGCATGTCTGAGCACAAACCAAGCATAAAGTCAAAGTCATTGTCTATAGACTTCCGAGACAGGATTGTCTTGAGGAACAAATCTGGGGAAGGGTACAGAAAAATATCTGCTACTTTGAAGGTCCCAATGAGCACAGTGGCCTCCATTATCCGTAAATTGAAGAAGTTCGGAACCACTAGGTATCTTCCTAAAGCTAGCCGGCTATCTAAACTGAGCGATCGGGGGAGAAGGGCCCTAGTCAAGGAGGTGACCAAGGAGCCGATGGTCGCTCTGTCAGAGCTACAGCACTCCTCTGTGGAGAGGACAACCATCTCTGCAACAATCCACCAATCAGGCCTGTATGGTAGAGTGGCCAGAAGAAAGCCACTCTTTAGTAAAAAGCACAAGGCAGCCCACTTGGAGTTTGCCAAAATGTACATGAAAGACTTTCAGACCATGAGAAACAAAATTCTTTGGTCTGATGAGACAAAGATTGAACTCTTTGGTATGAATGTCAAGCATCATGTTTGGAGGAAACCAGGCACCGCTCATCACCAGGCCAATACCATCCCTACAGTGAAGAATGGTGGTGGCAGCATCATGCTGTGGGGATGTTTTTCAGCGTCAGGAAATGGGAAACTAGTCAGGATAGAGGGAAAGATGAATGCAGCAATGTAAGGAGACATCCTGGATGAAAACCTGCTCCAGAGAGCTCTTGACCTCAGACTGGGGCGACGGTTCATCTTTCAGCAGGACAACGACACTAAGCACACAGCCAAGCTATTAAAGGAATGGCTTCAGGACAACTCTGTGAATGTCCTTGAGTGACCCAGCCAGAGCCCAGACATAAATCCGATTGAACATCTCTGTAGAGATTTGAAAAAGGCTGTGCACCGACGCTTCCCATCCATCCTGATGGAGCTTGAGAGGTGCTGCAAAGAGGAATGGACTACCCAAAGATAGGTGTGCCAAGCTTGTGGCATTATATTGAAAAAGACTTGAGGCTGTAATTACTGCCAAAGGTGCATCAACAAAGTATTGAGCAAAGGCTGTGAATACTTATGTACATGTGGGGCCAAATGTAATAGAGTGAGAATTTCAAAAAGTGAGAGATTTGGTAAGGTTTTGCAGTTTTTTTTTTAAAGTGGTAATCATTGACACAGCAAGATCAACCTAGTTTTGCAGTGTAAATGATTGCCACTTTAAAAAACACTGAAAAACCTTACCAAATCTCTCACTTTCTGAAACTCTCACTCTATTACATTTGGCCCATTATTTCTTAGTTTTTTATTTTTACAACATTTGCAAAAATCTCAAAAAAACACTTTTTTTCACGTTGTCATTATGGTGTATTGTGTGTAGAATTTTGAGGGACAAAATAAATTTATTCCATTTTGGAATAAAGCTGTAACATAACATAATGTGGAAAAAGTGAAGCGCTGTGAATACTTTCCAGATGCACTATATAAAATATATATATATATATATATATATATATATATATATGGGTTTGAAGAGAGAGGGGTTCAAAGGTTGTTGAGGGGGCAGAGATTTCAGTGTGCTGGGCCCCAACATTTCTGTTGTCGGCCCTGAATAGATCATTACCAAGGCATCTGCAAGCTTAACATCCAGTCGACTATCAATATTAAACAGGGTCGATATAAAACTTTTGTAATTTCTTAATTGATGATGCTTTCATATTGTCAGATAGTTTAACAGAAAAATAAAAGTCTCTCAGCTGCCCAAATATTGAATCTATTTTTTCCAATCTGCTCTTCATAGAATTTGATGGCAGATCTTGGCCCCGTTTAGTCTGCCCTAAACATATGTACCATTATACGCTAATGTTTTGTTGAGAGCCAATTAATCAACCAGTATATTTTTGGATTGTGGAAGGAAACCAGAGTACCTGGAGGAAACCCACATATGCACTGGGAGAATATTTAAACTTCACAAAGTTAAGACTGTGGTGGGAATTGAACCCATGACCTGAGTTCTATGAGGCAGTAATGCTAACCATTACACCATCCATACTACCCCAAATTTATAATCCTGTTGATTTGCTTTCAGCATATCACAAGCACCTCCTCCACTGTTCTGTATAACCTACTGGGTCTCTATTACCTTCACCAACTAATTCATTTCTCACTCCACTCCACTATGCACCTACACAATTTACATTCTCTATTTTGCATCTCATTTTCGACACACTTTACTTTTTCCAGAAACCTATTTCTTCCATCTCCATCATTATTTCACTTTCCTTACTTCCCTTCTTCCTAGTTTGTACCTATGAACTGTTTTGTTTATTGCACCCAATTTACATATTGGGCTATGCCAGTAAAAACAAAACTCATACCCACAAGTCATCCTCACATGAACTTTTTTGTGTTATGCTGCTTCTCATGGTCATGCAATCCATGCATTAAGAAAAAAAGGAAAGTTGCAGCGCATATAGATTAGAATTAATAAGATTCTATTTATTAAAACACATATAAAAATAAAAATATATATATTTAAACAAACTGTGCAATTTATACCACCGGCCGGTCAGTACATTTTTACAATAATTGATGCATGCATATACCAAATGTAGCATAAATTGTAACAAATTGCTTCCTCTCTGTTCAATATCTTTAAGCAATAAAATTATAATATAATCTGATATATCTGATAATTATACAGACTGGGTAATGCGCTCAGAAGTTTTTCCTTTGAGATTATATATCAGTCATTTTTGGTGAAGAAGATGATGATAGTAAGATATATTTCTCACTTCAGGTGCAGGTAATTATGCTGTGAATAACTGCAACCTGTAATTGAGCCGGTGCTCTCACTGAAAATGTGTCTGGCCAGACGTAAATACAATGCGGTCTCACCACTCCTGTGCATGGATACTTTCACCTGAAATGTCCTCCCGGCTGCTGGTGCTCTCAACCTTTTATTGTGCAGTCATCTCTGGGGGATCGTATAAGCGGTGAAGAATTCCCATAGCATCTCAATGGAGTGTAAGATTTTGCTGAAAAGACCTCCGGACAGCAGTATGACAGTCTGAATGAGTGGTTATGCATTAAGAGCCAGCATTTATAAACTTTTTGCATGCAACTACTTCACACAAACTCTCAGGGGCTAGGCATTCCAGTTGATGTTTAGGAAGATTGGTTCACATGGATTTTGGTTGACAGTGCAAGTTGTCAGGGTAACCCCAAAAAATGAGTCTAAAGTATGCATGTGCCACATGGTTGTGTCCATGAACCAGTGTCTGAATGCATTGTCTGCTCTGGAGTGGTCACGAGTGAACAGAACTTTTGGCATTGACTCTTTTGGGCCAACTTAATTAGCCATGAGAGCCACCACAACATATTATGGTGGCTTCCTGAATATGTCTTCAGATGCTGACTTCTGCTTGCAGCAGTAGATGTACAAGTCGAGATCAGTCTACCTTAATGATTCTGTCCTTTTGATTCCTAAGTGTACTGAACCTCTGGATTTAACCCTGACTGTACTTCTTAATAATCATCTGGCTTCCAAGTGTACCACGCCTACTGTATTAATCTTATCTGTACTTATTAATAATTCAGTTTCTTCAAAGTGTACCAAACCTGTCGCATTAACCCTTATGGTGCTTGTAGACAATTGTTTGGATTCATAGTATACTAAATCTTTGCTTTTAACCCTAACTGTACTTATAGAAAAAACTGAGCATTAACTCTGATCTCAGTTTCTAAACCTTATGTTGGCTCCAGACATTGGTATCCATTAGTGAAAATAGGAACAGTGCAAGGTAAGGTGGCGCAGTATGCATCATTCTTCCACATTGCACCTTCTGAGACTTGTGTCCAGAGCATTACCACTCCTTTTCTATCATTTAAGTCCACATCATCCATCTAATTTCACAAGAGCACCTAAATACTGCTGTCATCTACCAGTCCCACAAGTCCAGTTCCACAATCCTTTGACAATTTGTTACGTTGCTCAATTATTTCTTATTCTTTTACTCGCCTCTTTTATTTCATAATTTTAACATTTCTATTGACACCCTCACTGTATCTACTGCTTCAACACTGTTGCCTAATTCCATTTGTTTCACCCAATGGATTTTGTCTCTGAGCCAGTATGATGGACAGTTCCTTGGCATTGCTTTCTCCTGTGTCTACTCCATCTGCAACTCACTATTCTTCACTAAAACTACTCCTCTGTCCTATAACTAGCCAGCCCTGTCCTGATCTGGCAACTTTTGCTTCCACAACACACTCATTTCAGCCCTATAAAATACAACACACACCACCAGATACAGTACAGTCTTTGTCACTTCACACCAACACTATGGTACATCAAACACACATGCTTCTTATAATAGTGCTGACCACCACTGTAAGGAAAACTGAGGTTTATGTATAAAGCAGTGAAAGGGGCGGAGAAGTGGACCAGTGGGAAAGTTGCACATAGCAACTTATCAGCTTTCAGGATGCATTGATCAAGTACACTCTATAGAATGATAGGTAGATGCTGATTGGGTGCTATGGAAAACTTCTCCACTGGGCTACTTCTCCACTCTTTTCTCTGCAACCCCATTGATTCAAAACTGACTACTTCCAACGTATATTCATCCTTTTGTTTTACCACTGTAAATGTTGATTTACTTACAGGACTAAAAGCAACACTTTAAAAAGACATTCAATACACTTTAAATGGAGCCGCTGCGGCAGCTGTAATCAATCCTTAGCCTACGTACTTTTTACCCAGTTTGTGTACAAAGCCTTGTACCGTGTACGCACTTTGCGTACAAACGCTGCGATGGTCGTACAAAGTACACGCGGTGCGTACACACACAAAGACACGCCGAGAGCACTTTGCAGCTACACGTGTGACTAGATTACACTTATATAACACTAGCAGGGAAAGAGAGACACGACACCAATTTGTATTTCAAAGACTATGTTGGGATCTGACCCACCAACGTTTTTTTACTAGCAGGGGGTTACAATAACAACAATACAATACAATAAGAAAATGGCTACAGTCAATGGTACATACGTTTTGGTTTCGCCTGCGCTTCCCGGTCCGGTCCTCAATCATCAAGTTTGATGATCTTCAGAGATTGAGAGAGTGACCTGGCCTGCAGCTGTCTATTTATACATTTGTCCAAAACTTAACACAATGGGAACTGTAATCTCTTTATCCATTGGACACAGGAATGGTCATTTACAGTACAGGAGAGGCCATAGGTCAGTTTGAATAGGTGGGCGATGTCTGTTCCAGGTGCACTTGCAGAGGGTCTCCTCTGGGGTCCCGCCGCATATCAAGTGTACAGTAAATACAGTTAATATTTATATTCTGCTCCTGCGCATAACTATACGCAGGAGCGTGCGATCTTCTGCAAACTAACACCGGAATATTGCTCTTAAAATACCCTACAGCTGGATACCAAACACCTCCTTATAACCTAGTTCTGTCCCCTCCTGTCCTGTAAAGGTGAATCCCTTTGTTCTTATACCATTTAAACATGTGTAACTCACTGGTGTGGTGCAGGGAGACTATGTGTACATTGTGCACTATTTGGATTAAATATGTAATGTGTTTTTATGGCTTTTCCATGCGATTACAAACACTACCGTAATTACTCATACCACACGCTAATACGCAGGACCGCAGGAGCGACCATACGCAAATTGCGAATATGCGCACGCACGGCAGAGCAAGTACGCGCACGGAGGCCATCTGTGTGTAGTTTGTACGTGATGTGTGTACTGCAATATTTTTTAAACTTTGACAGTCCACCCTTTGGCAGTCATCAATAACTGCCACTAACTAATCAATAAACAGAAAAATATTACCTATACAATATATACAGAAGCTTGGATGATCGGGGGAGAGTTGTAGGTGGGAAATGTATGACCTAGTGGGATAGTAAAAAGCATGTATGTATGAATCAATGTCTGAGGGGCATGTATCATCGTGCCATATATGTTCTAAATAAGCTTCGAGGTATTGCGAAGTATACATTAAATCCTTCTCATCCCGTATTAAGGGTCTGTAAATGGGCAAACAAACACTACCGAGCTCTTTTTGGCTTCTTATTCCAACAAATGGGGAGCACATTTAGTTGATGATACATGGAAGGGGAAAATATGTGAGTGCTAGTATATATGGCTATCACCTGTCGACTATGTGTGCCATTAACTGGAGGTTGCAGAGATGAAGATAAGACACATATATAAAAATACATTCACATAAACATTTTGGGTAGGGTTGACGTCTTTTCCGGTTGGATGTATCTGGGCAGAGGGGGAGACAGAGAAAAACGGGTGAAAGAAACAGGCCATGAAATTCATTTTTACAATCCTTATCATATCACAGTTTCTATTGAGGGTTCATAAATGAAATCTGCTGCTGTAACAGCGCCCTCGCTCCTTAGACTCATCAAATTTGTGCTGCGCTTGCGTCGCGTTAGAATTCGAACACACCAGAATATCAGACCAATAATTATGATGACTCCCAGGATACAAAGGAGAAACTTCCCCACACTCATAATGACATTTTGAGCCCACTCTCCTAACCCTGAGAACCATTTGCGTGGGTTCAACCATGAGACCCAGCCGGTCAGTTCATTACCCACAGTCGCTAAGGTAAGGTTGTGCTTCCTCCTGAACTCCCACTTCAACTGTAAGATCTTGTCCATCTTCTAATCGATGATCTCCGTGGGGTCGTCAGTGCTATTCGTGATATACATACAACACTTCACGCCATATTGAGTTGCCAGGGTAACACAGTACCCACTTGTCACGGCTGTAACATAATTAAGGACCATCCTGTGCTGGATCAGTTCCTTCTTGTAGGCTTGTAATTCCCTTCCCGTATACCTGAAGGTGTCATCATACATCTCTGTGATATTGTCTATCAAGTTCGCTAGTGCATGGATGTACCTATAATTTATAGTTCCTCTGGCAGTACGGGTGATATCTAATGCGAGAAGGAACTGAATCCCGGTGGATTCATGGATCAAATCAGAGGCTGCGTGCTCTGCCCTATCTATGAGGTGTCTATTGATGATGTGTTCATAGTGGGTATGAGTATAAGGAGTCTTAGCGCTGCGGTGAACGTCTTTCATCTTATCATGGGTTATGGTCATGACCTCTGGTAGTACCCTTCCAATGTAACACAATCCCTCAGAGCTTGAAGCAAGTCACTTGTACGCTTTCCTCCCACATTTGAAATAGGCATCATCTGGGAGAACATAGGGGACAAAATGTAACATCACCATGTTGCAAACTTTCCAAGTAAAGAAACCAATCCCTAGTTCTCTCATTTGCTTAGTACAAGTATCGGGCTGGATGATATGGGCACAATACCCTGACGACTTTTCAAACCCACATGGTCTTGCTTCCACGTGTATACCTATACCGAAAATACCTCCCACTGTTGGCTATCTGGCGTACAAGTTCAGAGTCAATAGGAATCCTATCAGCTCTGTGTGAAAAAGTCATTGTCTGGTTATTCCAAGTCACTTCCCAATTTCCGGGTTTTCGGTAATTGGAAATATTGAAACACAACAGGGACCTAGAGGGACCTCTAGGGGGCCTAGAGATATTGAATTTCTTGTCCACCGGTCTCCCACCCCATAATTTGAGTACGTCATCTATTCGCAAAGGGTATGGTACTAATCCTGACTTACTCTGTCCTTGAGGTACTTGTGAGCACACTTAACATTCCATCTGGTTTAAGACCTTACCCACTAGTGAGTGGTAATCACTCAACGGATGTCGGTCCATGTCGATATTAATGTTGGACTGACATCTCTGGATGCACCCATCTTCGACTATGTTCTCACAATTCCTACAAATACAATATTCATCAGACAATAACCCTTCACATTGCCTCCGAGCTCCATGACTACCCGAGTGCTTACTGATACCAGCCTTTACTCGAATGATGTGCTGCTCCTGCGATCCTACAAATTCGTACTCACCATCAGAACCCATTCCAGATCCCCGCTCGACCTCTCAGGGACCCTCACCAAAACAAATTGTCCTGATCAAAAACAGAATTACTAGTAGAACCCGAAACGCAGTCTCTTGTGATAGATCCATTTCGTTAGGGGAAAGAAGGATAATAAGGAGGAGAAAAAAAAGGAAAATGCAGGGGGGGGTGAAAAAAGGAAAATGGTGCGACAACCGTCCTTGGTCTTGTTGCTCTCCACGCTCAGGTGCCGTTCAACAGTCCTGCCTCTCAACTTTCCCGGATCAAACACTCTAGTGCTACGAGGTTCTCTTCACCTTGCTCTTTGTCACGAGTTCTCTCCGGGTCAGCGACCTTCTTGCAGTGGGACGAGTGGAACCAAGTCTCTCTTTCGGCGACTTTTAGTGCTGTCGTGCTGGTTAACAAGACTTGGTATGGTCCTTCCCACCTGTCTATGAAGCAACCTGAGCATAAGAAATTTCGAATCATCACATAATCCCCAGGCTCAATGTCATGACAATTACTGTTCGGTAGGTCAGGAATCACCAGCTTTAGATTTCTTTGTTGATTTCTCAGCTGCTGGTTCATCCTAACCAAATATTTCACAGTCACTTCATTATTGCATTTCAAATCATCCTGGGGGTCTATCATTACATGAGGTTGTCGACCAAAAAGAATTTCAAAGGGTGACAAGTTAAGCGGAGACCTGGGAGTGGTTCTGATGCTGTACAACACTAGTGGCAAAGCTTCTGGCCACAGCAATCCAGTTTCAGCCATCAATTTGATCAGCTTGTTCTTAATAGTGCTGTTCACTCTCTCTACCTTTGCACTTGCCTGTGGCCGGTACGGAGTATGCAGCTTGCTATTAATTCCCATCAGTTTGCACCTGACCTGAAAGACTTCACCTGTAAAATGGGATACCATATCTACACACAAATTCCTGCACAATTTTCTTTGCAGTGAACGTAGCAGTATTTGTGGCATCAGGGAACGCTTCTACCCAGTTGGAAAATACATCAATACATACTAACAAATATTTCAAATTCCTACAGGGTGGTAACTGTATGAAGTCGATTTGTATTACCTGAAAAGGTCCGTCTGTCGGAGGGATATGGGATGGCTCTGTTGGTATTGTCTTACCAATATTCTTCCTCAGGCAAGTAAAACATGTCATTGCTCTCTTACCTGCATGAGAAGAGAATCCTGGCGCACACCAGTAGGCTCTTACCAGCTTGCACATACCCTCTTTGCCCAGATAAGTCAGACCGTGTGCTGCCTCAGCTAGACTTGGAAGATATGCTCTGGGGGCAACTGGCTTACCATGTCCACCTGTCCAAAGTCCTGAGGACTCCCGACCATATCCCTTCGATTTCCAGACCGCCTTTTCCTGTAGGGAACACAAATTTTGCATTTCAATTAGCTGTTGTGTGTTGACCGTGTTAAATGTCATCAGTGATGTGATGTTCGTCTGTATGAGGGTGCTTGCTGCTGATTTAGCAGCTTCGTCTGCCTGGCTGTTACCAAGTGAAATTGGGTCTTGGTTGTAAGTGTGTGCTTTGCACTTGATAACAGCCACTCTGTCTGGTTCCTGTATTGCTGTCAAAAGCCTTTTGATGTGGGACACGTGCTACAGGTGTGCCAGCTGCCGTCATGATATTTCTGAGGCACCACAGGGCCCCAAAATCATGCACCACTCCAAAGGTGTATCTAAAGTCTGTGTATATATTAGCTGACTTACCCTTGGCCAATTCACATACTCTGGTTAGGGCGACCAGCTCAGCAACTTGTGCTGAGTGTGGTGGGGCAAGGGGTTCAGCTTCTATGATACCTTCATCATCTACAACTGCATATCCGGTGCACAAGTCTCCCAATTCCGTCTGTCTGTGGCAACTACCGTCAGTGTAGAAGGTAAAGTCTACTCCTTCCAGTGGGTTGTCACTGATGTCAGGTCTCGAAGTGAAAGTTTGGTTCAGGTATTCCATACAATCATGCGTACCAGTATCTGCACTAAATCCTCCTTCACCATCATTCTCATCCTCCACCCTTTGTGCCTGTCCAGGCACACTGGGCGAGTAAGTTGCAGGATTTAGTGCGCTGCATCTCTTAATGGTGATGTTTACAGGAGCCATCAGTGATATTTCCCACTTTGTAAACCAAGCAGATAAGACATGTCTGGTTTGGGCGGAGTTTATTAAGGCTGATACTGCATGAAGTGTATGGATGGTCAGGTCGTGTCCTATTACTACGTCCTTGCTTTTACTTACTAGCAAAGCTATCGCTGCAATAATTTGCAAGCTAGTGGGGAGAGACCGCGCTACAGTGTCCAACTGTGCACTGTAGTAGGCTACCGGTCTGCTGGCATCACCATGTCTCTGTGTTAAGACTCCTGCCACGCACCCAGCACTTTCAGTACCGTACAATTCGAAGGGCTTCTCATAATCTGGCATACCTAATGCAGGTGCTTGTGATAGACACTGTTTGAGTCTCTCAAACGCCAGTTCGGACTCATCTGTGTGAGAGATCCGTACCGGTTTGTTCGAAGAGACCATTTCTTGCAAAGGTAAAGCCAGTATAGAGAACCCTGGAATCCAGTTTCGACAGTAGCCACACATTCCAAGGAAAGTGCGTATCTGTTGCTGAGTTTGTGGCAGAGTCATGTCGCGAATCGCCTGTATTCTATCAGCAGTGAGGTGTCTAAGTCCTTGTGTCAAAGAGTGTCCCAAATATTTGACCCTGGTCCGGCACACCTGCAACTTATCCTTTAAAACCTTGTGTCCTGTATGGGAAAGATGAAACAGAAGCTGTTTCGTATCTTTCAAGGACGATTCGAGTGAGTCAGAACACAACAATAAGTCATCGACATACTGTATTAGCACTGATCCACTCTCAGGTTGAAAGGTTTTTAAACAGTCATGTAGGGCCTGGGAGAAAATACTCGGGCTGTCAATGAAACCTTGGGGGAGATGAGTCCAGGTGTCAGGGTGAAGAGGGACAGAAAAGAAAGCAGAACAGAGGTCAATGACAGTGAAGAAGTTTGCTGTAGAGGGAATTTGCATGAGGATGACAGCTGGATTGGGCACTACGGGGAATTGGCTCTCAACTATTTTGTTTATCCCCCTTAGATCCTGCACTAGCCTGTAACCCCTCCCCCCACTCTTTTTCACAGGAAAGATGGGACTATTGGCGGTGCTGGACGTCCTGACTAGGATGCCCTGCTGTAGCAGCCGCTCTATGACGGGTACACTCCTAATTCTACCTCTGGCTTCAGAGGATACTGAGGGATTTTTGGAGCTATCCTACCACCTTTTACTTGTACTGCTACTGGAGCTACATTCGCCATCAATCCAGTGTCCTGTCCATCATAGGTCCAAAGGGAACCCGGTATTTGCAAGATCATTTCCTCTACCTTTGATGGACACGTGTCTATAACAGTAGAATGCGACATTAGCCTTTGAGGGGTGTCTAGTATATCATGCACTTCTTGAGCGTGGTTCTCAGGTATATCCAAGAAGACACCCTCAGGAATACAGTATATGACACACCGCATTTTACACAATAAGTCTCTGCCGAGTAGATTAGTCGGAGCCGATGCAGCCAACAGAAAAGAATGTTTGGTTTGCAAGGGCCCTATCGTAATCTCTGCAGGTCTACTCAAAGGGTAATGTTGCACCTTTCCTGTTACTCCCATTGCCGAAATCATTTTACCCGTGGTTTTTACACCTGATGTGGAATTCAACAGTGATCTGGCCGCCCCTGTATCTACAAGGAAAGGTAATGGTACACCAGCTACATCAACCATGACCTCAGGTTCACTACCAAGGCTAGCAATCAACTTCACTGGCTGCAGACTACAGGTGTGGGCCAACCCCTATTGTGTAGTGGGACCCTCCCGCAGCGCATTGGCAGCTACAATATGTGAGGGGGGTAGCTGTGATTTTTTGGAGGCCTGCCAGTCCCTACTTGGTGGGTACCTTCTTGTTTCCCCTCTATGTGGCTCATAATCTCTCCTATATGGTCCCTGATCCCAATTATGTGATTTGTAGTATGGCTCGTATTCAGGTCTAGGGGGTCTGTATATGTTATGTGTCCCTTTATTCCTACAGTGCCTTGCAAAATGTCCTTCCCTATTACAATAGAAGCATACTATTGACCGTGACTTACCATCAGGGGTCTGGGGTTTTGGCTGATGTGGCTTTGCTGTAAGAGCCTGTATACTCACCGTCATCAGCTTATCCCCGTGCGACTCCCTGTGCTTACTGATGTTCCGATTGTGCTCGACAGCGGACTCTCTCAATGCAGCCACCGAGATACCGCTCCAATTAGGTAGAGAGGTTTGCACCCTTGTTCTCAGTGCCTCCTTTAACCCGTCCATTGATACAGAAACAGCTACCTCCCTGTGATGTACATTATCCTTAATATCCTCGATCCCAGTATATCTAGCTATTTCCTGCAGTGCTCGATGGAAATATTCGGATGCCATTTCACCTTCTTTTTGTCTTATGGAGAAGATTTTATGCCATTTAATAACAGTAGGGAAATACACTCCTAATTGCAGGTTGATTTGCCGTATATTCTCCTGATTGTATTCATCAGTGAGAGGTACCTCTGCGTCTAACTTACAATCCGTTATGAATTTTGGGATGTCAATATTTGAGGGTAAACACACCCGTAGCACTGTTCGCCAATCTTTATTTGTGGGCTCGTGGGCGTTACCTAACCTTTTAATGAACCTCTGGCATCCGACTAGATCTTTTCTGGGATCGGGAAATTCTGACATAATTGACCTTAACTCTGCCCAGGACCAGGGACAATGCATGGCAATGTTCCTGATGGGAGTCACCCCCTGAGTGTCAGTTTTCCCGTTGGGAACTGCAATCACCCTGACAGGATTTAATTCAACTACATCATTCTGGCTTGACTCTATAATGTGGGGAGCTATTGTCTCTGCATAGTGTATGGTGCTGTACTTACCCGTGGACACGACCTCACTTATCCCTCCGCTTGGGGGCCTTGCTACAACTCTTGGTGGTTGGGCCGTGCCCACCTGGGTGTCCTGTATGGTGGCTGCTAGAGAGAGTGCCGATGTCGTGCTGGGCTCATCTTCCTGTTCACAGTCCTGAGGAAAATTTAGAACGGGATACAACTGGCAAGGGTTAAGGTTAGGGTTAACAGATTTATCAATCATTTTCCTATCTTTTACCGATGCACCATTGCTTGTAGCCAATTTCTCCCCATCAATATATGGTGGTGGTGGTGGTGCGCTCGCAATTGCTTTCCCGCTAGATTTGGAACTTGCTGTACAAGCCAGTTCCTTTTGCATCTCCCCCTCTTGCTGCCACAGGTTTAAACAATTTGTATGTCTGACCCTTTGTTTTCTGGACTTAATCAGACATACTTTAATCCTTATGTTCTGTAACACCTCTGATTCAAAGCTACCAACCTTTGGGAATGGGGCCCTATCTTCCGCAGTCATACGTACCCACTCATTGCAAAAAACCTCTGTGTGTGAACCATATTTTTCACACATAATAAACCTTGCTGACCCTTTCGGCCGCAATTCTGACCTTCTCGGTCCCAACTCTTCTGCCTGAACCCTAGCTACCAAACACCCACTGCTTGTGCAATTGGATCCCATCGCGGACTTTTTGCCAATAAACGCAATCCCCAATGCACACCGCAAATAGACAGTGAAATACACCTAGCACTTTCACTCGCTCCTTCTCCGCTGACGTACCATGACTCACTCCAATAGTGACCACCGTGTACCCAGTAAGGCCCTAACTGGCTTCTATTCACTGGAAGGTTTTAGGAGTAACTTACCTCTTCCAGCGAATATTCGCCGCTGATGATTTTCCTGAGAGACCAGCGAAAACTTCCCTTTTTGACTTACACAAATCACGCTTGCGTATGCTCTACACAGCGATAATGATACTGCGATTTTATGCAAAAGCTCATAAAAGGGGTATCAAGTTGCGCTATGTATCGCACCCACAAACATGCGGTCCAATCGCACAGCGTATAGGTACTTGGTACCTATCCGCCCTATGACCACTGGGATCGAATCACAAGCTGCGAAACCTCAGCCGGAGCGTAATACAAAACCTTTAAACTTCAATTCACAATTTCTATACTTCTGCACAATGCACAATTCTATATCACGCTCCTCTACAAATCACCTCACGATTTGCGTATTACCTTTACCTTTATTAACGTGAGTCAGCCGCCTCACGCCACCAAGTCTCCACTCACTTGGTGTACCCACGGGACCCGAGTTTCCGGGGTTCAAATCCTCTCACTCCGCTTTCACTCACTCAAATACACCTTGTTTTTCTGTGCAGAAAATTTTTACTCCCTTTAGGTCAGCAGCTTTTTTCCAGAGGTGCTTACAGTTTTTTAAACTAAATTTAGAGTAACCTGCTTTTGAAATCAAATAGTTATGTGCTATTGTATTAAATGTATACTATCCCGCCTTTAATTGAACAAATATCGTGTAATTTGTACTTAACGTCCGTATTCCTACGCAACCTTGCATAAACACGCGACCAGCGTGCCTTTTACGCTACGAGCGCTCTCCTGTACTTTGTCCGGACCACGTGTACAAACGTGCGTCTGCAATAAAACAAATCACACAATCTCCATAAATGTGAGCAATACAAACTATAATTACTCACTTAACACACCCCACACTTGTTTTCTTATAATTACTCCCTTAAATACATTTATTTCAAATTTATCTATATAGCAAACAAATGTCGGATTTCACACAGGTTTAAGAATGATTACTACCCTATGGCAACAATATATGGGAGAGTCTGCAAACTATTAGTACGCTTTGTGTACGTTCTTGGCTCCAAAACTACACAGACTTTTAAATAGCTTTTTTTTTCCTGTTTACCTCCGGGCTCTGGTGGTCATTCCGAGTTGTTCGCTCGCAAGCTGCTTTTAGCAGCATTGCACACGCTAAGCCGCCGCCTACTGGGAGTGAATCTTAGCTTAGCAAAAATGCGAACGAAAGATTCTCAAAATTGCGAATAGACAGTTCTTAGCAGTTTCTGAGTAGCTCAAGACTTACTCTGCCACTGCGATCAGTTCAGTCAGTTTCGTTCCTGGTTTGACGTCACAAACACACCCAGCATTCGCCCAGACACTCCCCCGTTTCTTCAGACACTCCCGCGTTTTTCCCAGAAACGGCAGCGTTTTTTCGCACACACCCATTAAAAGGCCAGTTTCCGCCCAGAAACACCCACTTCCTGTCAATCACACTACGATTACCAGAACGAAGAAAAAACCTCGTAATGTCGTGAGTAAAATACCTAACTTACTAGCAAATTTACTTGGCGCAGTCGCACTGCGGATATAGCGCATGCGCATTAGCGACTAATCGTTCCGTTGCGGAAAAAAATAACGAGCGAACAACTCGGAATGACCACCTCTATCAACACCTCTATAGACCAGACAGAGCAGACGCAATCTAATCAGCACACAAATAGGGTTTCAAAACATCCAGCAACCAGAAACAGGTTTAACGTAGATATCTTTCCACCCTTTGCTGATAGATAAAAGTCTGCTATGACTTGCTAGCCTTTGAGTATGTGAAAAACCGGCTCGAGCTCCCAATTGTAAATGTTGATTTACTTACAGGACTAAAAGCAACACTTTAAAAAGACATTCAATACACTTTAAATGGAGCCGCTGCGGCCGCTGTAATCAATCCTTAGCCTACGTACTTTAACCCAGTTTCCGTACAAAGCCTCATACCGTGTACGCACTTTGCATACAAATGCCGCGATGGTCGTGCAAAGTACATGCGGTGCGTACACACACAAAGACACGCCGTGAGCACTTTGCAGCTACACATGTGACTAGATTACACTTATATAACACTAGCAGGGAAAGAGAGACACAACACCAATTTGTATTTCAAAGACTATGTTGGGATCTGACCCACCAATGGTTTTTTACTAGCAGGGGGTTGCAATAACAACAATGCAATACAATAAGAAAATGGCTACAGTCAATGGTACATACGTTTTGGTTTCGCCTGCGCTTCCCGGTTCGGTCCCCAATCATCAAGGTTGATGATCTTCAGATATTGAGAGAGTGACCTGGCCTGCAGCTGGTTATTTATACCTTTGTCCAAAACCTAACACAATGGGAACTGTAATCTCTTTATCCATTGGACACAAGGATGGTCATTTACAGTATAGGAGAGGTCATAGGTCAGTTTGAATAGGTGGGCGATGTATGTTCCAGGTGCACTTGCAGATGGTCTCCTCTGGGTTCCCGCCGCATATCAAGTGTACAGTAAATACAGTTAATATTTATATTCTGCTCCTGCGCATAACTATTCGCAGGAGCGTGCGATCTTCTGCAAACTAACACCAGAATATTGCTCTTAAAATACCCTACAGCTGGATACCAAACACCTCCTTATAACCTAGTTCTGTCCCCTCCTGTCCTGTAAAGGTGAATCGCTTTGTTCTTATACCATTTAAACATGTGTAACTCACTGGTGTGGTGCAGGGAGACTATGTGTACATTGTGCACTATTTGGATTAAATATGTAATGTGTTTTTATGGCTTTTCCATGCGATTACAAACACTACCGTAATTACTCATACCACGCACTAATATGCAGGGCCGCGGGAGCGACCATACGCAAATTGTGAATATGCGCACGCACGGCAGAGCAAGTACGCGCACGGAGGCCATCTGTGTGTAGTTTGTACGTGAAGTGTGTACTGCAATATGACCATTGCGGCATTTGTACGCAAAGTGCGTACACGGTATGAGGCTTTGTATGCAAACTGGGTAAAAAGTACGTAGGCTAAGGATTGATTACAGTGGCCGCAGCAGCTCCATTTAAAGTGTATTGAATGTCTTTTTAAAGTGTTGCTTTTAGTCCTGTAAGTAAATCAACATTTACATTCGGCTTCGACACCACACTGTCCTTTCACCTGACCAGAAGACCTACTTAATTTTTCTTTATTTATATTTATTATATAGTGTAGGAGTCAATCAATTAAGCTACCAGTACTGTATATTTTTGGATTATTTGAGCAAACTGGACTACTCATAGGAAACCCATGCAAACACAGGAAGAATATAAACTCTACACAGTGAACCCTAGACCTCACTGCTGTAAGCAGTAATGCTAACCATTACATCAACAGTGCTATCCAATATCCACACAATCTTTTAACATCATCTTTTTTTTACAACTTTCCACTCGCTTGTCTACCCCACACATCATCCTCTTTTGTAGTACAATTCTTTCCACATTCACTTCCTGCCTATCCAATGGCTATTCCAATGTCTCTCAGTAATGCTTATCCTGCTGCTCAATAGAACTGTTGTGGCTCCATAAGGCTCCATTTTTGTCCCATTGCTGTTCTCACTATACATCTCTTCTCTTGCTGAATATACATATACAGGTTGCTTGAATCTCCATATCTTTCTTAAGGCATACCCTACTCCAACCTACATTTCTCACACTTATACTAGTACACTTTTGTGCCGTATTTCCATTAGCTTGTAAGTTCTGAGCATTGTCAGCTGTGACGTGGTATAGGATTAAAGACTTTTTGTGGAGTGACATGACAGTATTTCCTTAAAGATTTGCCTTGTTTACCCCTTTATATCACCACTGTCACCTCACACCACAAAATTAAATGAAGTTTCTGTAATGTTTTGCAAAACAGGGTCCATCAGTGCACCCAAGCTGTGACTCATCAGGGACATTTCTTCCACCTAACCCCACCCTTCTGGCTGAGCATACTCCTTACGGAGGCATCTTTCTTTGAAACTGGCACTTCGGCTGGGGGGAGGGGAAGCGCACAACACCCAGGCTGGTCACACATAGAGCCTTCCCAGCTCTCTGTGTGACCGGCCTGGTCCACCAGACCATAGACCCTTCTGGCATATGCCAGAGGGGCCATATGGGCTGTCTGGCCCTGGGTAGTAGCAATATGGCTCAGAGAAACAGTAGTTGTATATATTCTTGGTCAACCACAACAGGTTTAGCTCAAAATGGGTCACATAAGTCAGAAGGCAAGGACAGGAATATTTGTGTACACTACTGATATACACATATATGTGCACTCAAGCAAATACTATAGCATACCTCTTAATTGTCCCGCGGTGTGGGGGGGCCAGTTGGGAGATCCCCCCTGTCACTTGCTGCTCTGAGCAGAGCAGCGGTGAATAGATTCTGTGCGTACAGCATCTATTCTACGGCAGAGAGGAACAGGGGCTGTCCATGCGCTCATAGTGAACAAAACGGGGCGTGGTTAGCAATTGTGGTGCTTGCCCGCAAGGCTATGCCCCTAACCATGAGGCCACACCCACTGGTCAGAGGCCAAGCTCCCTAATATCGGCGTGAAGATGTCCCTCTTCAACGGACGAAGAATTTAGGAGGTATGCTATAGTGTTAAATATATGGTAAATGCCACAGATATTTATTGTATTGTTTGTTTACGTGTACCTGTCTGCAGTGCCATACTGTATTTATAGTATGGGGTTTAGTATGAAATACTTACAATCAAAATCCCGACAGTCAAAATACCGACAACAATTGACCAATGCTCAAAATACCGACAAGGTCAAAATACCGACAAAGTTAAAATACCGACATTTAAAATACAGACAAGGTCAAAATACCGGCATTTAAAATATTGACAGGTCAAAAAGCCGACATGGGTTTTTCATTGTTTTTGTTGTGTATGTCGACATGGATACCATATAAATGTACTGTGTTCCCTCGCATGGCTTCGGGCACTATTATATTCCCCCTCCAGATCCACTGGGATGGTAAAGTATGAACAAGTCGGTTTCAATGAAAAAATCATAAAAAACTCATGTCAACTTTTTGACCTGTTGACATTTTAAATGTCTGTATTTTGACCTTAGCGGTATTTAAAATGTTGGTATTTTGACCATATCGGTATTTTGACCATCAGTCAATGGTAGTTGGTATTTTGACCGTCTGGATTTTGATTGTAGGTAAATTGAACGCATCCCATAGTATGGGCTGTCCTAAGAAAACATGGATTCTCTCTGGTTCTAAGGGCCTGATTCAGAGATGTGCATAAATCCAATGGTTTAGATATCTCTTCAATGTTTTCCAATTTGTGTATGCGCAGGAGCCGCACTGAGCATGTGCAGAGACTACTAGGCTGCAGCATGATTTACATGCTATTGGCATTTGAGGGCACTGTCAGCCCTGCTTTATGGGCATGCTGAAGCCAGGGGCTTCACTTACTGCAGCAGTGTAAATTTCCTGGCCATCATGAGTAAGCTGATGGCCGATGTTCATACAGATGATCTGATGCTGCGTCTTCGGATGCAGAAGTGGATCACAGAAGATGGCATTAGCATATTTTTGCACTGCTGCTGCGTACAAAGATGCAGCAGCTGTGTTATATCGTACATCTCTGAATCAGGCACTCAGTCCACTCTATGAACTTTTTAATGTTAATAAATCTTTACATCGTGTGAAGTTTTCTTTTAAAAAAAGGTACCAGTACCCACCTAAATTCACAAGTGGATATAAGATGTCGAAGTCAGAAAATATTACAACACACACATTACGTACAAACACCACATAGATGGCCCTCGTATGCGTACGTATTCGGCTGTGTGTGCACATATTCGCAAATTGCGTATGGTCGCTCCCGCGGTCCTGCGCATTAGAGTGTGGTATGAGTAATTACAGTGGAGTTTGTACTCGCATGGAAAAGCCACAAAAACATATCAGAAATCTAATCCATATATTGCATAAATCCCACATTGTCTGCTTCATCTTCTAATTAGCATGAAGATCGGTCATACATAATAAATTAAACTCCCAGAGACTAAAATACAATGGCCTTATTTACACTAAGCTTTGAAATTCTATGAAGAAGGCAAACACCTTTGTTTACTAGGGTAGCCGAGTTTCTATTGAAAGCAATAAGAACTGGATTGTCATTGTCTCACCTGAAGACAAAACAAAGAGACAATACCCAGAAACCTAGGCTAAGAGAAACTCAATTAGCAATAGCTAACAAAAATACAAACCAGACATTTAGAAATCTGAGATATTAACATTCATAGTCTAAACTCTTGGAGATGTATGTGTTTGTATATATATATATATATATATATATATAATTCCTAACAAATTGTAATAGCAGGAGTATGTGTGTGTGTATGTATATACCTATGCCCTCTTAGTTAGTGACCCCACTTTTGAGTATAAACTTGAATTAGACAACATCCTTAATTCAGCGGTTACTAAGGGTTACATTAACAAAGAATTACGGCAGGCATTGACAGTGGAATATCCTGTCACGCCAGCTTTTTATACGACTCCCAAGATACACAAAAGGTTGGAGAAACCCCCTGGTAGACCTATTATATCTGCCAGGGGTTCTCTCTTTCAACCTATAGCTGTGTATTTAGACAGTTTGCTTAATCCCTGTGTACAACAGGCAGCATCTTACCTGAAAGACACCACTGAGTTGTTAACTAAGTTAGAAGATATAGGAATGCTGCCAGTAGATACCCTGTTATGCAGTGCAGATGTCATCAGGGGCTACAGGCTGTTGAAGAACTATTGACGGGGAACACACACTATACAGGCCCACCGGTGGAATTTTTTATGCAATTGTTACATTTGGTTTTGACCAAAAATTACTTCATTTATGATTCTAAGTTTTATCTCCAGGTATCAGGTTGTGCGATGGGGTCCAATGTGGCCCCATCGTATGCTAATGCCTATATGATAATGGTTGAAAGGCATTTATTCCATCATCAAGAACATCTAAAACTATACCTGAGATACATAGATGATCTATTAATTTTTTGGACAGGAAGTGAGAGTTCCTTGTCCAATTTGCTAGATCAGCATAACTCCACTGGACATGAGGTACAATTAACTTATACCATTTCCTCAGTATCTATACATTTTCTGGATGTCAATATTACCTTGACACCCACAGGGATAAGTACCTCCATTTACATAAAAGAAACGGATAGAAACACCATCCTTAAACACGATAGTCACCATCCCCTACCCCTACGTGAGGGCCTTCCCTACTCCCAGATGTTGAGAGTTCGTAGAATCACTAGTGATTCGAGACAAACAGTGGTGGCTCTGGATGATATGGTCCAGAAATTTCAGGAAAGGGGTTATCCCCGGAAAATATTAGAGAAAATTAAGTATAAGGTTCTCAATATCTCCAGACATGATACCTTACATTCTAAAATTAATTTGGCCGGCAATGTGTCAGTATTGCCTTGGGTCAATAGATTTAATACTAAGAGTAAAATCACTAGCCGCTTGGCAAAAACATTTTGGCCCATTGTTAATACTGACAATAATCTGCCAGCTTTAAGGGATACTAGACTGCTACCATGTTATACCCGTGGTCGCAATCTGGGGGATCTACTTGTAAAGAGGGACGTCACGAAGTTGAAGAAGCAAACAGTAGCCACTCACTTTCTTAGTCAAAAAACTGGATGTTATAGGTGCTTGGGCTGTACCACATGCAGGTCCCTCATACCTGGTGACACCATAACACATCCATACTCAGGGAAAAAATATAAGATCAGATATGCTTTAACATGTACCACTAGATTTGTCGTATATGTTCTGTCTTGCCCATGTGGACTCAGCTACGTGGGCAAGACAGAAAGACAATTTAAGGAAAGGATGGCGGGTCACAGGTCGGCTATCAGGGCTGCTCTGGAAACAGGCAGCAGTGAACAGCCAGTGGCACGGCATTGTGTGGAAGCCAGACATAGTATTGCCAGCATCAGAACCAAACTAATTGATCATGTTCCGTTCAACATCAGAGGTGGCAATAGAAAAAAACAATTATTGCAATTGGAAAGTAAATGGATCCATGTTCTGGGAACCTTGACTCCTAGGGGCTTAAATGACTCCTTGGGGTTACCATGCTTTATTTAGTTTGCACTTGGTCTTTGTATCGCTGTGTTTTATCATGCAATTAATCAAGATATGTCAATCAAGTATATGGATTTAATGATATCTGCTGACAGCTATTAAGGTTCTGTTTTTAATCTGTTTTTAATCTTTAGAACAGTGTTCTTGTGGTGTTGCCGCGTTGCTGGGGCAACGGGACGCGATGCATACTGATTGGCCCGGGGGAGTGGGCGCTCCTGGATGACGTCTACACTGCAACACGCTGGTAATCTTCCGGCGGGACTCGTGGAGACCGGCGCCCGGAGCGCACACTCACCTGTGACGGATCAGGTAATTTAGTGTTATTTGTGTATATATAAATGTCTTTTTTTTGTCCTATACTATGTTTGCTATTTCCTGACGACGGGTCAAGGCCCGAAACGTTGATAATAAAGCACGCTATCTGCAGCTTTGTTTGAGTCTCTGAGTGCCGCCAATTCGCCTGCATATTCTGGGTTGCCATACCCTTGGAAGGCACCGGAGCATTATACATTTTATCACTTCACTAGTGCCGGATACCTGCTACCATATATATATATGAGTATATGGATATATGTGGATATATGTATATCTTGAGGATGGAAATAGATAATCATATCATGTGTGGGATCATATTGTTCAGAGTCACGTAAACATTAATCTGGTGGGAATAAGAATATTATTATATATTACCACATTAAGTTATTAATAATACCAGATTTATGTATGATTAATGTGATGGGTTTAACTGGTCATGGGGTGGGAACTCAGATGCAAACAACAGAAATCACATCTCAAGTCTTAGCCATCGCCCACTTCTTGAGCTGACCAATGATCCCCGGTGCACAGGATATGTCCCACCCCCGAACCAATGGAAGAAGAGCATACAGTGTCTATTGTATTATGTTTTGATCTACTGTATAAAGAGCCAGCTGCATGCCAGGTCACTATCACAGACTCTGAAGGTCATCACCCTTGATGACTGAGGACCGGACCGGGAAGCGCAGGTGAAACCAAAAGTATGTACCATTGACTGTAGCCATTATTCTTTTGTATTGTATTGCTTTGTGATTGTAACCCCCTTTCAGTAATAATATGCTGTGGTGTCGGAACCCAGCAGTTTCAATACAATCTGGTGTCGTGTTTTCCTTTCCCTGCTAAGGTTTAAAGTGTATTACTATCGCATGCATAGCTGTTAAGGGTTCATGGTGTATCTTTGGGTGTGTACGCACTGCGTGTACTTTGTACAGTCAGCGCGGCGTTTGTACGCAAAGTCCGTACATGGTACGGGACTCTGTACGCTAATGGTGTAAAAGGTACGTAGGTTGTGGATTAAGTATAGCAGCCGCAGCGGCTTCATTTAAAGTGTATGAAATGTCTTTTTAAAGTGTTGTTTTAGTCCTGTACGTAAACCAGCGTTTACAATTGGGGGCTCATCCGATTTCCACATACTCACAGCCTAACAGGTAATAGCAGACTTAATCTTTCAGCAAAAGTGTGCACAGAAAGTATCCTACGTAACCTTTTCGTGGTCGATGGATACACTGAAAACCTTACTTGTGTGCTGATTAGATAACGTCTGCTCTGTATGGTTTGCAGAGGTGCTGGTAGAACCCGTAAAACAACAGGAAAAAAGCTATTTAAAAATCTGTGAAATTTTTTTTGGCACCAAAAAGCGTACACAAAAGACACCCATACTTTGCATACCCTCTCACATTGTTGCCATAAGACTAAAACTTTTGTTTAAGCTGTATTGCCTCTGGGGTAAAGCTGCCTATCTGAATGAATTAAAATTTTCTGTACAGAAAAAAACCAAAGTGTATTTGAGTGAGCAAACATAGGAGTGAGTGGATTTGAACCCCGGAAATCGGGTCCCGTGGTATACCAAGTAAGTGGAGGCTTGGTGGCGTGAGGCGGCTGACTCACGTTCATATAGATTGAAATACGCAAATCGTGAGGAGATTTGCAGAGGAGCGTAATAGGGAATTGTGCATTGTGTGGTATTGAAGTAAAAAGGTTTTTTTTGTTACGCTCCAAACTGAGGGTTGCAGTTTGTACATCGACTCGTGGTTGTACAGCAGATAGGTAACAAGTACCTATACGCTGTGCGATTGGACCATGCGTTTGTAGGTGCGATACATAGCGCAACTTGATACCCCTTTTACGAGCTTTTGCGTAAAATTGCGGTATCATTAGCGCTGTGTAGAGCATACGCAAGCGTGATTTGTGTATAAAAAGTGTATAGGGAGTTTTCGCTGGTCTCTCTCAGGAAAATCTCCAGCGGCGGATATTTACTGGAAAAGGTAAGTCACTCCTAACACTTCCAGTAAATAGAAACCAATAGGGCCTCACTGGGTACTCAGTGTTCACTATTGGAGTGAGTCGTGGTACTCAGCGGAGAAGGAGCGAGTGAAAGCGCTAGGTGTCTTTCACCGTCTATCTGCGGTGTGCATTGGGGATTGCGTTTATTGGCAAAAAGTCCGCGATGGGATCCACTTGCACAAGCAGTGGGCGTTTAGTTGCTAAGGTTCAGGCTGAAGAAGTGGGACCGAAAAGGTCAGAATTGCGACCGAGAGGGTCAGTAAGGTTTATTATGTGTGAAAAGTATGGTTCACACATGGAGACTTTTTGCAATGAATGGTTACGTATGACTGACAAAGATAGGGTACCATTCCCTAAGGTGGTCAGCTTTGAACCCGAGGTACTGCAGAATGTAAGCAGTAAAATATGTCTTCTTAAATCCAGAAAACAAAGGATTAGACATAACGATTGTTTAAATTTATGGCAGCAAGAGGGGGAGATGCAAAGGGAACAAACTCGTAAAGCAGGTTCCAAACCTAGCAGGAATGGAGACACGAAATCACCATTACCAACACAGGTCGAAGGGAATAACATGGCTACAATCAATGGTACATCTGTAAATGATAGTAGTATGCAAGAGCAATGTATTAACCCTAACCTTTGCAAGTTGTATCCTGTTTTGAAGTCTTTTCAAGGTCATAGGTCACAGGAAGATGAAGGATCCAGCCAAATCACAGCTCTCATTCAGGCAGTCGCTTTGCAGGAAACTCAGGTGGGGCCTGTCCACCCAGTTAGAGCAGTACCAGTGTTCCCCACTGAAAGAACTGGTGAGGTCACAGCTACCGGTAAGTGTGAGACGGTTCATTGAACAGAGACAACAACACCCTACAGTAAACAGATTAGCAACGGAATGGTAGGATTACATCCTGTCTTGGAAATAGTAACTCCCAATGGGGGAACCGATAGTCAGGGAGTAATCCTCACCAGGAATAATGCAATGTATTGCCCGTGGTCCAGAGCTGAGCTGCGGTCAATCATTTCAGAATTCCCCGATCCCCGGGAGTATTTAGCCAGATGTCAAAAGTTTATCAGAGATCAGGGTAATGTTATGAACCAGCTAATAAAGATTGGCGGATACTTTTAAAAGCGTGCCTACCCCCTAATATTGACACCCAAAAATGTTTCACTGATTGTAGGTTAGAGTCGGATAGTCCTGTGACTGATGGAAACAATCAGGAAAATATAGAACTAATTAATAGGCAACTAGAGTTGTGTTTCCCCATTACTGTTAAGTGGAGAAGAATTTTCTCCATAAAATAGAGTGAAAATGAAATGGCATCTGAATATTTCCATCGGGCCCTGCAAATAATGGATAGATACATTGGGGTATCAGATACAGGGAACAATGCGAATTACAGGGAGATGGCTGTCTCTGTGCTAATGGACGGACTCAATAAGGCAGTTAGGGACAGGGTACAAGCATCTTTGCCTAATTGGAGAGGGTCCACAGTAGCTTGTCTTAGAGCGTGCGCAATTGAACATCATAAGAATATTGCTAGGTGTAGAAAACAACAGGAGGAGAAGCTGATGGCAATAAGTCTACAGGCTCTTGCAGCAAAGTCTCATCAACCTAAACCCCAAAACCCGGATAGTAAGAAAAGACCTAGGATATGTTACACTTGTAGGAAGGAAGAGCATTTTGCCAGAAATTGTAGATATAGTAGAACACATAGTCAATATAGAGCCCTAGACAGAGAAAAAAAGCCACAGTATTAAACACATAGACGGGATCAAGGGACATATAGTAAGGAATCACGAGCCATATAGAAAACACAGATTCGGTTAATGGGAAGAACAGAATAAATGCAACTTTACCCTTTTGACAGAACTTGCTGGGGTTAAGAGGAGGCCTCTAAACTTTTGCTTCTTTCTCTAGCAGAAATGGCCCCTGATTAACATAACAGGAGTTTTGTTAGAGATGATATACATATACTGTGCTCCCGCCCAGGAAGCACAAAGTATGTTGGATACCCACGAAGACTAATGTTGCATTTCACTGTTCTAGATGCATGTCCATCACAGGTAGAGAAAATTATCTCACAGATACCGGGTTCCCTATGAACTTAGGATGGACAGGACACTGGATTGATGGCTGGGATAGTCCCAGTAGAGATAAGACACAGAGAAATTGTTTTTAGGGGTATAGACAGTAGAGAATCACTTCCCCATAGTGCACAATCCAGTTGTCAAATTTTATAAAAATCCTCTTTGCCTCTACAAACTTATCTGTTACTAACATCTATGTGATTTTCCTTCAAAGTTTCCGCCTCATTTCTTACATTCACCGACAGGAGGGTACAATACATGGACCCGATCACAGTTCAAATGCCACATGCCTAATCGGTCCTTCAGAGCTCTGCCCAAATCCAGTATTTCTCACCAGCATAAGGACATAAGGACACCAGTATTAATGCAGTGTGCCTTGTCATGCACAAAGGGTGGAGAATGAGAATACTGGTGAAGGGAGACTGTGTACAGACACCGATATGCATGATGGTGTGACAGCCTGTTGGTGAATGCCAAACCTGACATTTCCAAACCTGACATTTTCTTTTTTTTATTTTACTATTTTTTTCCTCTCTCTTCTCTCATCCAGAGACGGTTTACTTCACACAACTGATAACACACGATAGTAAATTAAAACATGTGTGTTCCCTACAGGAAGAGGCAGTCTGGAGGACAAAGGGGTATGGCCAGGAGTCCTCAGGACTGTGGACAGGTGGACACGGTAAGCCAGTAGCCCCCAGAGCATATCTTCCAAGTCTAGCTGAGGTGGCACATGGTCTGACTCATCTAGGCAAGGAGGATATGTGCAGGCTGATGAGAGCCTACTGGTGTGCGCCAGGATTCTCTTCTCATGCAGGTAAAAGAGCAATGACATGCTTTACTTGCTTGAGGAAGAATATTGGAAAGACAATACCAACAGAGCCATCCCATATCCCTCCTACAGACAGACCTTTTCAGGTTGCCTCATAGACATGTGGGAAGGACTATACCAAGTCTTGTTAACCAGCACGACAGCATTGAAGGTCACCGAAAGAGAGACTTGCGTCCTACTGCAAGAAGGTCGCTGACCCGGAGAGAACTCATGACAAAGAGTATAGAGAATCTCGTATCACTGGAGTGTTTGTTCCGGGAAAGTTGAGAGGCAGGACTGTTGAAGGGCATCTGAGCACAGAGAGTAAAAAGATCTAGAACGGTTGTCGCACCATTTTTTTCTTTTTTCACCTCCCCCTGAATTTACCTTTCTTTTCTCCTTCTTATTTTCCTCCTTTCCCCTAACGAAATGGATCGATCACAAGAGACTGCGTTTCGGGTTCTGTTAGTAATTCTGGTTTTGATCAGAACAGTTTGTTTTGGTGAGGGTCCCAGAGAGGTCGAGCAGGGATCTGGAATGGGTTCTGATGGCGAGTATGATTTTTTAGGATCTTAGGAGCAGCACATCACTTTAGTAAAGGCTGGCATCAGTACTGTGAGGGGTTATTGTCTGATGAATATTGTATTTGTAGGAATTGTGAGAATATAGTAGAGGATGGGTGCATCCAGAGATGTCAGTCCAACCTTAATATCGACATGGACCGCCATCCGTTGAGTGATTACCACTCACTAGTGGGTAAGGTCTTAAACCAGACAGAATGATGGGTGTGCTCACAAGTACCTCAAGGTCAGAGTAAGTCAGGATTAGTACCATACCCTTTAGCAATAGATGAAGTACTCGAATTGCGGGGTGGTAGACCGGTGGACAAGAAATTCAATATCTCTAGGCCCCCTAGTTTGAAGCTCCACCAGTATCATGTAGACAGGTCCCTGTTGTGTTTTAATATTTCCAATTACCGAAAACCGGTAAATTGGGAAGTGATGTGGAATAACCAGACAATGACCTTTTCATACAGAGCTGATAGGATACCCATAGACTCTGAACTTTTACGCCAAATAGCCAACAGTGGGAGGTATTTCCGGTATAGGTATACTCATGGAAGCAAGACCATGTGGGTTGGAAACGTATCATCAGGGTATTGTGCTCATATCATCTAGCCCGATACTTGTACTGAGCAGATGGGAGAACTAGGGATTGGTTTCTTTACTTGGAAAATTTGTAATATGGTGATGTTATATTTTGTCCCCTATGTTCTCCCAGATGATGCCTATTTTATATGTGGGAGGAAGGCGTACAAGTGGCTTGTCCCGAGCTCAGAGGAATTGTGTTATATTGGGAGAGTACTACTAGAGGTCATGACCATAACCCATGATAAAATGAAAGACGTTCACAGCAGTGCTCAGGCTCCTTATACTCATACTCACTATGAACACATCATCAAGAGACACCTCATAGATAGGACAGAGCACGCAGCCTGATTTGATCCACGAATCCACCGGGATTCAGTTCCTTCTCGCATTAGACATTACCCATACTAACAGAGGTACTATAAATTACAGGTATATCCATGCACTAGCGAACTTGATAGATAATATCACTGAGATGTATGACGACACCTTCAGGTATACGGGAAGGGAGTTACAAGCTTACAAGAAGTAACTGATTCAGCACAGAATGGTCCTTAATTATGTCACAGCCGTGACAGGTGGGTACTCGTTAACCCTGGCAACTCAATATGGTGTGAAGTGCTGTACTTATATTACAAACAGCACTGACGACCCAACGGAGATTATCGATCAAAAGATGGACGATATCTTGCAGTTGAAGTGGGAGTTCAGGAGGAAGCACAACCTTACCTTAGTGACTGTGAGTAATGAACTGACTGGCTGGGTCTCATGGTTGAACCCACGCAAATGGTTCTCAGGTTTAGGAGAGTGGGCTCAGAATGTCATTATGAGTGTGGGGAAGTTTCTCCTTTGTATCCTGGGAGTCGTCATAATTATTGGTTCGATATTTAGGTGTGTTCAAATTCTAATGCGGCACAAGCACGGCACAAATTTGATGAGTCTAAGGAGCGAGGGCGCTGTTATAGCAGCAGATTTAATTTATGAACCATCCATAGAGACAGTGTTATGATAAGGATTGCAAATTAATTTCATGGCCTGTTTCTTTCACCCATTATTCTTTTGTCTCCCCCTCTGCCAGATACATCCATCCGGAAAAGACATCAGCCCTACCCAAAATGTTTATGTGAATGTATTTTTATATACGTGTCTTATCTTCATCTCTGTAACCTCCAGCTAATGGCACACATAGTCAACAGGTGATATCCACATATACTAGCACCCACATATGTTTCCCCCCTCCATGTATCATCAACTAAATGTGCTCCCCATTTGTTGGAACAAGAAGCCGAAAAGAGCTCGGTAGTGTTTGTTGGCCCATTTACAGACCCTTAATACGGGATGAGAAGGATTCAATATATACTTCGCAATACCTCAAAGCTTATCTAGAACATATACGGCACGATGATACATGCCCCTCAGACATGGATTCATACATACATGCTTTTTACTATCCCACTAGGTCATACATTTCCCACCTACAACTCTTCCCCGATCATCCAAGCTTTTGTATATATTGTATAGGTAATATTTTTTTTCCTGTTTATTGATTAGTTAGTGGCAGTTATTGATGACTGCCAAAGGGTGGACTGTCGAAGTCAGAAAATATTACAACACACACATTACGTACAAACACCACATAGATGGCCTCCGTGTGCGTACATATTCGGCTGTGCGTGCACATATTTGCAAATTGCGTATGGTCGCTCCCGCAGTCCTGTGCATTAGAGTGTGGTATGAGTAATTACAGTGAAGTTTGTACTCGCATGGAAAAGCCACAAAGACATATCATAAATCTAATCTATATATTGCATAAATCACACACTCTCTGCTTCATCTTCTAAATAGCATGAAGATCGGTCACACATAATAAATTAAACTCCCAGAGACTAAAATACAATGGCCTTATTTACACTAAGTTTTGAAATTCTATGAAGAAGGCAAACACCTTTGTTTACTAGGGTAGCCGAGTTTCTATTGAAAGCAATAAGAACTGGATTGTCATTGTCTCACCTGAAGACAAAACAAACAAAGAAACAATACCCAGAAACCTTGGCTAAGAGAAACTCAATTAGCAAAAGCTAACAAAAATACAAACCAGACATTTAGAAATCTGAGATATTAACATTCATAGTCTAAACTCTTGGAGATGTATGTGTTTGTATATATATATATATATATATATATATATATGTATGTATATATATATATATAATTCCTAACAAATTGTAATAGCAGGAGTATGTGTGCGTGTATGTATATGTATATGTATATATATATATATATATATATATATATATATGAGTATATGGATATATGTGGATATATGTATATCTTGAGGATGGAAATAGATAATCATATCATGTGTGGGATCATATTGTTTAGAGTCACGTAAACATTTATCTGGTGGGAATAAGAATATTATTATATATTACCACATTAAGTTATTAATAATACCAGATTTATGTATGATTAATGTGATGGCTTTTACTGGTCATGGGGCGGGAACTCAGATGCAAACAACAGAAATCACATCTCAAGTCTTAGCCATCGCCCACTTCTTGAGCTGACCAATGATCCCTGGTGCACAGGATATGTCCCACCCCCAACCAATGGAAGAAGAGCATACAGTGTCTATTGTATTATGTTTTGATCTACTGTATAAAGAGCCAGCTGCATGCCAGGTCACTATCACAGACTCTGAAGGTCATCACCCTTGATGACTGAGGACCGGACTGGGAAGCGCAGGTGAAACCAAAAGTATGTACCATTGACTGTAGCCATTATTCTTTTGTATTGTATTGCTTTGTGATTGTAACCCCCTTTCAGTAATAATATGTTGTGGTGTCGGAACCCAGCAGTTTAAATACAATCTGGTGTCGTGTTTTCCTTTCCCTGCTAAGGTTTAAAGTGTATTACTATCGCATGCATAGCTGTTAAGGGTTCACGGTGTATCTTTGGGTGTGTACGCGCTGCGTGTACTTTGTACAGTCAGCGCGGCGTTTGTACACAAAATCCGTACACGGTACGGGACTCTGTATGCTAATAGTGTAACAGGTACGTAGGTTGTGGATTAAGTATAGCGGCCGCAGCGGCTTCATTTAAAGTGTATGAAATGTCTTTTTAAAGTGTTGCTTTAGTCCTGTACGTAAACCAGCGTTTACAAAGATTAACCACTTAACGGGCTAATATTTTTTCCAAAACTTACCAAGAAATTGTGTAGGTTAAGAACATCTATTTAAATTATATTCTAAATGATTTAAAAAAAAAAACACTTATTTTTTTTCTTTAAAACCCCCATTGGTACAAACATTGATGGTCTGATCAAAGATCATTGGACAACTATCGCAGCTTCACATTTTCCTAGAGCCTGCTCCTCTCTGTAGTCTCCAAGGTTAAGGGCTGCTTTTTAACATATCCCAAGTGGCTGCTAATGTCTGCAGCCGTGGGGTAGGGGCAGAATCAGCCCTAGGCATAGACCAACTAGGCAAATGTCTAGGGCATTTGTAATGCATAGGGACACAGGCAGCTTCTGCTGATTAAAATGATATGCAGCATGCCTTTATTCTGTGTGTGACTGCGGCTATATCTGCATACAAAATGCTATGTGACAGTGTATTCCTGGAAATCACTGTAACGTAGTATTTCACATGCAGATACAGACAAAGGCGCACACAGAATATAGGCATGCCACATATAATTTTATCAGCAGAAGCTGCTTGTGCATCCTAGTCACATAGCATCACAAATAAGATGCATTTTTGGCAAAAAAAGGTGACCCATGTTAGCAGAGCTGGTCTAGAGCTGCCAGCTGGCTCACTCCAGGCATCTCCTGCTGCATAGCGTATTGAGGCAAGATGTATGAGGACACATCTGTATCCAAGCAGAGACAGAGGTCACAGTGTTAGCGGCCGTGTGAATGCTGTGTGTGGGTGGGTTGGTTGTGTAATAGTGTCCGGTGTAAGGTGCATTATGTGTCATGTGTATAAATGCATTGATAATTTGCAACATATGTGTAAGGCGCACTATGTGTGTCATTATGTGTATAAGGGCATTAATAATGTGCTGCACATGTGTAAGGGGCATTATGTGTGTCATTATGTGTATAAGGGCATTAATAATGTGCGGCATATGTGTAAGGGACATTGGCCCTCATTCCGAGTTGTTCGCTCGGTATTTTTCATCGCATCGCAATGAAAATCCGCTTAGTACGCATGCGCAATGTTCGCACTGCGACTGCGCCAAGTAACTTTGCTATGTAGAAAGTAATTTTACTCACGGCTTTTTCATCGCTCCGGCGACCGTAATGTGATTGACAGGAAATGGGTGTTACTGGGCGGAAACACGGCGTTTCAGGGGCGTGTGGCTGAAAACGCTACCGTTTCCGGAAAAAACGCAGGAGTGGCCGGAGAAACGGTGGGAGTGCCTGGGCGAACGCTGGGTGTGTTTGTGACGTCAAACAGGAACGACAAGCACTGAACTGATCGCACAGGCAGAGTAAGTCTGAAGCTACTCTGAAACTGCTAAGTAGTTAGTAATCGCAATATTGCGAATACATCGGTCGCAATTTTAAGAAGCTAAGATTCACTCCCAGTAGGCGGCGGCTTAGCGTGTGTAACTCTGCTAAATTCGCCTTGCGACCGATCAACTCGGAATGAGGGCCATTATGTGTATAAGGGCATTAAGGGAATTAATAAAGGTTTGCATAATGTGTAAGCAGAATTATGTTTATAAAGACATTAATGTGTGTCATATGTGTAAAGGGGCATTACTGTGTGTGGTATTATGTGTATAAAGGCCTTATTAATGTGTGGCATTATGTGTATAATGCTCTCTACTGTGTGGTGTAACATAGAAAGGGCACTACTGTTTGGTCTAATGTGAATAAAGAGTAATATGATGTGGTATAATATGAATAACAAGCAATTCAGTGTGATGTAACGTGAATAAGGGCCACTAATGTGAGGAGTAACGTATATAAGGTAAAGTGGAACTACTGTGTGATGTACCGTGCATAAGGGACACTATCGCATGATAAAATGTGAATAAAGTTGCACTACTTTGTGGTGTAATTTGTACTATTGTGTGGCCATGCCCCTTCACAGCAAGAACACACTCACTTTTGGGCTGTGCTCCGATTGTGCGCACTGTTCCTATTTAAAATATGAGGACTGCTATATGTGAGGGTGATGGTGCTGGGAAAGGGATGTAGGGTCAGAGACAAAACTGGTGCCGGTGCTAGGGGGCAGCAGCCAAAATCTTGCCTAGGACATCATATTGATTAGGACCAGCTCTGGGTGGAGGGGTGCCAATCGGCTGACTGACCAGCAGTGATTGTCTACATGGCATGCACAGGGGTGAGAGAACCAGGAAGCAGAGTGACCGTGAGGTCCCTCTGATAGCGGCAGCTGCAGGAAGACATCAGATGCCATTTTTCGGAGTCCTGCGCATGCACTGTAGACTCTGGCACGGTGCCAAGAGTCTCTAGTGTTCAGTGTGCTAGCAGCGGCGGTGCCAGTTACGGGAGAGGAAGGGGCCCACACACGGTCACCGATGGATGCCGGAAAGGTAAATATAAAAGAAATGGGTGCAGTGTGTGTGGTGTGGGCCCCCTCTGGAACCAGGGGCCCGTGTGCACCGCACACACTGCACCCATTATAGATACGCCACTGCAAAGTAAGGTGCTTTGACCCAGAGTACCATCAGAGCACAGCTCTGATTTTAATTAGAGATGAGCGCCGGAAATTTTTCGGGTTTTGTGTTTTGGTTTTGGGTTCGGTTCCGCGGCCGTGTTTTGGGTTCGACCGCGTTTTGGCAAAACCTCACCGAATTTTTTTTGTCGGATTCGGGTGTGTTTTGGATTCGGGTGTTTTTTTCAAAAAAACCTAAAAAACAGCTTAAATCATAGAATTTGGGGGTCATTTTGATCCCAAAGTATTATTAACCTCAAAAACCATAATTTCCACTCATTTTCAGTCTATTCTGAATACCTCACACCTCACAATATTATTTTTAGTCCTAAAATTTGCACCGAGGTCGCTGGATGACTAAGCTAAGCGACCCTAGTGGCCGACACAAACACCTGGCCCATCTAGGAGTGGCACTGCAGTGTCACGCAGGATGGCCCTTCCAAAAAACACTCCCCAAACAGCACATGACGCAAAGAAAAAAAGAGGCGCAATGAGGTAGCTGTGTGAGTAAGATAAGCGACCCTAGTGGCCGACACAAACACCGGGCCCATCTAGGAGTGGCACTGCAGTGTCACGCAGGATGGCCCTTCCAAAAAACACTCCCCAAACAGCACATGACGCAAAGAAAAATTAAAGAAAAAAGAGGTGCAAGATGGAATTGTCCTTGGGCCCTCCCACCCTTATGTTGTATAAACAGGACATGCACACTTTAACCAACCCATCATTTCAGTGACAGGGTCTGCCACACGACTGTGACTGAAATGACGGGATGGTTTGGACCCCCACCAAAAAAGAAGCAATTAATCTCTCCTTGCACAAACTGGCTCTACAGAGGCAAGATGTCCACCTCATCATCATCCTCCGATATATCACCGTGTACATCCCCCTCCTCACAGATTATCAATTCGTCCCCACTGGAATCCACCATCTCAGCTCCCTGTGTACTTTGTGGAGGCAATTGCTGCTGGTCAATGTCTCCACGGAGGAATTGATTATAATTCATTTTAATGAACATCATCTTCTCCACATTTTCTGGATGTAACCTCGTACGCCGATTGCTGACAAGGTGAGCGGCGGCACTAAACACTCTTTCGGAGTACACACTTGTGGGAGGGCAACTTAGGTAGAATAAAGCCAGTTTGTGCAAGGGCCTCCAAATTGCCTCTTTTTCCTGCCAGTATAAGTACGGACTGTGTGACGTGCCTACTTGGATGCGGTCACTCATATAATCCTCCACCATTCTTTCAATGGGGAGAGAATCATATGCAGTGACAGTAGACGACATGTCCGTAATCGTTGTCAGGTCCTTCAGTCCGGACCAGATGTCAGCATCAGCAGTCGCTCCAGACTGCCCTGCATCACCGCCAGCGGGTGGGCTCGGAATTCTGAGCCTTTTCCTCGCACCCCCAGTTGCGGGAGAATGTGAAGGAGGAGATGTTGACAGGTCGCGTTTCGCTTGACTTGACAATTTTCTCACCAGCAGGTCTTTCAACCCCAGCAGACTTGTGTCTGCCGGAAAGAGAGATCCAAGGTAGGCTTTAAATCTAGGATCGAGCACGGTGGCCAAAATGTAGTGCTCTGATTTCAACAGATTGACCACCCGTGAATCCTTGTTAAGCGAATTAAGGGCTCCATCCACAAGTCCCACATGCCTAGCGGAATTGCTCCGTGTTAGCTCCTCCTTCAATGTCTCCAGCTTCTTCTGCAAAAGCCTGATGAGGGGAATGACCTGACTCAGGCTGGCAGTGTCTGAACTGACTTCACGTGTGGCAAGTTCAAAGGGCAGCAGAACCTTGCACAACGTTGAAATCATTCTCCACTGCGCTTGAGACAGGTGCATTCCACCTCCTATATCGTGCTCAATTGTATAGGCTTGAATGGCCTTTTGCTGCTCCTCCAACCTCTGAAGCATATAGAGGGTTGAATTCCACCTCGTTACCACTTCTTGCTTCAGATGATGGCAGGGCAGGTTCAGTTGTTTTTGGTGGTGCTCCAGTCTTCTGTACGTGGTGCCTGTACGCCGAAAGTGTCCCGCAATTCTTCTGGCCACCGACAGCATCTCTTGCACGCCCCTGTCGTTTTTTAAAAAATTCTGCACCACCAAATTCAAGGTATGTGCAAAACATGGGACGTGCTGGAATTTGCCCATATTGAATGCACACACAATATTGCTGGCGTTGTCCGATGCCACAAATCCACAGGAGAGTCCAATTGGGGTAAGCCATTCCGCGATGATCTTCCTCAGTTGCCGTAAGAGGTTTTCAGCTGTGTGCGTATTCTGGAAAGCGGTGATACAAAGCGTAGCCTGCCTAGGAAAGAGTTGGCGTTTGCGAGATGCTGCTACTGGTGCCGCCGCTGCTGTTCTTGCGGCGGGAGTCCATACATCTACCCAGTGGGCTGTCACAGTCATATAGTCCTGACCCTGCCCTGCTCCACTTGTCCACATGTCCGTGGTTAAGTGGACATTGGGTACAACTGCATTTTTTAGGACACTGGTGAGTCTTTTTCTGACGTCCGTGTACATTCTCGGTATCGCCTGCCTAGAGAAGTGGAACCTAGATGGTATTTGGTAACGGGGGCACACTGCCTCAATAAATTGTCTAGTTCCCTGTGAACTAACGGCGGATACCGGACGCACGTCTAACACCAACATAGTTGTCAAGGCCTCAGTTATCCGCTTTGCAGCAGGATGACTGCTGTGATATTTCATCTTCCTCGCAAAGGACTGTTGGACAGTCAATTGCTTACTGGAAGTAGTACAAGTGGTCTTCCGACTTCCCCTCTGGGATGACGATCGACTCCCAGCAGCAACAACAGCAGCGCCAGCAGCAGTAGGCATTACACTCAAGGATGCATCGGAGGAATCCCAGGCAGGAGAGGACTCGTCAGAATTGCCAGTGACATGGCCTGCAGGACTATTGGCATTCCTGGGGAAGGAGGAAATTGACACTGAGGGAGTTGGTGGGGTGGTTTGCGTGAGCTTGGTTACAAGAGGAAGGGATTTACTGGTCAGTGGACTGCTTCCGCTGTCGCCCAAAGTTTTTGAACTTGTCACTGACTTATTATGAATGCGCTGCAGGTGACGTATAAGGGAGGATGTTCCGAGGTGGTTAACGTCCTTACCCCTACTTATTACAGCTTGACAAAGGCAACACACGGCTTGACAAATGTTGTCCGCATTTCTGGTGAAATACTTCCACACCGAAGAGCTGATTTTTTTGGTATTTTCACCAGGCATGTCAACGGCCCTATTCCTCCCACGGACAACAGGTGTCTCCCCGGGTGCCTGACTTAAACAAACCACCTCACCATCAGAATCCTCCTGGTCAATTTCCTCCCCAGCGCCAGCAACACCCATATCCTCCTCATCCTGGTGTACTTCAACACTGACATCTTCAATCTGACTATCAGGAACTGGACTGCGGGTGCTCCTTCCAGCACTTGCAGGGGGCGTGCAAATGGTGGAAGGCGCATGCTCTTCACGTCCAGTGTTGGGAAGGTCAGGCATCGCAACCGACACAATTGGACTCTCCTTGTGGATTTGGGATTTCGAAGAACGCACAGTTCTTTGCGGTGCTTTTGCCAGCTTGAGTCTTTTCATTTTTCTAGCGAGAGGCTGAGTGCTTCCCTCCTCATGTGAAGCTGAACCACTAGCCATGAACATAGGCCAGGGCCTCAGCCGTTCCTTGCCACTCCGTGTGGTAAATGGCATATTGGCAAGTTTACGCTTCTCCTCCGACAATTTTATTTTAGGTTTTGGAGTCCTTTTTTTACTGATATTTGGTGTTTTGGATTTGACATGCTCTGTACTATGACATTGGGCATCGGCCTTGGCAGACGACGTTGCTGGCATTTCATCGTCTCGGCCATGACTAGTGGCAGCAGCTTCAGCACGAGGTGGAAGTGGATCTTGATCTTTCCCTAATTTTGGAACCTCAACATTTTTGTTCTCCATATTTTAATAGGCACAACTAAAAGGCACCTCAGGTAAACAATGGAGATGGATGGATACTAGTATACTTATGGATGGACTGCCGAGTGCCGACACAGAGGTAGCTACAGCCGTGGACTACCGTACTGTGTCTGCTGCTAATATAGACTGGATGATAATGATATGAAATCAATATATATATGTATATATAATATCACTAGTACTGCAGCCGGACAGGTAGATATATATTTATTAGGTAATGATGACTGATGACGGACCTGCTGGACACTGTCAGCTCAGCAGCACCGCAGACTGCTACAGTAAGCTACTATAGTAGTATGTATCAAGAAGAAAGAAAAAAAAAACCACGGGTAGGTGGTATACAATTATGGATGGACTGCCGAGTGCCGACACAGAGGTAGCTACAGCCGTGGACTACCGTACTGTGTCTGCTGCTAATATAGACTGGATGATAATGATATGAAATCAATATATATATATGTATATATAATATCACTAGTACTGCAGCCGGACAGGTAGATATATATTTATTAGTTAATGATGACTGATGACGGACCTGCTGGACACTGTCAGCTCAGCAGCACCGCAGACTGCTACAGTAAGCTACTATAGTAGTATGTATCAAGAAGAAAGAAAAAAAAAACCACGGGTAGGTGGTATACAATTTTGGATGGACTGCCGAGTGCCGACACAGACGTAGCTACAGCCGTGGACTACCGTACTGTGTCTGCTGCTAATATAGACTGGATGATAATGATATGAAATCAATATATATATGTATATATAATATCACTAGTACTGCAGCCGGACAGGTAGATATATATTTATTAGGTAATGATGACTGATGACGGACCTGCTGGACACTGTCAGCTCAGCAGCACCGCAGACTGCTACAGTAAGCTACTATAGTAGTATGTATCAAGAAGAAAGAAAAAAAAAAAACCACGGGTAGGTGGTATACAATTATGGATGGACTGCCGAGTGCCGACACAGAGGTAGCTACAGACGTGGACTACCGTACTGTGTCTGCTGCTAATATAGACTGGATGATAATGATATGAAATCAATATATATATGTATATATAATATCACTAGTACTGCAGCCGGACAGGTAGATATATATTTATTAGGTAATGATGACTGATGACGGACCTGCTGGACACTGTCAGCTCAGCAGCACCGCAGACTGCTACAGTAAGCTACTATAGTAGTATGTATAAAGAAGAAAGAAAAAAAAAAAAAAAACACGGGTAGGTGGTATACAATTATAATATTATATATATATTAATTATATACAATTATATATATATATATATTAATTAAACTGGTGGTGATTATTAAACTGGTGGTCAGGTTACTGGTCACACTATCAGCAACTTGCAAGTAGTACTCCTAAGCATACAATCACAATATATATTATACTGGTGTGGCACTCTGGCAGCAAAAGTGTGCACTGTACGTTATATGTACTATGTACTCCTGAGTCCTGAGTCCTGCTCTCAGACTCTAACTGCTCCCCACTGTCAGTGTCTCCCCCACAAGTCAGATAATACAATACAGTCACACTATCTATCACTTCACTTCAGCAAGTACTAGTAGTAGTAGTACTCCTCCTAATGCTCCCCAAACTTACTACTGTGTCTCTCTCTAGTGAGACTGTCTCACTCTCTTCTCGAATCTCTATATATAAACGGAGAGGACGCCAGCCACGTCCTCTCCCTATGAATCTCAATGCACGTGTGAAAAATGGCGGCGACGCGCGGCTCCCTATATAGAATCCGAGCCTCGCGAGAATCCGACAGCGTGATGATGACGTTCGGGCGCGCTCGGGTTAACCGAGCAAGGCGGGAGGATCCGAGCCTGCTCGGCCCCGTGTAAAAAACCCTGAAGTTCGGGCGGGTTCGGATTCCGAGGAACCGAACCCGCTCATCTCTAATTTTAATACTTTTTTTTAAGTAAAACATTCCAAACTTAACCAAGTACTGTACACACCACTTTACCACTGACTGATAGCTATGACGTTATGAAAATCACTGTGTTAGTGTAATTCTTTTGGGGTGATTTGTAAATCACAGATGAGTGACAGGGCAAACTGATAACAAACCACTAGAAAAGCAAAGTTCCAACACTGCCAAATTGGAACTTGCACCACACCTGTCTTATACTATGGCAATATGTGTATTGCAGGCAATCTATGAGAATATTTGATTGCTGAAAAATTGTTAATAGAATTTGAGCAGAGGAGTAGGAAACTAGAAGATCAGCAGCACCAGTCCATGCAAAGTCTGCAGCACATGCAAAGTCTGCAGTGTCTACTACTCACGCCTGACCCTGGACTCACTCTCAGATCAGTATGTTGTGCAAACATGTATGCTCAACCACACAAACCTCCTGCCGCTTTATGTGCAGAAGAAGTCTCATCAGACGAAACGCGTTTGGTGACCTATACCTACCTCATTCTAAGATAAGGAAAAATTCTATTTTATAACCTTTTTTAGTGCGTATATTCATTTAAATGTTTCTAGTTCAGTTGTGTATATATTGTTGTCCCCATTTTTTATGTGTTTCTTTTATATCCATTTAATAAATACTTTTTAATATTTTAACTGGCAAACCTATTTTATTGACAACTTGGTCGCTATATATCCCTCGTCCTCTCCTTTTTTTTCTATATATATATATATATATATATACACATACACACACTGTTTAGGATATATACATGTTATATATATATATATATATATATATATATAATACTGTATTGTGCAGAGAGTGGCATCATGCAAAGCGCAGCACTACATAGTTCAAGATATATTTATTATGTGTAAATACGGTAGTACAGCCAGGCAGCCCACCCCTTAAAGTGTCGAACATCTCACCGTGATCCTCTCTACTGAGGAGCGACGGCGTCAGCCACTATCCGGACCAGCCAGGGCTTCCTTCACGGGGCTTGCAGCAGAGAGAGCAGTGCCTGTGCTGTGCTGCGAAACTGGATACTGTGTGCGGCGGCGGGGCGGCGCCTATATGACGTCACACGTCGTGACATCGCGGCGCGGAGGAGGCGCCGGGTCTCACAGTAAGAACGCGGTGCAGGGAGGGCTAGGAAAGCCTTTCACTGCGCCGCCAATGTCAATATCTTTATGCCAGTGGGCTGTGGCGGCATTTAAATCATCTTTAAGGCGGCGGCGGAGGTTAGGAGGGGGAAGGCAGCGGGGATGTTGGAATGCTGCTGTAGAAGGAAATTTTTTTTCCTGTCTACAGCAGCATAGTGCAGTGCAGATGCTGTGGGCCTATTTGATGTGTGGGCCTGGAGCTGCAGCTCCATCAGCCCCATTGTTATCCGGCCCTGTACAAGATTGTGATGGCCTGGAAACCACAAGACTACTGCAACATTGAGAAGGAGACATGTTATTATTGCTCACTGGTTACTAATTGTAAGGATACCCTCAAACTGCCAGGGCTTCCTAAGTACACAAAAAAAGCTATGGGAGCTGCGGCTGCTGTTGTAAATGGAGAAATCACAGCAGATATGGAGATATCTGCTTCAGTTCCTCCTTCATACATTCGGTGGATCCAGGTGTTTTGGGGGCATATTACTTAAAACTGCAAACAGATTATAAGAAGAAAATCCTAAAATATTAAGTACATAGGGCCTTATTCAGGTTTGTTAGCAAACCAGAAAAGCAAGCAACTGGACAAAACCATGCTGCACTGCAAGTAGGGCAGATGTAACATGTGCAGAGAGAGTTAGATTTGGGTGGGGTGTGTTCAAACTGAAATCTAAATTGCAGTGTAAAAATAAAGCAGCCAGTATTTACCCTGCACAGAAACAATATAACCCACTCAACTCTAATGGGCCCTATACACTGGCAGATAAAACAGAACGATAGGAACGTTCTCGTTCATTACTGAACGATAACTCGTTCATATCGTTCTGTGTGCCGGGTCGCATATGCATGCAGGCCAATATGGACAGTCTTGTTCATATTAGCATGCAGTGCTATGGAGCCGGGTGACGGGGGGACTGAAGAAACTTCACTCCCCTGTCACTGACCCCCCACACCCACCCCCCCGTGCCGCCGGGTCGCCAGTCGGCCGTATTTGGAGGTATTTGGATTGTGATACTGAAGTAGAGGTGTAATACACCCTGGAGTTATTAAAAAAAATGGGGACCCCCTTGTTTTTTTTTTACATAGAGGAACTACAAAGCCCAGGGTAGGACATGGGTTGAACTTTGCTCTCCCTGTCAGCTTAACACAGGGGAGTTTGGCGCCACTGTAGTTGGAAGATTCCCCTGTCCTCAGCAACAGCTAAGCCCGGGAATATTGCACCCTCAGTGATTGGACCCCCCAGGTTGCAGGGAAGAAGGCACCTGGAGCGGTCTGTTGCTGGGGCTCAGGAGCCATTGGGGACCAAGCATAGGGGTGGTCTGCCAGGAGAGGACCCTTAAAAAAAGCCCCACATCACGGGAGGGGAGAGCCAGAAGAAGAGAGGATGGCGCAGAGAGGAGGATCCCTGATGGAAGGACGGCGCAAACCAGATCCTGCAGCGATGGAGAAGATCCCAGGCACAGCGGACCTCAGCTGTGCTCTGCATCCCTGGTGGCGCCGAAGACGAGGAGTTGGGTCCGAGGTGGCAGAAGCGCCGCAGCAGTGGGTGAGATCACCATAAAGCCCGTCTGCTGCGTAACTCTGCCCTGTAATTCCCTTCCGCTGCCAGACTCTGCATACTGGGGGACATATTATTTAAATAGGGAGTAGGCTCCCCTTCATCAGTGTCCCAGCAGGACAACTTAGAAAAGGGTGTAGGCTCCCCTACTTATGTTATGTGGCCCTCAATTAGTTATTTAGGGGAGAGGCACCCCACTAGTGCTGTGCCCCACAGGTTTGTTTTAAAGAGATTTAGTAATAGGGGGTAGGCTCCCCTTGTGTGTTTGGTTGTTAACACCATCAGTTGAATATAGAGGTTAAGCTACCCTCAGCCACTGTCCACAATATTAATTTGGGGAGATCCTCCCTCCTTCAGTGTCGTAGTTAAAGTTTCATGCATTTGTCTGCTATTCTAAAATGCTGGTATTTGTTGTTAATTTGTGCAAGTTACACTCACTAGTGTTATAGTTAAAGTCATGCATTTGTCTGTTATTCTAAAATGCTGGTATTTGTTGTCCATTCACGCAAGCTCCGCTCAGCAGTGTTATAGTTAAAGTTTCATGCATTTGCCGGCTATTCTGAAAAGGCTGGTATTTGTTGTCCATTCATGCAGGCTTCACTCAGCAGTATCATAGCTAAAGTTCATGCATTTGCCGGCTATTCTGAAACGTGGGTGATTACAGACTGTGTTGTACAAGTTCTGCCCGCAAGTGCTTATTCAAGATATATCTCTGTGTGCTGTTTATTACGTCAAAGGCGGTTGATTATTGACTGTATTATACAAGCTCCGCCCAAAAGTGCTTATTTAAGATAATATCTGTGTGCTGTGTATTACTTCAAAGGTGGTAGATTATTGACTGTATTATACAAGCTCCGCCCACAAGTGCTTATTTAAGATATTTATCTGTGTGCTGTTTATTACCACAAAGGCGGGTGATTATCGACTGTGTTATGCAAGCTCCACCCACCAGTGTTTATTTAAGATAATATACCTGTATACTTCATTTACCAAGGCGGATTATTAGTGACTGTGTTATGCAAGCTCCACCCACCAGTGTTTATTTAAGATAATATACCTGTGTACTTCATTTACCAAGGCGGATTATTATTGACTGTGTTACGCAAGCTCTGCCCAGCAGTGTCTGTTCAAGCTAATCTTGTGTATTGTTCCTTACTACAAAGGCGGGTTAACTCGTGAATGTTAATGCAAGTCACGCCCTGCTGTGCCTGTCAAAGCTGATATTTTTGTGTGCTGAAATCTTTTACAGAGGCGGGTATTTATTGACTGTGTTATATAGAGATACCAGCTTGCTCACCTGTTCCCGCAATTTACCTGCTTTATTGATAACGCTGGGCATACAAGACTGTGTTATATAGAGACGCCAGCTTGCTCACCTGTTCTCGCAATTTACCTGCTTTATTGTCAACGTTGGTTATACGAGACTGCGTTATATAGAGACGACAGCTTGCTCACCTGTTCCCGCAATTTACCTGCTTTATTGTCAACATTGGTTATACGAGACTGCGTTATATAGAGACGACAGCTTGCTCACCTGTTCTCGCAATTTACCTGCTTTATTGTCAACATTGGTTATACGAGACTGCGTTATATAGAGACGACAGCTTGCTCACCTGTTCCCGCAATTTACCTGCTTTATTGTCAACGCTGGTTTTACGAGACTGTGCTATATAGAGACGCCAGCTTGCTCACCTGTTCCCACAAATTACCTGCTTTATTGTCAACGCTGGTTATACGAGACTGTGTTATATAGAGCCGCCAGCTTGCTCACCTCTTCCAGCAAATTACCTGCTTTATTGTCAACGCTGGTTATACGAAACTGTGTTATATAGAGACGACAGCTTGCTCACCTGTTCCCGCAAATTACCTGCTTTATTGTCAACGTTGGTTATATGAGACTGTGTTATAGAGAGACGCAAGCTTGCTCACCTGTTCCCGCAAATTACCTGCTTTATTGTCAACGCTGGTTATACAAGACTGTGCTATATAGAGACGTCAGCTTGCTCACCTGTTCCCACAATTTACCTACTTTATTGTCAACGCTAGTTATACGAGACTGTGTTATATAGAGACGTCAGCTTGCTCACCTGTTCCCACAATTTACCTGCTTTATTGTCAACGCTGGTTATACGAGACTGTGCTATACAGAGACGCCAGCTTGCTCACCTGTCCCCGCAAAATATCTGCTTTATTGTCAACGCTGGTTATACGAGACTGTGTTATAGAGAGACGCCAGCTTGCTCACCTGTTCCCACAATTTACCTACTTTATTGTCAACCCTGGTTTTACGAGACTGTGTTATATAGAGACGCCAGCTTGCTCACCTCTTCCAGCAAATTACCTGCTTTATTGTCAACGCTGGTTATACGAGACTGTGCTATATAGAGACGCCAGCTTGCTCACCCGTTCCCGCAATTTACCTGCTTTATTGTCAACGCTGGTTATACGAGACTGTGTTATATAGAGACGTCAGCTTGCTCACCTGTTCCCACAATTTACCTACTTTATTGTCAACCCTGGTTATACGAGACTGTGTTATATAGAGACGCCAGCTTGCTCACCTCTTCCAGCAAATTACCTGCTTTATTGTCAACGCTGGTTATACGAGACTGTGCTATATAGAGACGCCAGCTTGCTCACCCGTTCGCGCAAATTACCTGCTTTATTGTCAACGCTGGTTATACGAGACTGTGTTATATAGAGCCGCCAGCTTGCTCATCTCTTCCAGCAAATTACCTGCTTTATTGTCAATGCTGGTTATATGAAACTGTGTTATTTAGAGACGCCAGCTTGCTCACCTGTTCCCGCAAATTACCTGCTTTATTGTCAACGCTGGTTATACAAGACTGTGCTATATAGAGACGCCAGCTTGCTCACCCGTTCCCGCAAATTACCTGCTTTATTGCCAACGCTGGTTATACGAGACTGTGCTATATAGAGACGCCAGCTTGCTCACCCGTTCCCGCAATTTACCTGCTTTATTGTCAACGCTGGTTATACGAGACTGTGCTATACAGAGACGCCAGCTTGCTCACCTGTTCCCGCAAATTACCTGCTTTATTGTCAATGCTGGTTATACGAGACTGTGTTATATAGAGACGTCAGCTTGCTCACCTGTTCCCGCAATTTACCTGCTTTTTTGTCAACGCTGGTTATACGAGACTGTGATATATAGAGACGCCAGCTTACTCACCTGTTCCCGCAATTTACCTGCTTTATTGTCAACGCTGGTTATACGGGACTGTGTTATATAGAGACGCCAGCTTGCTCACCTCTTCCAGCAAATTACCTGCTTTATTGCCAATGCTGGTTATACGAGATTGTGCTATATAGAGACGACAGCTTGCTCACCTGTTCCCACAATTTACCTGCTTTATTGTCAACGCTGGTTATACGATACTGTGCTATATAGAGAAGACAGCTTGCTCACCTGTTCCCACAATTTACCTGCTTTATTGTCAACGCTGGTTATACGAGACTGTGCTATATAGAGACGCCAGCTTGCTCACCTGTTCCCGCAATTTACCTGCTTTATTGTCAACGCTGGTTATAAGAGAATGTGTTATATAGAGACGACAGCTTGCTCACCTCTTCCAGCAAATTACCTGCTTTATTGTCAATGCTGGTTATACGAGACTGTGCTATATAGAGACGACAGCTTGCTCACCTGTTCCCACAAATTACCTGCTTTATTGTCAACGCTGGTTAAACGAGACTGTGCTATATAGAGACGACAGCTTGCTCACCTGTTCCCACAATTTACCTACTTTATTGTCAATGCTGGTTATACGAGACTGTGCTATATGGAGACGTCAGCTTGCTCACCTGTTCCCACAATTTACCTGCTTTATTGTCAACGCTGGTTATACGATACTGTGCTATATAGAGACGCCAGCCTGCTCACCTGTTCCCGCAATGTACCTGCTTTATTGTCAACGCTGGTTATACGAGACTGTGTTATATAGAGACGCCAGCTTGCTCACCTCTTCCAGCAAATTACCTGCTTTATTGCCAACGCTGGTTATACGAGACTGTGCTATATATAGACGCCAGCTTGCTCACCTGTTCCCGCAATGTACCTGCTTTATTGTCAATGCTGGTTATACGAGACTGTGCTATATAGAGACGCCAGCTTGCTCACCTCTTCCAGCAAATTACCTGCTTTATTGTCAACGCTGGTTATACGAGACTGTGTTATATAGAGACGTCAGCTTGCTCACCTGTTCCCGCAATTTACCTGCTTTTTTGTCAACGCTGGTTATACGAGACTGTGCTATATAGAGACGCCAGCTTACTCACCTGTTCCCGCAATTTACCTGCTTTATTGTCAACGCTGGTTATACGAGTCTGTGTTATAGAGACGCCATCTTGCTCACCTCTTCCAGCAAATTACCTGCTTTATTGCCAATGCTGGTTATACGAGATTGTGCTATATAGAGACGCCAGCCTGCTCACCTGTTCCCGCAATGTACCTGCTTTATTGTCAACGCTTGTTATACGAGACTGTACTATATAGAGACGTCAGCTTGCTCACCTGTTCCCGCAATTTACCTGCTTTATTGTCAACGCTGGTTATACGAGACTGTGGTATATAGAGACAACAGCTTGCTCACCTGTTCCCGCAATTTACCTGCTTTATTGTCAACGCTGGTTATACAAGACTGTGCTATATAGAGACGCCAGCTTGCTCACCTCTTCCAGCAAATTACCTGCTTTATTGTCAACGCTGGTTATACGAGACTGTGCTATATAGAGACGACAGCTTGCTCACCTGTTCCCACAAATTACCTGCTTTATTGTCAATGCTGGTTAAACGAGACTGTGCTTTATAGAGACGACAGCTTGCTCACCTGTTCCCACAAATTACTTGCTTTATTGTCAACGCTGGTTATACGAGACTGTGCTATATAGAGACGCCAGCTTGCTCACCTGTTCCCGCAAATTACCTGCTTTATTGTCAACGCTGGTTATACAAGACTGTGCTATATAGAGACGCTAGCTTGCTCACCTGTTCCCACAATTTACCTGCTTTATTGTCAATGCTGGTTAAACGAGACTGTGCTTTATAGAGACGACAGCTTGCTCACCTGTTCCCACAAATTACCTGCTTTATTGTCAATGCTGGTTAAACGAGACTGTGCTTTATAGAGACGACAGCTTGCTCACCTGTTCCCACAAATTACTTGCTTTATTGTCAACGCTGGTTATACGAGACTGTGCTATATAGAGACGCCAGCTTGCTCACCTGTTCCCGCAAATTACCTGCTTTATTGTCAACGCTGGTTATACAAGACTGTGCTATATAGAGACGCTAGCTTGCTCACCTCTTCCCACAATTTACCTGCTTTATTGTCAATGCTGGTTACACGATACTGTGTTATATAGAGACGTCAGCTTGCTCACCTGTTCCCACAATTTACCTGCTTTATTGTCAACGCTGGTTATACGAGACTGTGCTATATAGAGACGCCAGATTGCTCACCTGTTCCCGCAATTTACCTGCTTTATTGTCAACGCTGGTTATACGAGACTGTGCTATATAGAGACACCAGCTTGCTCACCTGTTCCTGCAATTTACCTGCCACTTGTTTTATGCTAACACTGGTTACCTGAGACTGCATGAAAGAAGCCATAGCCAGCCTGTTTTAATTGTTCAGGCACATATTAATAAAATGGAGTTGGATCCTGTACCATGTGTGTCATTGTGTCTGAGGGATAAAGCAGGTCTGCCTCTCTGATCACCCAAACCTGATTTATTAGTACCCCACACTCAGTTTAAGTTTCCGGCACCGTATTTGTGGGCGTTACAGATGTGAAATATTTTTATTTTACATACGCATAATAAGACATGGCCAAAGCGATTATTGGTTTGCCCAGGGGTCTCCCCCAAGGGGACAGGAAGTCCTATAGATTGTAAGATTGTGAGGAGGGCCATCATACCTCTTTGTCTTTCTGTTATTTGTATTATCCAGTCTTATTACTATTTTGTTCCCAATATTAAAGTGCGCAGGAGTTTGATGGCGCTATATAAGTACATTTTAATAGTACAAAATAAATAAGGTGGGGCCCAGCCGAGTCTGGAGAGCATGGTTGGACTGGTCCATAGGGGTACACGGAAACCCCCGGTGGGCCCCACTGCCTGTGGGCCCACCTCCTCTCTAGGGATAAGGTTCCAGATTGTGCACTTGAATTATACATTGTATATACTCAGAGCCGGCCCTAACCAATATGATGCCCTAGGCAAGATTTTGGCTGGTGCCCCCTAGCACCACCGCTGGTTCTGCCTCTGACCTTACACCTCTTTCCCAGCACCATCACCCGTTACCCATAGCAGTCCTTGTGCCCCCTATATTTTAAATAGGAACAGTTCGCACATTTGACGCACAGCCCAAAAAGCGGCATCTTCTTGCTGGGAAGGGGCATGGCCACACAATAGTAACCCCAATTCCAATTACGCCACACAGTACTGCAACTTTATTCACATTTTATCTTGCTATAGTGTCCATAATTCATATTACATCCCACAGTAGTATCACTTTACCTTATAAACATTACTCCTCACAGTAGAGCCCCTTATTCACATTACATCACATCACACTCATTACATTACATCACATCACACTGAATTGCTCCTTATTCACATTACACCATACCTTATTGCTCTTTATTCACATTAGACGACACAGTAGTGCCCTTTCTATATGCAACGCCACATAGTAGATCACCTTATACACATAATGCCACACATTAGTAATGCATTTATACACAATTCACACAGTAATGCCCCTTACACATATGAGACACATTAAATGTCCTTATAAACATAATGCACCTTACACATTATGACAACCTTTATTAATGCCCTTTTACACATAATGTCCCTTACACATATGCCGCACATTATTAATGCCCTTATACACATAATGATAAACATAGTGCCCCCTACACATTTGCTGCACATTATTAGTGCCCCTATTCACATAATGACACACATACAGTAGTACCCTGTTACACATATGCCGCACATTATTAATGCCCTTATACACATAATGACACACATAGTGGCCCTTTACACATATGTTGCACATTATTAATGCATTTTTACATGACACACATAATGCTCCTTACACATATTCCGAACACTACTGCACAACCAACCCACTCACATGCACACAGCACTCACACTTCCACTAACACTGTGACCTCTGCCTCTGCTTGGATACAGATGTGTCCTCACAAATCTTGCATCAATGCTAACGTTGGGCACCTTTTTTTTAATGAAAATGCATCTTATTTGCATTGCTATGTGGCTAGGATGCACAAGCAGCTTCTGCTGATTAAACTGATATGTAGCATGCCTATATACTGTGTGAGACTGTGGCTGTATCTGCATATGAAATGCTACATACAGAATATAGGCATGCCGCATATCATTTTAATCAGCAGAAGCTGATGATGCCCCTAGGCATATCAAATGCCCTAGGCAATTGCCTAGTTTGCCTATACCTATGGCCGGCTCTGTATATACTGTATGTTACCTTATACTGCACAGGACTATGGTGTATTTTCTACAGTGCATTGCTGTTATTAATCTGGTACATTATCATGCATGTACTGGCGGTGCTTACTGTATATACTTATGAAGGGCCCCAGTCAATGCACTCTCAGATGGTTAGGCAACCCAATGTGGTGGCTAGCCACCCCCCCTCTGGTGACTGGCCACACCCCTAAACATTGGCCCCTAACACTGTATTCCCTAGTAGGCCCTACATGTCCCAGTCCATTCCGACACTACTGGAGAGAATGGTACTGTTTCTGCCTGCTGCCCAGTGGAACAACTGCTACTAGTACATATCAGTCAGAGGCCAGATTGCCTTTTGCAGACTAGTGACTTTCTGGTTGCTGGATAGCTAGAGAAGCCACAACAATAGGAAATTGTTGGTTCCCTATATCTCAGCCAGCTGCCTATGCAATGAGGGCAGTGCTCACTCAGGGCTTTGAATGAACACGTGGTCATGTGTCCCGTAAGGACAGCAGGGCTCGATTCACAGCTAAGAATCATATCATTATCACAGTACTGTATGCACTTAGACGCAGAATGTACAAAATACTGTACAGACACATAGTGTAATTTGATGCGATCCACTGTGGAGAACAAAAGTGTGCAGGGTGTAATTTTGTAGTGCATACTGTATGTTGCATTTTACGCGTAACCTGTAAATTGTCGCACAACAGTGAAGAGAAAAAATATTAATGTATAAATAAATACTGTACGCAGTATATGCGGGCCGCAGCCTTTGTTCTTGCTTTGAGGACATTGTACTGAATATCCATGTGATGTTTGGATCCCTGTGACTGGCTCAATACAGTGCCACCTCCATCCATCATCCACTGCATTAACTGACACAAGCGCAGTACAGTTTTGGAAAGATCCATCTATTGGTTGAAAAGTGGTATTACACACTCTCACAGCTTGGTACATTGTGCTGCGACTTGGAGTGCCATGGCACATGTATAAGACGCACCACGTATCTTGCGCTATGTGGCAGAAAAACAATAAGGGTGCATGGACACATCTGTTTATCCATTGTACAGCCTTACTCCAAAAGACTAAGGGGTCTATTTACTAAGGCTTGAATGGAGAAAAAGTTGACAGAGATAAAGTACCAGCCAATCGGCTCCTAACTGACGTCACAGGCTTTATTTGAAAAATGACAGCTAGGAGCTGGTGGGCTGGTACTTTATCTCCGTTGACTTTATCTCCATCCAAGGCTTAGTAAATAGATCCCTTAAGGCTGATACTGCTGTAAAGGTGGCTCTATAAAGTACAGTTAGTGTGGTGATGAAATAATTGTGCAAAGATAAATGCAGCACATCAGCTTAATTTGAACTTTAAAATGAATATTAAAATATAATGAACAGTAGCAGCCGTTTGTAAGACATCAACATTAATTTTATAGTTTGGGGTTTTTATCTGATAACCCTTTCTTTAGTTTCTATTTTGAAATAAGCTGTTTGGAAGGGAAGAGTGAAGAAATGTATGGAGGAAAGAACCGAGTTTTGTCTGGTCCAGGTTTATTCAAGTCACTCACAGTTCTGCGGATAACATATACTTATCTGTTAGCAAATCATAACAGATAAAGTGGGGAATTCAATTAGACACATTCCTTTTCCTGTGGGCTAATTGATCCCCCAGAGCTATTCAATTAGTCCCCGAAGACCTCCTGTAGTCTGGGCAGACCCGAAAAGAAATCCCAGATTAAAAGCTTGTTTTTGGGAGCCGCGGCCATATTAATGCATTGGTTCAGCAACTTATCCTTTATTCCATAGGTTAAAGCCCCAACAGAGACTCAACAGGCGATAAAAAGGGTCTGTAATTGAATAGCTCCGTACGTTAAAACTTGAGACCTCCACCCTTTTTCATCCCCGTTAAGTTAACAATTATTATTAGCAGTTAGCCGTTTCTTATATAGCGCAGCATATTCCATTGCACTTTACAATTAGAACAATAGTTATAGAACAAAACTGGGCAAAGACAGACATAGAGGTAGGAATGCCCTGCTCGCAAGCTTACAATGCTAATTGAATACTCCCCACAGGGTACAGTAGTTTACAGGGGTGTACTACGGTATGCCGGCGTTCGGGATCCCGGCGCCCAGCATACTGGCGCCAGGATCCTGACCACCTGTATACCAGCAGCGGGGCGAGCGCAAAAGAGCCCCTTGCAGGCTTGTTGCGCTCGCCACGCTGCAGGCACGGTGGACACCCCAAGAGGGAAAATAGTTGTCATTATGCCGGCTGTCGGGACTCTGGCACTGGTATGCTGAGCGCCGGGTTCCTGACAGCCGGCATATCAAGTGCCACCCATTAACAGCATCACTCCTACATTGTTTGAGCCAGCTATGTGGGTGACTGCCCCCCAGTATTTCTGCTGCTGCTACTACTACCCATATCTACATAGCACATGTTTCAGTCATGGGGCAGGATTCAATTCTTTTCACCCCTTTCCACACCCATTCTGTTTCTGCCCTCAGGGGCATGGTATCATTATTTCAGCTCACTACCCCCGGAGTAGGGAGGCACTCAACCCTTTACACAGCTAAACCTGATTACTATGGGTGCAAAATGCGCAATAACGGAGATCATTTTGGAAAGGAAATTGGGCGTGATATGTCATTTGAATCTCCCCCATAATGTGGAGAGTAATCATTTTAGCACATTAGTTTCAAAAAGTTGGCTTCTGCGGCTTGAACCAATAGCTCCTTGATCTCTTTAAGTACAGTTTCAACACAACAGCTTCTCCCCCTAGTAAAAAAAACACTTGCTAAGCTTAATACTTTTCTATTTCTCACTCCAACACCATCAGCAACAAAATGTGTTGTATAATATGCTATCAAATCATATAAAAATTATATTATTAAATTTGTTTCTCAAGCAAAATCCATTTTAAATAAAGTATATCAGATCTGCATTAAAAATATACATTAAACATATGTTATGAATCTCGAGAGAAACAAAGAGAGTGTATGTGTGTGTGTGGTATGTGCGTGTGTGTACAGTATCTGTGTGTGTACAGTATGTGTGTGTGTATGTGTGTGTGTATAGAGTATGTGTGTGTGTACAGTATGTGTGTGTGCGTGAGTACAGTATGTGTGTGTGCATATGTGTGTACAGTACTGTATGTGTGTGTACAGTATGTGTGTGTGCGTGTGTACAGTGTGTGTGTGTGTGTGTGTGTGTGTGTGTGTGTGTGTACAGTACTGTATGTGTGTGTACAGTATGTGTGTGTGCGCATGTGTACAGTATGTATGTGTGTGTGTGTGTGTACAGTATGTGTGTGTATGTGTATGCGAGTGTGTGTACAGTATGTGTAAGTGTGTATTATAAACCTTTGTAGGTCATAGAGTGAAGATAAGCTTTTATTGGTTTTAACTGGAACCCTGGAGACTAAAAGCACCATTTAGAGTACAGAATTGATTGTCTGGCTTTTCAAACTTTACTACTATTGTCATTTACAACCACAGTCGTTATCCCAGATGATTTAAAGCTTTGTTCCAAGTAACTCTTTCTGTTTGCTTTAATGGATCTCAATGACGTTTCTGACAGAAGCAATAATCTTCATGATATATTGCTTACTAGCTTGCATCAAAATGCTCATTATTTGTAATATTATCCTGTATGGGTATTAGCATGTGCATCCAGCATCGAGTTATATATACAGTTCAGCACACTGGTTAGTTATGCGCAGGAAGAAACTCACATAATGAGCTGTGTGACTCTGTTCAGCGCAGAACTCTGGTAGAATCACATTAGCTATAATCATTGTTCATGTTTCTCTTAATGTAGATGAATAGATGTGGACCACAGGTATCTCTGGTGTATTGTTATTATTCATTGCAAACATATATACAATCCAGTGATCTTCATCCTCATCAAAGTGCATCACAACTATCACTATCTATTGAGCCATGATTTATACATCTAGTCATTGTGTTTGGTTATAACAGGTTAGAGATACAATACATTTGCATATTAGTCTTTCTGGTAGTAGCACTGGGGCTGATATTATTCCAGATGTGCATTGTGCAAAAGGGTAAATGTCACATTAAAGAGAAGGCATAAAAGATGGAGGTGGAGGTGCAACAAGGTGTAGCAAGTGTCCTGTTACAGGCATAGGATGAGCAGAGCTACAAGTATGGCGGTACGGGGCAGTACTGCGTACCAGGAAGAAATTGCCAGCCGGTACGCAGTAACGCCGGCCCGACCTTCATACTTGCAGCCGCTGCGCAGCGCAAGCCTCTCCTGTGTCTCTCCTGTGTCTGCGATGGTGTGTCTCTGAAGTGAAGTGCCGGTTCATGAGCCAATCAGAGGCCGTGTACCGGCAGCTGCTGCTCCCGATAAGCTGTCGGTCCGCGAGCTCTGATTGGCTCACGAACCAACGCCTCATTTCAGAGACATGGCGCTGCCGCCAGTGACACAGGAGAGGTGCGCGCTGGGGTGAGTGGGGGAGCATGTGTGCCTGGCACTGGGCGGGGGGCATACGTGGCACTGGGGGCATGTGTATAAACCACGGGGGGTCATATGTTGCACTGGGGGCATATGCGTATATGGAACTGGGGCGGCATATGTGTATCTGGCACTGTGGGGGCATATCTGGCACTGGGGGCATACGTGTATCTGTTACTGCGGGGGCTTATGTGGTTCTAGCACTATGGGGGCATTTTGTTATCTGACACTGTGGGGGCATATGTGGCACTGGTGCCATATTTGTATCTGGCACTGGGGGGAATATCTGGCACCGTGGGGGGCATATGTGTATCTGGCACTGCACTACTGGGGGTATATGTGTATCTGGAACTCCACTATTGGGGGGCATATGTGTGTCTGGCACTATTGGGAGCATATGTGTATCCAGTGGTGTCATGAGGGGGTGTGGCCCGCACCCAGGTGTCATCCTTCCATGGGGTGACACCAAAGCACTCACACACGCACCCCCATCCCATCCACTGATCTGACAGAGACACGTCCGCGGCGGTGGCGTCCACAACTTCTCCTCCTCGGCACCAAGCGCCGCAATCACGCCGCACCCCTGTCGACTCCATGAGCCAGATACACAGCCGCCCGCACAACACCACTGTGGCCAGGTCTGTCTGATAGGCACACAGCCAAAAGCCGCGGCTCTTCCTTGTTCAGCGATGTGTTCTGGGAGTGCAGCATCATACAGGAAGGAAGAACCGCTACTTCCTCCTGCTGCATGCATGCCTTGCTTTCCGTCAGCCGGCACCTGGAGTGGAGGGCGAGTGTCTATTAGTAAGAGAGACATAGAGTTAAGGAGTGGGGGGAACGCAGGCTGAGAGACACAAATTGGGTGGGGGGGAACGCAGGCTGAGAGACACAGAATGGGGGGGGAACAGGCTGAGAGACACAAAATGAAGTGGGGAGGGGGGAACGCAGCCTGAGAGAGACAGAATGAAGGGGGGAACGCAGGCTGAGACAGAATTGTGGGGACATGCAGGCTGAGAGACATAGAATGTAGGGGGGGCTACGCAGGCTGAGAGACAAAGAATAAAGAGGAGGGGAACACAGGCTGAGAGACACAGAATGAAGACAGGGGGCGCAAGCTGAGAGACACAGAATGTGGGGGGGATGCAGGCCAAGAGACACAGAATGAAGGGGAAGGGGGCGCAGGCTGAGAGACACAGAATGAATAGGGGGGAATGCAGTCTAAGAGAGACAGAATGAAGGGGGGAGGGGGAATACGGGCTGAAAGAGACAGAATGAAGGGGGGGGCACAGGCTGAGAGACACAGAATTGGGGGGGACGCAGGCTAAGAGACACAGAATGAAGTAGGGAGGGGGAATGCCACCTGAGAGAGACAGAATGAAGGGGGGAACGCAGGCTGAGAGAGACAGAATTTGGGGGACATGCAGGCTGAGAGACATAGAATGTAGGGGGGGTACGCGGGCTGAAAGACACAGAAAAATGAGGAGGGGAACACAGGCTGAGAGACACAGAATGAAGGAGGGGACGCAGGATGAGAGAGACAGAATGAGGGGAGGGATGCAGGCTGAGAGACACAGAATGACGGAAGGTACACAGGCTGAGAGACACAGAATGAATAGGTGGGGAACGCAAGCTGAGAGAGACAGAATGAAGGGGGGGGCGCAAGGTGAAAGACACAGAATAAAGGGGGGAATGCAGGCTGAGAGACAGAATGAGGGACGACGACGCAGGCTGTGACAGAATGGAGGAGGAGGGGAACACAGGCTGAGAGAGGCAGAATGAAGGAGGAGGGGAATGCAGGCTGAGAGACACAGAATGAAGGAGAAGGGGAACGCAGGCTGAGAGAGACAGAATGAGGGAGGATACAGGCTGAGAGAGACAGAATGAAGGAGGAGGGGAATGAAGGCTGAGAGACACAGAATGAAGGAGGGGAACGCAGGCTGAGAGAGGCAGAATGAAGGAGGAGGGGAACACAGGCTGAGAGACACAGAATGAAGGAGGAGGGGAACGCATGCTGAGAGACACAGAATGAAGGAGGAGGGGAATGCATGCCGAGAGACACAGAATGAAGGAGGGGGGGGGGGGGACCAGGCTGAGAGTCACAGAATGAAGGAGGGGGGAATGCAGGCTGAGAGATACAGAATGAAGGAGAGGGGCAATGCAGGGTGAGATACACAGTATGAAGGGGGGGGGGTGCAGGCTGAGAGAGACAGAATGAAGGGGGGAATGCAGGCTGAGAGACAGAATTAAGGACGACGACGCAGGCTGTGACAGAATGAAGGAGGAGGGGAACACAGGCTGAGAGAGGCAGAATGAAGGAGGAGGGGAATGCAGGCTGAGAGACACAGAATGAAGGAGAAGGGGAATGCAGGCTGAGAGAGACAGAATGAGGGAGGATACAGGCTGAGAGAGACAGAATGAAGGAGGAGGGGAATGAAGGCTGAGAGACACAGAATGAAGGAGGGGAACGCAGGCTGAGAGAGGCAGAATGAAGGAGGAGGGGAACACAGGCTGAGAGACACAGAATGAAGGAGGAGGGGAACGCATGCTGAGAGACACAGAATGAAGGAGGAGGGGAATGCATGCTGAGAGAGACAGAATGAAGGGGGGAATGCAGGCTGAGAGACAGAATTAAGGACGACGACGCAGGCTGTGACAGAATGAAGGAGGAGGGGAACACAGGCTGAGAGAGGCAGAATGAAGGAGGAGGGGAACGCAGGCTGAGAGACACAGAATGAAGGAGAAGGCGAACGCAGGCTGAGAGAGACAGAATGAGGGAGGATACAGGCTGAGAGAGACAGAATGAAGGAGGAGGGGAATGAAGGCTGAGAGACACAGAATGAAGGAGGGCAATGCAGGCTGAAAGAGGCAGAATGAAGAAGGAGGGGAACGCATGCTGAGAGACACAGAATGAAGGAGGAGGGGAATGCATGCTGAGAGACACAGAATGAAGGAGGGGGGGGGGGGACCAGGCTGAGAGTCACAGAATAAAGGAGGGAGGGAATGCAGGCTGAGAGATACAGAATGAAGGAGAGGGGCAATGCAGGGTGAGACACACAGAATGAAGAGGAGGAATGCAGGCTGAGAGAGACAGAATGAAGGGGGGGAATGCAGGCTGAGAAAGACAGAATGACTGGGGGACGCAGGCTGAGAGACCGAGAACAAATAGGAGGGAATGCAGGCTAAGAGAGACAGAATGAAGGGGGGCGGGACACGGGCTGAAAGAGACAGAATGAAGGGGGAGACACAGGCTGAGAGACACAGAATGAAGGGGGGCGCAGGCTGAAAGACACAGAATAAAGGGGAGCGGAACGCAGGCTGAGAGACTCAGATTGAATGGGGGGCACAGGCTGAGAGAGACAGAATGGGGGGCAAAGGCTGAGAGACACAGAATGAAAGGGGGGACGCAGACTGAGAGAGACAGAATGAGGGGAGGGACGCAGGCTGAGAGACACAAAATGACGGGAGGGACACAGGCTGAGAGACACACAATGAATAGGGGGAAACGCAGGCTGAGACAGAATGAGGGGGGAACGCAGGCTGAGAGAGACAGAATGAGGGGGACAACGCATGCTGTGACAGAATGAAGGAGGAGGGGAACACAGGCTGAGAGAGGCAGAATGAAGGAGGAGGGAAACGCAGGCTGAGAGACACAGAATGAAGGAGGAGGGAAACGCAGGCTGAGAGACACAGAATGAAGGAGGAGGGGAACGCAGGCTGAGAGAGACAGAATGAAGGGGGGAACGCAGGCTGAGAGACACAGAATGAATGGGGGAACGCAGGCTGAGAGAGACAGAATGAGGGGGGGACGCAGGCTGAGAGACACAGAATGAAGGAGGAGGGTAACACAGGCTGAGAGAGGCAGAATGAAGGAGGAGGGGAACGCAGGCTGAGAGACACAGAATGAGGGGGGAATACAGGCTGAGAGAGACAGAATGAAGGAGGATGGGAATGCATGCTGAGAGAGACAGAATGAAGGAGGAGGGGAATGAAGGCTGAGAGACATAGAATGAAGAAGGAGGGGAACGCAAGCTGAGAGAGGCAGAATGAAGGAGGAGGGGAACGCAGCCTGAGAGACACAGAATGAAGGAGGAGGGGAACGCAAGCTGAGAGACACAGAATGAAGTGGAGGGGAATGCATGCTGAGAGACACAGAATGAAAGGGGGGGGGGGACCAGGCTGAGAATCACAGAATGAAGGAGAGAGGGAATGCAGGGTGAGAAACACATAATGAAGGAGAGAGGGAATGCAGGGTGAGACACACAGAATGAAGGGGGGGAATGTAGGCTGAGAGAGACAGAATAAAGGGGGGGTGCATGCTGAGAAAGACATAATGAAAGAGGAGGGGAATGCAGGCTGAGAGAGACCGAATGAAGGAGGGGGGAACACAGGCTGAGAGACACAAAATGAAAAAGTGGGGGGAAAGCAGGCTGAGAGACAGAATGAAAGAGGGGGAACGCAGGCTGAGAGACACAGAATGAAGGAGGGGGGAGGCAGGTTGAGAGACACAGAATGAAGGAGGGGGGAATGCAGGGTGAGAGACACAGAATGAAGGAGGGGGTTGCAGTCTGAGACACACAGAATGAAGGGGGGGATGCAGGCTTAGAGAGACAGAATGAAGGAGGGGGGAACACAGACTGAGAGACACAGAATGAAGAAGTGGGGGGAAAGCAGGCTGAAAGACAGAATGAAGGAGGAGGGGAACGCAGGCTGAGAGACACAGAATGAAGGAGGGGGAATGCAGGGTGAGAGACACAGAATGAAGGAGGGGGGAATGCAGGGTGAGAGACACAGAATGAAGGAGGAGGGGAACGCAGGCTGAAAGACACAGAATGAAGGAGGAGGGGAACGCAAGCTGAGAGACACAGAATGAAGGAGGGGGGAATGCAGGGTGAGAGACACAGAATGAAGGAGGGGGTTGCAGTCTGAGAAACACAGAATGAAGGAGGGGAATGCAGGTTGAGACACACAGAATGAAGGGGGGGGATGCAGGCTTAGAGAGACAGAATGAAGGAGGGGGGAACACAGGCTGAGAGACACAGAATGAAGAAGTGGGGGGAAAGCAGGCTGAGAGACAGAATGAAGGAGGAGGGGAACGCAGGCTGAGAGACACAGAATTAGGGAGGGGGAATGCAGGGTGAGAGACACAGAATGAAGGAGGGGGGAATGCAGGGTGAGAGACACAGAATGAAGGAGGAGGGGAACGCAGGCTGAAAGACACAGAATGAAGGAGGAGGGGAACGCAAGCTGAGAGACACAGAATGAAGGAGGAGGGGAATGCATGCTGAAGACACAGAATGAAGGGGGGGGGGCCAGGCTGAGAGTCACAGAATTAAGGAGGGGGGGGGATGCAGGCTGAGAGACACAGAATGAAAGAGAGGGGGAATGCAGGGTGAGACACACAAAATGAAGGGGAGGAATGCAGGCTGAGAAAAATAGAATGAAGGGGGGAATGCAGGCTGAGATAGAATGAAGGGGGGGAATGCAGGCTGAGAGATACAGAATGACGGGGGATGCAGGCTGAGAGACACAAAATGAATAGGGGGAATGTAGGCTAAGAGAGACAGAATGAAGGGGGGAGAGGGAACACGGGATGAAAGAGACAGAATGAAGGGTGGGGGGACATAGGCTGAGAGACACAGAATGAAGGGGGGGGATGCAGGATGAAAGACACAGAATAAAGGGGAGGGGAACGCAGGCTGAGAGACACAGATTGAAGGGGGGCACAGGCTGAGAAAGACAGAATGGGGGGACGCAAGCTGAGAGACACAGAATGAAGATGGGGACGCAGACTGAGAGAGAGACTGAGGGAGGGGGCGTAGGCTGAGAGACACAGAATGAAGGGGGGACGCAGGCTGAGAGAGACAGAATGAGGGGAGGGACGCAGGCTGAGAGACACATAATGACGGGAGGGGAACAGGCTGAGAGACACAGAATGAACAGGGGGGAACGCAGGCTGAGAGAGACAGAATGAGGGGGAATACAGGCTGAGAGAGACAGAATGAAGGAGGAGGGGAATGAAGGCTGAGAGACACAGAATGAAGAAGGAGGGGAATGCAGGCTGAGAGGCAGAATGAAGGAGGAGGGGAACGCAGGCTGAGAGACACAGAATGAAGAAGGAGGGGAATGAAAGCTGAGAGACATAGAATAAGGGAGGAGTGGGACCAGTCTGAGAGACACAGAATGAAGGAGACGGGGAATGCAGGGTGAGACACACACAGAATGAAGGGGGGGGGGGTGCAGGCTGAGAGAGACAGAATGAAGGGGGGGAATGCATGCTGAGAGAGACAGAATAAAGGGGGGGTGCAGGCTGAGAAAGACAGAATGAAAGAGGAGGGGAACGCAGGCTGAGACAGAATGAAGGAGGGGGGAACACAGGCAGAGAGACACAGAATGAAGAAGTGGGGGGAAAGCAGACTGAGAGACACAGAATGAAGGGGGAGCAGGCTGAGAGACACAGAATGAAGGAGGGGGAATGCAGGCTGAGAGACACAGAATGAAGAAGGGGGAATGCAGGCAGAGAGACAGAATGAAGGAGGGAGGAATGCAGGGTGAGAGACACAGAATGAAGGAGGGGGAATGCAGGCTGAGAGACACAGAATGAAGGAGGGGGGAATGCTGGGTGAGAGACACAGAATGAAGGAGGAGGAGAACACAGGCTCAAAGACACAGAATGAAGGAGGAGGAGAACACAGGCTCAAAGACACAGAATGAAGGTTGAGGGGAACGCAAGCTGAGAGACACAGAATGAAGGAGGAGGGGAATGCATGCTGAGAGACACAGAACAAAAAAGGGGGGGAACCAGGCTGAAAGTCACAGTATGAAGGAGGGGGGGGAATGCAGGCTGAGAGACACAGAATGAAGGAGAGGGGGAATGCAGGGTGAGACACACAAAATGAAGGGGAGGAATGCCGGCTGAGAAAAATAGAATGAAGGGGGGAATGCAGGCTGAGAGATACAGAATGACGGGGGACGCAGGCTGAGAGACACAAAATTAATAGGGGGAATGCAGGCTAAGAGAGACAGAATGAAGGGGAACACGGGATGAAAGAGACAGAATGAAGGGGGGGGGGACACAGGCTGAGAGACACAGAATAGGGGGGGTCGCAGGCTGAGAGACACAGAATGAAGGGGGGGATGCAGGATGAAAGACACAGAATAAAGGGGATGGGAACGCAGGCTGAGAGACACAGATTGAAGGGGGGGCACAGGCTGAGAGAGACAGAATGGGGGGACGCAGGCTGAGAGACACAGAATGAAGATGGGGCGCAGACTGAGAGACAGAGAATGAGGGAGGGGGCGCAGGCTGAAAAACACAGAATGAAGGGGGGACGCAGGCTGAGAGAGACAGAATGAGGGGAGGGATGCAGGCTGAGAGACACAAAATGATGGGAGGGGCACAGGCTGAGAGACACAGAATGAATAGGGGGGAACGCAGGCTGAGAGAGACAGAATGAAGGGGGAGAACGCAGGCTGAGAGACACAGAATGAACGGGGGAACGCAGGCTGAGAGAGACAGAATGAGGGGGGGACGATGCAGGCTGTGACAGAATGAAGGAGGAGGGGAACACAGACTGAGGGGGACATTTACTAAGCAGTGATAAGAGCGGAGAGGTGAGCCAGTGGAGCAGTTGCCCACGGCAACCAATCAGCACTGAAGTAACATCTATAATTTGCATACTATAAAATGATACAGAGCTGCTTATTGGTTGATGGGGAAATTTCTCCACTGGCTTACTTCTCCGCTTTTATCACTGCTTAGTAAATGTTCCCCTGAGAGAGGCAGAATGGAGGAGGAAGGGAACGCAGGCTGAGAGAGACAGAATGAGGGGGAATACAGGATGAGAGAGACAGAATGAAGGAGGAGGGGAATGCAAGCTGAGAGACACAGAATGAAGAAGGAGGGGAATGCAGGCTGAGAGGCAGAATGAAGGAGGAAGGGAACGCAGGCTGAGAGACATAGAATGAAGGAGGAGGGGAATGAAAGCTGAGAGACACAGAATAAGGGAGGAGGGGAATGCATGCTGAGAGACACAGAATGAAGGAGGGGTGGGACCAGGCTGAGAGACACAGAATGAAGGAGAGGGGGAATGCAGGGTGAGACACACACAAAATGAAGGGGGGGATGCAGGCTGAGAGAGACAGAATGAAGAGGGAGGAATGCATGCTGAGAGAGACAGAATAAAGGGGGGGTGCAGGCTGAGAAAGACAGAATGAAAGAGGAGGGGAACGCAGGCTGAGACAGAATGAAGGAGTGGGGAACACAGGCCGCGAGACACAGAATGAAGAAGTGGGGGGAAAGCAGGCTGAGAGACACAGAATGAAGGGGGTGCAGGCTGAGAGACACAGAATGAAGGAGGGGGGAATGCAGGCTGAGAGACACAGAATGAAGGAGGGGGAACGCAGGCTGAGAGACACAGAATGAAGGAGGGGGAATGCAGGCTGAGAGACACAGAATGAAGGAGGGGGAATGCAGGCAGAGAGACACAGAATGAAGGAAGGAGGAATGCAGGGTGAGAGACACAGAATGAAGGAGGGGGATTGCAGTCTGAGACACACAGAATGAAGGAGGTGGGATTGCAGGCTGAGACACACAGAATGAAGGGGGGAATGCAGGCTGAGAGAGACAGAATGAAGGAGGGGGGAACACAGGCTGAGAGACACAGAATGAAGAAGTGGTGGGAAAGCAGACTGAGAGACAGAATGAAGGAGGAGGGTAATGCAGGCTGAGAGACACAGAATGAAGGGGGCGCAGGCTGAGAGACACACAATGAATAGGGGGAAACGCAGGCTGAGACAGAATGAGGGGGGAACGCAGGCTGAGAGAGACAGAATGATTGGGACAACGCATGCTGTGACAGAATGAAGGAGGAGGGGAACACAGGCTGAGAGAGGCAGAATGAAGGAGGAGGGAAACGCAGGCTGAGAGACACAGAATGAAGGAGGAGGGGAACGCAGGCTGAGAGAGACAGAATGAGGGGGGAACGCAGGCTGAGAGACACAGAATGAATGGGGGAACGCAGGCTGAGAGAGACAGAATGAGGGGGGGACGCAGGCTGAGAGACACAGAATGAAGGAGGAGGAGAACACAGGCTCAAAGACACAGAATGAAGGTTGAGGGGAACGCAAGCTGAGAGGCACAGAATGAAGGAGGAGGGGAATGCATGCTGAGAGACACAGAACAAAAAAGGGGGGGAACCAGGCTGAAAGTCACAGAATGAAGGAGGGGGGGAATGCAGGGTGAGACACACAAAATGAAGGGGAGGAATGCAGGCTGAGAAAAATAGAATGAAGGGGGGAATGCAGGCTGAGAGATACAGAATGACGGGGGACGCAGGCTGAGAGACACAAAATGAATAGGGGGAATGCAGGCTAAGAGAGACAGAATGAAGGGGAACACGGGATGAAAGAGACAGAATGAAGGGGGGGGACACAGGCTGAGAGACACAGAATTGGGGGGGTCGCAGGCTGAGAGACACAGAATGAAGGGGGGAACGCAGGCTGAGAGACACAGAATGAATGGGGGAACGCAGGCTGAGAGAGACAGAATGAGGGGGGGACGCAGGCTGAGAGACACAGAATGAAGGAGGAGGAGAACACAGGCTCAAAGACACAGAATGAAGGTTGAGGGGAACGCAAGCTGGGAGACACAGAATGAAGGAGGAGGGGAATGCATGCTGAGAGACACAGAACAAAAAAGGGGGGGAACCAGGCTGAAAGTCACAGAATGAAGGAGGGGGGGGAATGCAGGCTGAGAGACACAGAATGAAGGAGAGGGGGAATGCAGGGTGAGACACACAAAATGAAGGGGAGGAATGCAGGCTGAGAAAAATAGAATGAAGGGGGGAATGCAGGCTGAGAGATACAGAATGACGGGGGACGCAGGCTGAGAGACACAAAATGAATAGGGGGAATGCAGGCTAAGAGAGACAGAATGAAGGGGAACACGGGATGAAAGAGACAGAATGAAGGGGGGGGGACACAGGCTGAGAGACACAGAATTGGGGGGGTCGCAGGCTGAGAGACACAGAATGAAGGGGGGGATGCAGGATGAAAGACACAGAATAAAGGGGAGGGGAACGCAGGCTGAGAGACACAGATTGAAGGGGGGGCACAGGCTGAGAGAGACAGAATGGGGGGACGCAGGCTGAGAGACACAGAATGAAGATGGGGCGCAGACTGAGAGACAGAGAATGAGGGAGGGGGCGCAGGCTGAGAGACACAGAATGAAGGGGGGACGCAGGCTGAGAGAGACAGAATGAGGGGAGGGATGCAGGCTGAGAGACACATAATGATGGGAGGGGCACAGGCTGAGAGACACAGAATGAATAGGGGGGAACGCAGGCTGAGAGAGACAGAATGAAGGGGGAGAACGCAGGCTGAGAGACACAGAATGAACGGGGGAACGCAGGCTGAGAGAGACAGAATGAGGGGGGGACGATGCAGGCTGTGACAGAATGAAGGAGGAGGGGAACACAGACTGAGGGGGACATTTACTAAGCAGTGATAAGAGCGGAGAAGTGAGCCAGTGGAGCAGTTGCCCACGGCAACCAATCAGCACTGAAGTAACATCTATAATTTGCATACTATAAAATGATACAGAGCTGCTTATTGGTTGATGGGGAAATTTCTCCACTGGCTTACTTCTCCGCTTTTATCACTGCTTAGTAAATGTTCCCCTGAGAGAGGCAGAATGGAGGAGGAGGGGAACGCAGGCTGAGAGACACAGAATGAAGGAGGAAGGGAACGCAGGCTGAGAGAGACAGAATGAGGGGGAATACAGGATGAGAGAGACAGAATGAAGGAGGAGGGGAATGCAAGCTGAGAGACACAGAATGAAGAAGGAGGGGAATGCAGGCTGAGAGGCAGAATGAAGGAGGAAGGGAACGCAGGCTGAGAGACATAGAATGAAGGAGGAGGGGAATGAAAGCTGAGAGACACAGAATAAGGGAGGAGGGGAATGCATGCTGAGAGACACAGAATGAAGGAGGGGTGGGACCAGGCTGAGAGACACAGAATGAAGGAGAGGGGGAATGCAGGGTGAGACACACACAAAATGAAGGGGGGGGGGATGCAGGCTGAGAGAGACAGAATGAAGAGGGAGGAATGCATGCTGAGAGAGACAGAATAAAGGGGGGGTGCAGGCTGAGAAAGACAGAATGAAAGAGGAGGGGAACGCAGGCTGAGACAGAATGAAGGAGTGGGGAACACAGGCCGCGAGACACAGAATGAAGAAGTGGGGGGAAAGCAGGCTGAGAGACACAGAATGAAGGGGGTGCAGGCTGAGAGACACAGAATGAAGGAGGGGGGAATGCAGGCTGAGAGACACAGAATGAAGGAGGGGGAACGCAGGCTGAGAGACACAGAATGAAGGAGGGGGGAATGCAGGCTGAGAGACACAGAATGAAGGAGGGGGAATGCAGGCAGAGAGACACAGAATGAAGGAAGGAGGAATGCAGGGTGAGAGACACAGAATGAAGGAGGGGGATTGCAGTCTGAGACACACAGAATGAAGGAGGTGGGATTGCAGGCTGAGACACACAGAATGAAGGGGGGAATGCAGGCTGAGAGAGACAGAATGAAGGAGGGGGGAACACAGGCTGAGAGACACAGAATGAAGAAGTGGTGGGAAAGCAGACTGAGAGACAGAATGAAGGAGGAGGGTAATGCAAGCTGAGAGACACAGAATGAAGGGGGCGCAGGCTGAGAGACACACAATGAATAGGGGGAAACGCAGGCTGAGACAGAAAGAGGGGGGAACGCAGGCTGAGAGAGACAGAATGAGGGGGACAACGCATGCTGTGACAGAATGAAGGAGGAGGGGAACACAGGCTGAGAGAGGCAGAATGAAGGAGGAGGGAAACGCAGGCTGAGAGACACAGAATGAAGGAGGAGGGGAACGCTGGCTGAGAGAGACAGAATGAAGGGGGGAACGCAGGCTGAGAGACACAGAATGAATGGGGGAACGCAGGCTGAGAGAGACAGAATGAGGGGGGGACGCAGGCTGAGAAACACAGAATGAAGGAGGAGGGTAACACAGGCTGAGAGAGGCAGAATGAAGGAGGAGGGGAACGCAGGCTGAGAGACACAGAATGAGGGGGGAATACAGGCTGAGAGAGACAGAATGAAGGAGGATGGGAATGCATGCTGAGAGAGACAGAATGAAGGAGGAGGGGAATGAAGGCAGAGAGACATAGAATGAAGAAGGAGGGGAACGCAAGCTGAGAGAGGCAGAATGAAGGAGGAGGGGAACGCAGCCTGAGAGACACAGAATGAAGGAGGAGGGGAACGCAAGCTGAGAGACACAGAATGAAGTGGAGGGGAATGCATGCTGAGAGACACAGAATGAAAGGGGGGGGGGAACCAGGCTGAGAATCACAGAATGAAGGAGAGAGGGAATGCAGGGTGAGAAACACATAATGAAGGAGAGAGGGAATGCAGGGTGAGACACACAGAATGAAGGGGGGGAATGTAGGCTGAGAGAGACCGAATGAAGGAGGGGGGAACACAGGCTGAGAGACACAAAATGAAAAAGTGGGGGGAAAGCAGGCTGAGAGACAGAATGAAAGAGGGGGAACGCAGGCTGAGAGACACAGAATGAAGGAGGGGGGAGGCAGGTTGAGAGACACAAAATGAAGGGGGGGGGGTGCAGGCTGAGAGAGACAGAATGAAGAGGGAGGAATGCATGCTGAGAGAGACAGAATAAAGGGGGGGTGCAGGCTGAGAAAGACAGAATGAAAGAGGAGGGGAACGCAGGCTGAGACAGAATGAAGGAGTGGGGAACACAGGCCGCGAGACACAGAATGAAGAAGTGGGGGGAAAGCAGGCTGAGAGACACAGAATGAAGGGGATGCAGGCTGAGAGACACAGAATGAAGGAGGGGGGAAAGCAGGCTGAGAGACACAGAATGAAGGAGGGGGAACGCAGGCTGAGAGACACAGAATGAAGGAGGGGGGAATGCAGGCTGAGAGACACAGAATGAAGGAGGGGGAATGCAGGCAGAGAGACACAGAATGAAGGAAGGAGGAATGCAGGGTGAGAGACACAGAATGAAGGAGGGGGATTGCAGTCTGAGACACACAGAATGAAGGAGGTGGGATTGCAGGCTGAGACACACAGAATGAAGGGGGGAATGCAGGCTGAGAGAGACAGAATGAAGGAGGGGGGAACACAGGCTGAGAGACACAGAATGAAGAAGTGGTGGGAAAGCAGACTGAGAGACAGAATGAAGGAGGAGGGTAATGCAGGCTGAGAGACACAGAATGAAGGGGGCGCAGGCTGAGAGACACACAATGAATAGGGGGAAACGCAGGCTGAGACAGAATGAGGGGGGAACGCAGGCTGAGAGAGACAGAATGAGGGGGACAACGCATGCTGTGACAGAATAAGGGAGGAGGGGAACACAGGCTGAGAGAGGCAGAATGAAGGAGGAGGGAAACGCAGGCTGAGAGACACAGAATGAAGGAGGAGGGGAACGCAGGCTGAGAGAGACAGAATGAAGGGGGGAACGCAGGCTGAGAGACACAGAATGAATGGGGGAACGCAGGCTGAGAGAGACAGAATGAGGTGGGGACGCAGGCTGAGAAACACAGAATGAAGGAGGAGGGTAACACAGGCTGAGAGAGGCAGAATGAAGGAGGAGGGGAACGCAGGCTGAGAGACACAGAATGAGGGGGGAATACAGTCTGAGAGAGACAGAATGAAGGAGGATGGGAATGCATGCTGAGAGAGACAGAATGAAGGAGGAGGGGAATGAAGGCTGAGAGACATAGAATGAAGAAGGAGGGGAACGCAAGCTGAGAGAGGCAGAATGAAGGAGGAGGGGAACGCAGCCTGAGAGACACAGAATGAAGGAGGAGGGGAACGCAAGCTGAGAGACACAGAATGAAGTGGAGGGGAATGCATGCTGAGAGACACAGAATGAAAGGGGGGGGGGGAACCAGGCTGAGAATCACAGAATGAAGGAGAGAGGGAATGCAGGGTGAGAAACACATAATGAAGGAGAGAGGGAATGCAGGGTGAGACACACAGAATGAAGGGGGGGAATGTAGGCTGAGAGAGACAGAATAAAGGGGGGGTGCATGCTGAGAAAGACATAATGAAAGAGGAGGGGAATGCAGGCTGAGAGAGACCGAATGAAGGAGGGGGGAACACAGGCTGAGAGACACAAAATGAAAAAGTGGGGGGAAAGCAGGCTGAGAGACAGAATGAAAGAGGGGGAACGCAGGCTGAGAGACACAGAATGAAGGAGGGGGGAGGCAGGTTGAGAGACACAGAATGAAGGAGGGGGGAATGCAGGGTGAGAGACACAGAATGAAGGAGGGGATTGCAGTCTGAGAGACACAGAATGAAGGAGGGGAATGCAGGTTGAGACACACAGAATGAAGGGGGGGGATGCAGGCTTAGAGAGACAGAATGAAGGAGGGGGGAACACAGGCTGAGAGACACAGAATGAAGGAGGGGGGAATGCAGGCTGAGAGACACAGAATGAAGGAGGGGAAATGCAGGCAGAGAGACACAGAATGAAGGAAGGAGGAATGCAGGGTGAGAGACACAGAATGAAGGAGGGGGATTGCAGTCTGAGACACACAGAATGAAGGAGGTGGGATTGCAGGCTGAGACACACAGAATGAAGGGGGGAATGCAGGCTGAGAGAGACAGAATGAAGGAGGGGGGAACACAGGCTGAGAGACACAGAATGAAGAAGTGGTGGGAAAGCAGACTGAGAGACAGAATGAAGGAGGAGGGTAATGCAGGCTGAGAGACACAGAATGAAGGGGGCGCAGGCTGAGAGACACACAATGAATAGGGGGAAACGCAGGCTGAGACAGAATGAGGGGGGAACGCAGGCTGAGAGAGACAGAATGAGGGGGACAACGCATGCTGTGACAGAATGAAGGAGGAGGGGAACACAGGCTGAGAGAGGCAGAATGAAGGAGGAGGGAAACGCAGGCTGAGAGACACAGAATGAAGGAGGAGGGGAACGCAGGCTGAGAGAGACAGAATGAAGGGGGGAACGCAGGCTGAGAGACACAGAATGAATGGGGGAACGCAGGCTGAGAGAGACAGAATGAGGGGGGGACGCAGGCTGAGAAACACAGAATGAAGGAGGAGGGTAACACAGGCTGAGAGAGGCAGAATGAAGGAGGAGGGGAACGCAGGCTGAGAGACACAGAATGAGGGGGGAATACAGGCTGAGAGAGACAGAATGAAGGAGGATGGGAATGCATGCTGAGAGAGACAGAATGAAGGAGGAGGGGAATGAAGGCTGAGAGACATAGAATGAAGAAGGAGGGGAACGCAAGCTGAGAGAGGCAGAATGAAGGAGGAGGGGAACGCAGCCTGAGAGACACAGAATGAAGGAGGAGGGGAACGCAAGCTGAGAGACACAGAATGAAGTGGAGGGGAATGCATGCTGAGAGACACAGAATGAAAGGGGGGGGGGAACCAGGCTGAGAATCACAGAATGAAGGAGAGAGGGAATGCAGGGTGAGAAACACATAATGAAGGAGAGAGGGAATGCAGGGTGAGACACACAGAATGAAGGGGGGGAATGTAGGCTGAGAGAGACAGAATAAAGGGGGGGTGCATGCTGAGAAAGACATAATGAAAGAGGAGGGGAATGCAGGCTGAGAGAGACCGAATGAAGGAGGGGGGAACACAGGCTGAGAGACACAAAATGAAAAAGTGTGGCGAAAGCAGGCTGAGAGACAGAATGAAAGAGGGGGAACACAGGCTGAGAGACACAGAATGAAGGAGGGGGGAGGCAGGTTGAGAGACACAGAATGAAGGAGGCGGGAATGCAGGCTGAGAGACACAGAATGAAGGAGGGGGTTGCAGTCTGAGAGACACAGAATGAAGGAGGGGAATGCAGGTTGAGACACACAGAATGAAGGGGGGGATGCAGGCTTAGAGAGACAGAATGAAGGAGGGGGGAACACAGGCTGAGAGACACAGAATGAAGAAGTGGGGGGAAAGCAGGCTGAGAGACAGAATGAAGGAGGAGGGGAACGCAGGCTGAGAGACACAGAATGAAGGAGGGGGAATGCAGGGTGAGAGACACAGAATGAAGGAGGGGGGAATGCAGGGTGAGAGACACAGAATGAAGGAGGAGGGGAACGCAGGCTGAAAGACACAGAATGAAGGTGGAGGGGAACGCAAGCTGAGAGACACAGAATGAAGGAGGGGGGAATGCAGGGTGAGAGACACAGAATGAAGGAGGGGGTTGCAGTCTGAGAGACACAGAATGAAGGAGGGGAATGCAGGTTGAGACACAGAATGAAGAGAGGGGATGCAGGCTTAGAGAGACAGAATGAAGGAGGGGGGAACACAGGCTGAGAGACACAGAATGAAGAAGTGGGGGGAAAGCAGGCTGAGAGACAGAATGAAGGAGGAGGGGAACGCAGGCTGAGAGACACAGAATGAAGGAGGGGGAATGCAGGGTGAGAGACACAGAATGAAGGAGGGGGGAATGCAGGATGAGAGACACAGAATGAAGGAGGAGGGGAACGCAGGCTGAAAGACACAGAATGAAGGAGGAGGGGAACGCAAGCTGAGAGACACAGAATGAAGGAGGAGGGGAATGCATGCTGAAGACACAGAATGAAGGGGGGGGGGAACCAGGCTGAGAGTCACAGAATGAAGGAGGGGGGGGAATGCAGGCTGAGAGACACAGAATGAAAGAGAGGGGAACGCAGGCTGAGAGACACAGATTGAAGGGGGGGCACAGGCTGAGAGAGACAGAATGGGGGGACGCAGGCTGAGAGACACAGAATGAAGATGGGGCGCAGACTGAGAGACAGAGAATGAGGGAGGGGGCGCAGGCTGAGAGACACAGAATGAAGGGGGGACGCAGGCTGAGAGAGACAGAATGAGGGGAGGGATGCAGGCTGAGAGACACATAATGATGGGAGGGGCACAGGCTGAGAGACACAGAATGAATAGGGGGGAACGCAGGCTGAGAGAGACAGAATGAAGGGGGAGAACGCAGGCTGAGAGACACAGAATGAACGGGGGAACGCAGGCTGAGAGAGACAGAATGAGGGGGGGACGATGCAGGCTGTGACAGAATGAAGGAGGAGGGGAACACAGACTGAGGGGGACATTTACTAAGCAGTGATAAGAGCGGAGAAGTGAGCCAGTGGAGCAGTTGCCCACGGCAACCAATCAGCACTGAAGTAACATCTATAATTTGCATACTATAAAATGATACAGAGCTGCTTATTGGTTGATGGGGAAATTTCTCCACTGGCTTACTTCTCCGCTTTTACCACTGCTTAGTAAATGTTCCCCTGAGAGAGGCAGAATGGAGGAGGAGGGGAACGCAGGCTGAGAGATACAGAATGAAGGAGGAAGGGAACGCAGGCTGAGAGAGACAGAATGAGGGGGAATACAGGATGAGAGAGACAGAATGAAGGAGGAGGGGAATGCAAGCTGAGAGACACAGAATGAAGAAGGAGGGGAATGCAGGCTGAGAGGCAGAATGAAGGAGGAGGGGAACGCAGGCTGAGAGACATAGAATGAAGGAGGAGGGGAATGAAAGCTGAGAGACACAGAATAAGGGAGGAGGGGAATGCATGCTGAGAGACACAGAATGAAGGAGGGGTGGGACCAGGCTGAGAGACACAGAATGAAGGAGAGGGGGAATGCAGGGTGAGACACACACAAAATGAAGGGGGGGGGGATGCAGACTGAGAGAGACAGAATGAAGAGGGAGGAATGCATGCTGAGAGAGACAGAATAAAGGGGGGGGTGCAGGCTGAGAAAGACAGAATGAAAGAGGAGGGGAACGCAGGCTGAGACAGAATGAAGGAGTGGGGAACACAGGCCGCGAGACACAGAATGAAGAAGTGGGGGGAAAGCAGGCTGAGAGACACAGAATGAAGGGGGTGCAGGCTGAGAGACACAGAATGAAGGAGGGGGGAATGCAGGCTGAGAGACACAGAATGAAGGAGGGGGAACGCAGGCTGAGAGACACAGAATGAAGGAGGGGGAATGCAGGCTGAGAGACACAGAATGAAGGAGGGGGAATGCAGGCAGAGGGACACAGAATGAAGGAAGGAGGAATGCAGGGTGAGAGACACAGAATGAAGGAGGGGGATTGCAGTCTGAGACACACAGAATGAAGGAGGTGGGATTGCAGGCTGAGACACACAGAATGAAGGGGGGAATGCAGGCTGAGAGAGACAGAATGAAGGAGGGGGGAACACAGGCTGAGAGACACAGAATGAAGAAGTGGTGGGAAAGCAGACTGAGAGACAGAATGAAGGAGGAGGGTAATGCAGGCTGAGAGACACAGAATGAAGGGGGCGCAGGCTGAGAGACACAGAATGAAGGAGGGGGGAATGCAGGGTGAGAGACACAGAATGAAGGAGGGGGATTGCAGTCTGAGAGACACAGGATGAAGGAGGGAGGAATGCAGGCTGAGAAACACAGAATGAAGGAGGATGGGAACGAAGGCTGAGAAAAACAGAATGAAGGAGGGGGGACTGCAGGTTGAGAGACACAGAATGAAGGAGGGAGAATGCACGCTGAGAGACACAGAATAAAGGAGGGGGGAATGCAGGCTGAGAGACACAGAATGAAGGAAGGGGTGATACACAGGCTGAGAGACACAGAATGAACGAGGGGGAATGCAGGCTGAGAGACACAAAATGAAGGAGTGGGGGAACAGAGGTTGAGAGACGCTGGGGGGAGATGACTGTGTGGCTGAGAGTATGAGGGGGGGGAGAAGATGGTGTGTCTGGGAGATGCAGGGGGGAAGATAATGGTATGGCTAGGAGATGCAGAGGGTAGAAGGTGACACAGCTGGCATGAATCTGGTTGAATCTCTTGTATGACGATGACTTTGGTTGTATTCCTACACAAACAGGCATCTTCCAGACCATGGGGTAAATTTACTAACATTCGTATTTTCCCGTTTCAGGTCAAAGTTCAATCACGAATGACATCGAAAGTGTAAAACTGCAACTTTTTGAATTTATTACGCCTAATTTACTAAGCTGTCGTATTCGGGTTTTTCTTTTGTTCCGATGTCGATGTCATTCGTGTTTTTTTTTTTTTTAACGGCAGTGATTAGCAAAACACTGCCGACTTTTTAAAAATGAATCTCGGCCGGATCTGTGTGATCCGTGCTGGGGTTTATTTTTTTTTATTTTTTTTAATTAAACAGTGTAAAATAAAAAGAAAAATTGCGTGGGGTCCCCCCTCCTAAGCATAACCAGCCTCGGGCTCTTTGAGCCGATCCTGGTTGCAGAAATATGGGGGAAAAAATGACAGGGGTTCCCCCATATTTAAGCAACCAGCATCGGGCTCTGCGCCAGGTCCTAGTTCCAAAAATACGGGGGACAAAAAGAGTAGGGGTCCCCCGTATTTTTAAAACCAGCACCGGGCTCCACTAGCTGGACAGATAATGCCACAGCCGGGGGTCACTTTTATATAGTGCCCTGCGGCCGTGGCATCAAAAATCCAACTAGTCACCCCTGGCCGGGGTACCCTGGGGGAGTGGGGACCCCTTCAATCAAGGGGTCCCCCCCCCAGCCACCCAAGGGCCAGGGGTGAAGCCCGAGGCTGTCTTCCCCCATCCAATGGGCTGCGGATGGGGAGGCTGATAGCCTTTTGTGATAATGAAAAGATATTGTTTTTAGTAGCAGTACTACAAGGCCCAGCAAGCCTCCCCCGCATGCTGGTACTTGGAGAACCACAAGTACCAGCATGCGACGGAAAAACGGGCCCGCTGGTACCTGTAGTACTACTACTAAAAAAATACCCAAAAAAAGACAAGACACACACACCGTGAAAGTAAAGATTTATTACATACATGCACACAAACATACATACATACTTACCTTATGTTCACACGAGGGTCTGTCCTCTTCTCCAGTAGAATCCAAGGGGTACCTGTTGAATAAATTCTACTCACCAGATCCCGGGTCCCAGGGTCCTCGGGGCAACCATTTGTAATCCAGGTACTTGAATAAAATAACAAAACGGAGAGCCGAGCCACGCACTGAAAGGGGCCCCATGTTTTCACATGGGACTCCTTTCCCCGAATGCCAGAAACCCACTCTGACTGATGTCTAAGTGGGTTTCTTCAGCCAATCAGGGAGTGCCACGTTGTAGCACCCTCCTGATCGGCTGTGTGCTCCTGTACTGTATGACAGGCGGCACACGGCAGTGTTACAATGTAGCGCCTATGCGCTCCATTGTAACCAATGGTGGGAACTTTCTGCTCAGCGGTGACGTCACTTTAGGTCAACCGCAGGGCAGAAAGTTCCCACCATTGGTTACAATGGAGCGCATAGGCGCTACATTGTAACACTGCCGTGTGCCGCCTGTCATACAGTACAGGAGCACACAGCCGATCAGGAGGGTGCTACAACGTAGCACTCCCTGATTGGCTGAAGAAACCCACTTAGACATCAGTCAGAGTGGGTTTCTGGCATTCGGGGAAAGGAGTCCCATGTGAAAACATGGGGCCCCTTTCAGTGCGTGGCTCGGCTCTCCGTTTTGTTATTTTATTCAAGTACCTGGATTACAAATGGTTGCCCCGCGGACCCTGGGACCCTGGATCTGGTGAGTAGAATTTATTCAACAGGTACCCCTTGGATTCTACTGGAGAAGAGGACCGACCTGCGTGTGAACATAAGGTAAGTATGTATGTATGTTTGTGTGCATGTATGTAATAAATCTTTACTTTCACGGTGTGTGTGTCTTGTCTTTTTTTGGGTATTTTTTTAGTAGTAGTACTACAGGTACCAGCGGGCCCGTTTTTCCGCCCCATGCTGGTACTTGTGGTTCTCCAAGTACCAGCATGCGGGGGAGGCTTGCTGGGCCTTGTAGTACTGCTACTAAAAACAATATCTTTTCATTATCACAAAAGGCTATCAGCCCCCCCATCCGCAGCCCATTGGATGGGGGGAGACAGCCTCGGGCTTCACCCCTGGCCCTTGGGTGGCTGGGGGGGGACCCCTTGATTGAAGGGGTCCCCACTCCCCCAGGGTACCCCGGCCAGGGGTGACTAGTTGGATTTTTTATGCCACGGCCGCAGGGCACTATATAAAAGTGACCCCCGGCTGTGGCATTATCTGTCCAGCTAGTGGAGCCCGGTGCTGGTTTTAAAAATACGGGGTACCCCTACTCTTTTTGTCCCCCGTATTTTTGGAACCAGGACCAGGCGCAGAGCCCGATGCTGGTTGCTTAAATATGGGGGAACCCCTGTCATTTTTTTGCCCATATTTCTGCAACCAGGATCGGCTCAAAGAGCCCGAGGCTGGTTATGCTTAGGAGGGGGGACCCCACGCAATTTTTTTAAGAAAATAATCACTTTCCTTCCCCTTCCCACTGATATACATGCACGGATCTCATGGATCCCTGCATGCCTATACAATTACGGATTAAAAAAGCAGGTCTGTTTTTTTTTAGCACTTTTTTACGAGTTGTAATTTTTCACGGCAGTGTTTGTTTGTTTTTTGCTTTGCACTTCTTAGTAAATTACCGAGATTCATACTTAAACAGCCGCGTTTTGACCGATGGTGTATTCATTTGTATTTTTTTTGTTGGACTTCCAAAAAATTACGAATGCCCTCATCACTGCGTGATTATTGCTTAGTAAATTACCGAGATGACACTTTGATGAAAAAACGGCATCTCGGTCAAAATCGGGACCTTAGTAAATATACCCCCATGGGCCTAATTCAGAGTTGATCGCAGCAGCAAATTTGTTAGCAGTTGGGCAAAACCATGGTGGTCATTCCGAGTTGATCGCTCGCTAGCAGTTTTTAGCAGCCGTTCAAACGCTATGTCGCCGCCCACTGGGAGTGTATGTTAGCTTAGCAGAAGTGCAAACGAAAGGATCGCAGAGCAGTGGCAAAAAAAATTTGTGCAGTTTTTGAGTAGCTTGAAACCTACTCAGCGCTTGCAATGACTTCAGACTGTTCAGTTCCTGTCTGGACGTCACAAACACGCCCTGCGTTCGCCCAGCCACGCCTGCGTTTTTCCTGGCACGCCTGAGTTTTTTCGAACACTCCCTGAAATTGGTCAGTTGACACCCAGAAACGCCCACTTCATGTCAATCACAGCAGTGCGACTGAAAAGCGTCGCTAGACCTTGTGTGAAACTACATCGTTCGTTGTAATAGTACTTCGCGCGTGCGCATTGCGCCGCATACGCATGCGCAGAAGTACCTTTTTTTGCCTCATCACTGCACAGCGAACGAATGCAGCTAGCGATCAACTCGGAATGACCACCCATGTGCACTTCAGGTGGGTCAGATGTAACATGTGCAGAGAGAGTTAGATTTGGGTGGGGGGTGTTCAAACTGAAATCTAAATTGCAGTGTAAAAATAAAGCAGCCAGTATTTACCCTGCACAGAAACAAAATAACCCACCCAAATCTAACTCTCTCTGCACATATTATATCTGCCCCCCTTGCAGTGCACATGGGCCCTCATTCCGAGTTGTTCGCTCGCAAGGCGAATGTAGCAGAGTTACACACGCTAAGCCGCCGCCTACTGGGAGTGAATCTTAGCTTCTTAAATGTGCGACCGATGTATTCGCAATATTGCTATCACAAACGAGTTAGCAGTTTTTGAGTAGCTTCAGACTTACTCTGCCTGTGCGATCAGTTCAGTGCTTTTCGTTCCTGGCTGACGTCATAAACACACCCAGCGTTCGCCCAGGCACACCCACCGTTTCCCCGGCCACTCCTGCGTTTTTCCCGGAAACGGTAGCGTTTTCAGCCACACGCCCCTAAAACGCCGTGCATCCGCCCAGTAACACCCATTTCCTGTCAATCACAATGCGAACGTCGGAGCGATGAAAAAGCCGTGAGTAAACTTACTTTCTTCATAGTAAAGTTACTTGGCGCAGTCGCAGTGCGAACATTGCGCATGCGCACTAAGAGAATTCTCACTGCGATGCGATGAAAATCTCCGAGCGAACAACTCGGAATGAGGGCCATGGTTTTGCCCATTAGCTAACAAATTTGCTGCTGCGATCAACTCTGAATTACCCCCCGTGTCATTTTTTACATGAATAGTGAATACCGACTAAAGACACTGACCAGGGAGGATACATTTTTTCAGAGGTTCCCCATTCTTCAGAGAAACTACCATAAGGGTAAGGTGCATATGGGATGTAAAGTAATGTTCCCAGAGTGACGAGAAATGGGAGGTTGTCATGTCAACATGCCCCATTTTTACTGACCATGCACCTTTGTGGCACATGGCCACGTCCATTTTTTTCGACTTGCACCTACGGTGTGCGCACAGTACCACTAAGACTTTTTTCTACATGCACCACAGGGGGTTAGCAATGCTCCTGATACCCATAGTTATTGCAGTAATGTTCAGGCCGCTAGTGGGTGTGTGCATATACACACACCTGTGACTATTAGCATATCAATGGATTTTGGGCTAATTCAGACCTGATTGCAAAAGGGAAATCTTTCTCTAATGAGCAAAACCGTGCTGCACTGCAGGGGGGGCAGATATAATATGTGCAGAGAGAGTTAGATATGGGTGGGTTATATTGGGGGTCATTCCGAGTTGATTGCTAGCTGTCGTTGTTCGCTGCGTAGCGATCAGTGAAAAAAAGGCTAATCTGCGCATGCATATGCTCCGCAATGCGCATGCGCGTCGTACGGGCACAAAGTCTATTGTGGTTTTGCACTGGTTCTGGCGACGATTCCAATCGCACAGCTGGCCGCAAGGAGATTGACAGAATGAGGGCGTTTCTGGGTGTCAACTGACCGTTTTCATGGAGTGCTTAGAAAAACGCAGGCATGGCAGAAAAACGCAGGCGTGGCTGGGCGCTCGCTGGGCGTATGTATGACGTCAAAAGCTGTCCCTCCGTCATTAGAATCAACGCACACAAAGAGTAACTACAGGGCTACTCTTGTTTTGCACAAAACTATTTTGTAGGCGCTCTGCTGCACAAGCGTTCGCACTTCTGCAAAGCTAAAATACACTCCCCAGTGGGTGGCGACAATGTGTTTGCACGGCTGCTAAAAACTGCTAGCGAGCAATCAACTCGGAATGATCCCCATTGTTTCTATGCAGGGTAAATACTGGCTGCTTTATTTTTACACTGCAATTTAGATTTCAGTTTGAACACACCACACCCCAATCTAACTATCTCTGCACATTTTACATCTGCCCAAACTGCACTGCACATGGGGGGTCATTCCGAGTTGTTCGCTCGCACACGCTAAGCTGCCGCCTACTGGGAGTGAATCTTAGCTGATCAAAATTGCGAACGAAAGATTTGCAATAATGCGAAAAGACTTCTCTGTGCAGTTTCTGAGTAGCTCGAGACTTACTCTTCCAGTGTGATCAGTTCAGTGCTTGTCGTTCCTGGTTTGACGTCACAAACACACCCAGCGTTCGCCAAGACACTCCTCCGTTTCTCCAGCCACTCCCGCGTTTTTCCCAGAAACGGTAGCGTTTTTTCACACACTCCCATAAAACGGACAGTTTCCGCCCAGAAACACCCACTTCCTGTCAATCACATTACGATCACCAGAACGAAGAAAAAACCACGTAATGCCGTGAGTAAAATACCTAACTGCATAGCAAATTTACTTGGCGCAGTCGCACTGCGGACATTGCGCATGCGCATTAGCGACTAATCTCTCCGTTGCGTGAAAAAAATAACGAGCGAACAACTCGGAATGACCCCCATGGTTTTGCCCATTAGGGAAAAAGATTGCTGTTGCTATCAGGTCTGAATTAGGCCCTTTGTTAGCTGTGGGAGGCTACGGCATCTACAATGCACAGCACCAGTACAATCTGCCTCCAGCAGCCAGAGTGTAGGAGGGTGCATCTGTAAGTGCGAGTCTGCAAATGCATTTATTTGCAATGAAACAGATTTCTGCATGAATGTGCATACCTGAAGGTGGCCATACATCAGAAAGATGAATCGCATGTGATCATCGCATGCGATTTCCCTTGAACTCCTCAGAAGCTCCCCGGCAGTCCTGGAGTCACGATATCGTACACAAGTGCTCTAACACTAGTACAAAAACATTACTAAGGGTTCCGTGTGATGTGATAAGGAAGGAGGTCTATGGGGGTGACACCATGAGTTACCATACCGGGTGACAACAACCCTAGTTATGCCTCTGTGTGCATCTGGCACTGCGCTATTGGGGTCATATATGTATTTGGCCCCCATATGTGTATCACGCCTCTGTTTTGTGGCTACACCCATTTTTTGGCTCTGCTCTGAATAATGGACCCTCCCTATATCTCATTTTAATAATCTTTACCACAAAAGTATAGTATTGATGCACCGAGATTGTGCATCCCTTGTGTAAATGTTTGTACCCGTGTGACTATGGTAAAACATGTTGCTCCCAAATTAGTTTCATCCCCAGGGGCAGAATAGATGGGCCAAGTGGTTCTTATATGCCTTCACATTCTATGTTTCTATGTATCCCTTTCCTTTACAATTCACCAGGGTCACCTCATACTGTATATACACATACATCAAATGGCCCCACATATCCCCACCACATAAACTGATTCTGCCCCCTCCCAATGTCGGACTGGGGCATGAAGGGCCCACTGGGGAAATGCAGTGGTAGGGGCTCATACTTAGAGGTGTGTCCAGTGTCCAGCGAGGGTGTGCTAGCCACCACATTGCTTTATCTAACCATTAGATCTGAGCCTATGGATAAATATATATACTAAATACTGCTAGTACATGCATGATAAGGCCCCACATTAATCACAGCAATGCACTGTAGAGAATATACTATATTCCTGTTCAGTATTAGGCAAAATATGTATAATGTTTAATTCAATTGCATAGTCTGAGACCTAATCCCTAGAGGAGAAGGTGCGCCCCCAGGCAGTGGGGCCCACTGGGGGGTTTCCCTGTACCCCTGTGGGCCAGTTCAACCCTGCCCCCCACCACCCCTCCATTACCCTTAGTGATGTACTACCCATTTTTGATAAACAAACTATGTATTTACGAGATTGGTATGTGATCCCACTGCACGGGATGCCGAATATCGGCATACTGACATCGGTATCCCGGGCGCTACAATGCCGGCAGTGGGGGCGAGCGCAACGAAGCCCCTTGTGGGCTCGGTGGTTAGCTTTGTTCGCCACAGGTTCTATTCTCCCACTATGAGTGTCCTGAGCACCCATAGAGAGGGAATCATCTACGTCGCCGGTATTCCTGCAGTGGTAAAGTAAGGGGGTCGGGATCGCGGCATCGGTATTGAGACAGCCGAGATCCCGATGGGCGGTATGTTAACTGCATACCGTATGTACACCAACGTGTAAGTGAGGCAGATATATAGGTGCATTTCTGTTATGTGAAATGCGCTATGGTCAGCCAGTTTTTATTATTCAAAAATGACCTGCACAGATTGTATACTGGATAAGAAACGTTAAGAATACACAAAAAAAATGTGAAAAGAATTTGGTACCTAAGATTTAAAATTAGTTTGGAATAAATATGTGTATTTGTTCATAGGTAAAACGCATCACCTTGTAAGAAATGAAGCTCAGTACATGCACACATGAATTGATAATTCAAGACAGCATGTTCAGAGACCCAAATCACATTGTGTAAAGAAAATAACCACTTTACTTTGAATTTGATATATAGCTTGTCGTCTTTGCCTCTGTAAATACATCTAAGATTGCACTGTGCTCAGAACCATACCAGGGGTCAAGACATTGGGCTTCCTAATCGTTCAACCTTGCGTTCTGTGGAGAAATATTGATCTGGTCTGGCTTGAAATATATGTGTTTTGCGCTTTGCTGTTATTCTTATATTTACTAACCCAACATAACCTATTTTGATTCCCTTTTCTGGAACCTTCAGATTTGCTTAATGGCAAATCTCAGTGTTCATGTTGAGGGTCTGAAAGTTTAAGCCTGTGGCAAGTGAACATGGACTGGGAAATAAACACAGAGGCATGACATAGTCAATGAAGTAACTTGCTATTTTATTTAGGAACCAATGAAAATGTGGAAATGGATTCCTTGACCAAAATTTAGATGATCTTACGTTATTTATGCCAGCAAATTAACAGAAAAAAACAGGTAAAAAAATGGTGACGTGAAAGTGGAAATTTGTTAAATTAATACAGGTAGATAATATATAAAGGTTTTGTTTTGGAACTGGACAGAGAAAAGAGAAAAGAGAAAAGAATGTTTGTGTAGAATTGGGACAATACTTTGCAAGTCTGTTCTTGGGATTAAATGACAACCCATTTTACATTGGCTGCCCATTAGGTATACCACTGGATATGGCCTCACATATTTTAATGTGGCCCTCGTATTTTAATGTGGTTTCTATGGAAACTAATGTATGTGGTGTATGCCTTGTTCTATGTGTTCTGGAGTGTAGGCATATGCTTACTACATAAACACATATATTGCCCACTACATATTACAATGGCATAAAGACAAGATAGCAGAAAAAGAGTCTTGACATGTCTTCATATCCAACAAAGACCATGAATATTGTAATTATCGTTATCTAGCTTCTGTTCCATTATTTCATGACAAAACGCATATGATATATGATATATATATCATACTTCCTTTTACATCAGACCTTTTTTATTGTCAGAAGATTAAAGAAGTCTGTTTTTTGTTTCAAAAATTAAAAACGTATTTGCTTTCACAGAAAGCAACATGCTAATTGTTTCATTGCCATTGAAGCCGTGTTTCCTGTGTGCACCATCCTGAGTAATGGGGTCTGCAGAATCTTCTCCAGATGGTTACTGGTGATTCAGCAGTCTAAGCATTTGTACTTTGAGCTTGTGGTGCTCAAGGTTAACACAGATGTTCAATGTGTAAAAAATGTGATTTCTCTTTAGGATTATCAGTCACATAGTCCGCTTCCTTGGGCATCCATGGCAGCAGTAGTGATGGAACAAATCAAAGCTTAATGTCTTGAGACTCTGACATTTTGGCTAGAGTCTTCTTTACTCGTAGAGCTGTGAGGCGAGAAGCAGGGTTGTGAGCCCAGCACTCTGTCATCAGTTTTCCCATCTGTCTCAGACACTGCAGATAGAAAACATTGTTTAGTGTCTCATAATAAATAATATTCAGGTATTTTTTATATCTACATAATAATTGTGTACGATCTGTCCCATTTCCTTAAAGCGCACCCAGAGGAAGTGAGAGCGGATGGACTTTGGAGAGGACTAAGTATGGAAGTGGGAGGGGCGAGTGTGACGAACCAGCGAGCAGAGTGAGCAGAGTGGCGGAGGCTGATGCTAGGTCCATTATACTAGTTATTACTATATTAATAAGTGCATTATTGTGCTAGTCATTAAGGCTGCCAAAGGTTCATCCAGTAGACCCAAATTTCTGGCAGGTCTACAGTAAAATAGACTTCTGGCCTGAAACTGATTTGGAAGTAAAGCTAATTGAGCAAGTAACTTTGTATCTGGAACAAACCATGTTGCACTGCAAGGGTAGCAAATACATTTATATATTTTTTTATGTGCAGAGTAAATATTGGCTGCTTTTGCATGTAGCCCACAAATGTTAGACAGATTTATTTTTACACTGCAATTTGGATTTCAGTTTGACACAACTCAGCCACATCTAAATCTGTCTGCACATTTTACATCTGCCCCACATGTGCTGCTTTTGCCCAGGTTACTTGTTTTTTTCTCTCTGCTTTACTTCCAAATCAGAATCAGGTCCTGATTGTTACTCATGAATTGGCTTTTCACAAACTGTGCATGTGCTGCTGTCAACATATGTATCTAATGCTGAGTACATGCTACACAGATATATCGTTTGCTTGAATGATATATCGGTAGCGGGTGTGTGCACCCATTATGTCTGTGAACGACTTCATTCACAGGCATATTACATCAACCTTGCAGCACATCCATTATTGATATATCTAGCAGATACAGTACATTGGCATGTCTGGCTGTATGTACGTGTGACCCACCGACCGCCCATACACTGGCTGCAGGGATTGACATCACAGCTGAACAGGCAAATTTAAATTCCCACCTCGTTGTGACGTCTGGCTTGATATGTAGAGCGGCTGATTGGTAAGTGTGTATGCTTAACTAATCAGCCGTTCTGTCAGTGCGGTGGCGGCTCGACCACATGTTGCTGTGGTGTGCATCCAGCTTTAGCGCAATATGAGTAATTCTGAATCATACGCATCTCAGTCACTCCTCACTCATGGACACTAATGGCAGGTAACCGGGTAGACAACCTAGCGTGCACATATAAAAGAACCATCTTGTAGATGTATAGCCAGAGCTGCTTATGGATTATGCACACCAGTTTCAGACACATCATCTGCACACAGCACAGGGTAAGCCTCCCATATCCAAAATCCAACACTGTTTGAGTGACACCTTTGCTTTCTGATGATTCAGGGTACACAAACTTTGTTTTGTGCACAAAATTATTAAAAATAGTGTATAAAAATGACCTTCATTCTGTGTATATACGGTATATATGAAACATAAATGCATTTCATGTTTAGACTTGGGTACCATCCCCAAGCTATCCAAAATCAAAAATACTTCTAGTCCTATTCTGGATATGGAAGACTCAACCAGTATGTGTTAGTTCCAGAACTAGTGATTAACAGCCGCACTCCCGTGCCTGGAGGTCTGGGGGTGGTGCCATCACATAGATGCATACAATTAGGATATGAGTGGATAGGACTTGCAATGGCATCCGGAATTGTGACCGCATTACAGACAACTCAGAAGCTGGCTTTATGTTTTCTTCATATTTATACACATTTCTTAAACAGGAATAACCTTTAGTCTAAATATTATAAAATATATTTGTATTTAATAGCAATGGCTTTCATATTAGACGGTACAACTATTCCTGGCTTTCTCTCCTGACATACCATCCTTTCCCCTCAGTTTCTTTTATATAAAAGTATATGAGTAAAAGCTAAGCACTAAATGTATATCTCACTCAGCGGGGATGATGATGGGGACAGCAGATAAAGAGCATGGCATGACGAATAGTATTTTTTTATATTGTTGTTATACAGGACATGTCTGGACACAGGAACTTGTGCATCAGGCCTGGTCAGTGGCCTCCATTACTAAATCTATTGACACTTGTCATACTCGTATCCAGCACTGAGGGACTATCCATCATTTTGTGACTTGCCAAAAATATATGAAAAGGAGAACATGAGTTACCACCTAGACAACTCTGAGATTTAATATATCCCCTTCTCATGCAAATAATCATAGTAATACAGGTTGAGTCTCCCTTATCCAAAATGCTTGGGACCAGAGGTATTTTGGATATGGGATTTTTCTGTATTTTGGAATAATTGCATACCACAATGAGATATCATGGTGATGGGACCTAAAGATAAGCACAGGATGCATTTATGTTACATATACACCTTATACACACAGCCTGAAGGCAATTTTAGCCAATATTTTTTATAACTTTGTGCATTGAACAAAGTGTATCTACATTCACACAATTCATTTATGTTTCATATACACCTTATACACAAAGCCTGAAGGTCATTTAATACAATATTTTTAATAACTTTGTGTATTAAACAAAGTTTGTGTACATTGAGCCATCGAAAAACAAAGGTTTCACTATCTCACTCTCACGCAAAAAAGTCCGCATTTCGGAATATTCCGTATTTCGGAATATTTGGATATGGGATACTCAACCTGTAATAATAATAATAATAATAATAATAATAATAGCAACACGTTCAAGAGTGTGCTTTTGTAGGGATTGGCAAACCAAATAAAAGCTGCATAATTTCATGTCTCACATCCCATACCTCATCACTGCTCCATCTGTTAGGAAATGAGGGTCTCAACCTTCGGATACAGACAATTTCCCTCATGTCTTCATAAGAAGGGTCGGTCGGTACCACATCATGATAGGGCAGCTGGTATTCCTCTAATATACCTGGAAAATACATTCTCAAATGGTATATTCCGTTTTACTTGTCCTTATTTGTTTATACAAGATATCAGGCTGATATAACAATATTTCTACTCTGCCAGAGAGAAAATACAATGCTTATTGCTTTGTGTATGATTGGCAAAAGCTTGTTACGGAAGTTTCTTCCTAAGGATAGAAATCATTAAATATGGTTACGCAAGCTCAGATTTATCAGAAATGGGACCTCAAAGTGAATGCTGAGCACATAGATTATTTACATCTGGGTGTATAAATGACTGGAGCAAAAGAAAGATATTGATTTGGTTACCTCCTGATATGCACCGTCTCGCTACTTCCCACAGGATAAGGCCGAAGCTGTACATGTCTGCCATAATGTAAGACTGGAAATGGTTCCTATTTAAGCTTTCATCAAGAACTTCTGGGGGCATATAACGCTTTGTGCCAACTCTGGTGTTTGGAGGTATGTCCACTTCATTTGTATCACTGCAGTACAAAATATACAGACATATGTGGAAAAAGAAATATAATGTGCATGAAAATAGCAACTGCAAACAGGGGTGATAAACCAGTGATAAGTGCAAGGTGATAAACGAACCAGCCAATCAGCTTCGATATGTAAATTAACAGTTAGGAGCTGATTGGCTGCTGTGTGCACCTTGCACTTATCAGTGGTTTGTCACTTCTTTATCCCTTCTCTAGGCTTAATACATCTGCGATCTGCCCCAGGGATCTTACTGCATCAGCCTATTGCTCCCTCTTTAGTGGAATATTCAGGGGCTTTAAATAAATATATAGTTATTATTATTACTATTATTATATTAACAACAACTGCTAGTTTTGTATGTAACCCTAGGGAACACGTAACTAAAAGGATAAAGACTGTTTAAACAATATGCTACAAAATACTTTGCATAACAAATTCATTGTTTAAATAAAAATCTAAATAAATAAAACTCCATTCATTATGCATTAGTCAGGTAAACACATAACACAAATGTAGAAATAACTGGGAGCATGATTAGAATACATATTGGTTGGTTTATGCCACCGTACTGTATAATACTATTGTATAAAAGGGGCAGATAAATTAAACCTGGAGAAGTGATAAAAGCAGTGATAAGTGCAAGGTGATAAAGAACTGGCCAATCAGCTTCTAATTGTAAATCAACATATTGGAGCTGATTGGCTGGTGCGTTATCACCTTGCACTTATCACTGCTTTATCACTTCTCCAGGCTTAATACATCTTCCCCTGAATGTGGAATGTCTCACAAGATGGAAAAGTGACACAAAAGGCCTGATTCCGAGGTGTACACAGTGGCGATGTTGGACACAAGCAGCTGATTGATTTTAGTGTGCGTCTACGTTGCAAAGACAGAGGTTGAAATTGCACGCAGAGAGATACAGTTTCCTTGGACGTTTCTGGGTGGTAACATGAAGGTGGCTAGCCAGACGAGGGTGTATTGCGGTCAGCGACTGCGTCACAAGATGAAGTTGCACTGACACAGGCAGCCATGTTCAGATGGAGATTCTGCTCCTCCATAGGGCTGGTTCAATCTCTGATGGTGCAACTGACGACGCTACCAATGGTGCATCTTATTATGCACAGCAGCGGATTAGCAGTGGAGCCACTGGGCGTGTCAGTAAGAAGAGCACAGGCCATTAACATGCATAAAAAAGGCAGCAGCGGGCAAAATGGTGACTGGAAAAGTAGATATTTCAGAGTAAAGATACACTGGGAATATTAGACAGAATATACGGTAAGTCCAGAACACTGTGCCGGTTGTGGTTTTGTTATCCAGCAGGCAGTTCTGTCCTGGAAGCCTGGCATATTTTATTATGTTTTACTGTTATTCTACTGTTGCCTTACACTCCTAGTATTGATGACTCTCTGTGCTACAACAACTCAGAGGACTCGTAACATCCTAATATCTACAACTAGAATACCCAGCCTACATAAAGCTCTAATGAAAATATATGTTGCTAGCCAGACTGAGCCTTCCCCTAACACTAGGCATGGGATTGACCCCTGAGAACATACTAAAGCACATGGGAGCAAACTAAATTGCAATCACTATATTGCTAATGACTGAGTTACATACTGTAGGAACACCTATTGCTGTGCACTTCTGCAATATGCAGTAAAGAATTCCAAAATTCTCTACAGTAGTTTTATATTTTCTTTACTTCCCATCTGAAAACCTAATAAAGCACACTTGCAGGAGACTTGCTTTCTCAAATGACTGATAGTAAGCTAGGATAGTTGACTAATATGCAACCAGTTTAGGAAACTATGGCTTCGATTTATCAAGCCTTGGAGAGTGATAAATGGTGATAAAGTAGGAACCAACCAGCTCCTAACTGTCATTTTGTCAAACACAGCCTGTGACATGGCAGTTAGGAGCTGATTGGCTGGCACTTTATCACCATGCTAAATATCACTCTCTAAGGGGTACATTTACTAAGCAGTGATAAGAGTGGAGAAGTGAGCTAGTGGAGAAGTTGCCCATGGCAACCAATCAGCACTGAAGTAACATCTATAATTTGCATACTATAAAATGATACAGAGCTGCTGATTGGTTTATGGGGAAATATCTCCATTGGCTCACTTCTCCGCTCTTATCACTGCTTAGTAAATGAACCCCTAAGGCTTGATAAATGGGGACCATATATCTATTTTACCAGAAACGTGACCTGAAATAGGTGGGCCCCAGATTTTTCTTTAGGTGTGTCTCAGGATGAAAAAGGTTCAAAACTTTTGCTTTTATATTTAGTTAAAATGCAAGTCTGACAACTGGAAATCTTGTTTCTGCTTCTATAACCAGTGCATGAAACACATGGCAGCTTTAAGCCTTTCTTTAGTGATCTTGAAATTAATTATGTGCTCGACCCTAGTTACAGTAAATATTTGTGGATTGCTTTTGGGCTAAGTCATTTGTTTAGCTTTTTATTAGATTTATTTTAAAATGTAAGACTTCGAAGCAATATGCCACAAATTCTGTTCATCAACCATCGTATGTTATATTTAATATATTCATAGAGAATGTTTAAGTTGAAACAGGGGTAAGGGGGGCCTACTCATTAAATGAAAACAGAAATCAATCACTCTGTCAGAAACCGTAGCCATATTTTGCCTGGCTAGTGCAACAATGTGAATAACAATAGATTTCTCAATGTGAACCTGTGACTGGTGGAAAGGCTGACTTTCCTCGGGCTAGATTTAAGTATTCAAATGTGCAGCCACAATTAGACATGGAACTCAGTGGGGTTTCAGCTCCATTTCTGACATTTCCTTAGCATTTGACTAAACTCCAAAGACAGCGAAAACAATGAAATCTTTACGGAACATACTGTAGGAACAGATTTCTTTCCCTGAACTATATGCTATACTTTGTTCTAAAACAAAGAAGAATTTTTTCACTGCCTTGATACATTTGTATTACTCTGTAATAAGTGCTCTGAACTACTTAAACTGTTTAGTAGAGATTTTGCTTTGACGCACAATTGAGCTGTGTAAATAAAACACAAATGATTTGGTTATATTGTCTTTTTATGCTAGCCTTTTAATGTCAGAGCTGTTTAAAGTGCCAGTATGCCTCCTCATACCTATTTCATTAAATTAGATTTTAATGGGATGGAATGACTCGAGGAAGTGAAAAATATATATTAGTGTTTGTGTTTCCAAATTAAAAGAAATGTATTTTACAAGCAAATTTAACTGAGCATTATAATTGGCATGGATGCGATTTCACTGTGTGCAATGCAGAATAGTTCCATTAATATTTAATAGAGGACTAATATAGAAAGTTAGGTCAGATTTCCACAGTAGTATAATTGTAATATTATACCCCACTGTTTTTAACCTGGCTATGAACTTGGAAGTATACTGCACTGCACAGTATTTCGCATACTGAAAGGCGGCTCAGTACTTACTAACCACTGCATCGCCATCTTCATACAATGTGCCCAGGTGATTAGTCAATTTACTTTTAAAGTAAAACTGGTTTGTGCAGTTGGTTAACTGTGGGGATGTTTGTGAGAGTACACGGACCAGTCTGCCCCTGTCTCAGCCTTCCATGCCATCTGCTCCCTTTCACATCAGTTCTATTCACAATATACTGCTGCAAGCGTTCTCCAAGGCAGAGTTTAGGGTTTTTTTTGCTACCATAAATCATACATCCAAAAGGGGTTGGTTGTATGTATTGAGCAAATATCTTCCAGTTTTTATCATTCTCCTTTACCATCTCAACAACTCCTTTACCATCACTGACTGTATGACAGGTATCAGCAATGGCAGCATGAAATGCCTACTCCCCCCCCTCCCCCCTCAATCACCTGTGACAGCGGCTGTGTAGGATCAGGTGAGAGGGCGGAGCTACACGGGACGGAAGGGGGCGGAGCTAAACGGACCAGGCTGCTGTAGAGAGAGGGACAGCCAGACTTAGGTAAGTGTAGGGTGAGAGAGAAATGTATGGTGTGTGTGTGTGCAGGGCCGGTTCTATGATTTGTGGCGCCCCGGGCAAAATATGGGGGGCGTGGCTTCGATTGGGGGCGTGGTCAGCGCGCTGAAAGAAAAAATAAAAATAAATAAAAAGTATACTTACCATCCCCGTTCCTGATCCAGACCCCCTCCGCCGGCGGCGCCGCTCTTCTCCTCTCCTCCTCTCTTCTGTTCTCTTCGATCTATGGGAGAGACGTTATTACGTCTCTCCCATAGAACAGCATAGACACTAGAGGTCAATTATGACCCCTAGTGTCTGTGCCACTATGCTGTGCGGTGCGCGATGACGTCATCGCGCATCGCACAGCAAAGGTCCTCTAGACGAAGGGAAACTAGACCGTAGCGTCTAGTTTCCCTTAATGGAGAGGACCTTTGCTGTGCGGTGCGCGATGACGTCATCGCGCACCGCACAACTAAGGTCCTCTCCATGAAGGGAAACTAGATGCTACGCGTCTGGTTCCCTTCAAAGCGGGGGGGCACAGCAGAGCACTACGGGGGGCACAGTGGCGGATCTTGCCCTGGTGCGGCGCCCTCCGGATGGCGCCGGAGCCCTCCGGAAGGCGGCGCCCCGGGCAAAAGTACCGCTTGCCCGTGGCAAGAACCGCCACTGTGTGTGTGTGTGTGTGTGTGTGTGTGTGTGTGTGTGTGTGTGTGTGTGTGTGTGGTGGGGATGTATGTGTGTATATATGTGTGAATTGTGTGTGTGAGGTGTGTCTGTGTGCGCACGCATTATGGACACTACTACAGGGGGGCATTACATGTAAGGACGCTACTACTACTGGGGGGGCATTACATGTAAGGACGCTACTACTACGGGGGGGCATTACATATAATGACGCTACTACTGGGGGGGCATTACATGTAAGTATGCTACTACTGCTGGGGGGGCATTACGTATAAGGATGCTACTACTGGAGGAGGGGGCATTACGTATAAGGACGCTACTACTACTGGGGGGGCATTACATGTAAGTATGCTACTACTGCCGGGGGGGCATTACGTATAGGGACGCTACTATTGCTGGGGGGGCATTACGTATAACGATGCTACTACTACTGGAAGGGGGCATTACGTATAAAGAAGCTACTACTACTGGTGGGCATTACAAATAAGGACGCTACTACTACTGGGGGGGCATTACGTATAAGGACGCTACTATTACTGGGGGGGGCATTACGTATAAGGACGTTACTATACTAGGGGGGGATTACTTATAAGGATGCTTCTGCTACTGGGGGTGCACTACGTATAAGGACGCTACTACTGGTGGGCATTACGTATAAGGACGCTACTACTACTAGGTGGGAATTACTTATAAGGACGCTACTACTACTAGGGGGGAATTGCTAATAAGGACGCTTCTGCTACTGGGGGTGCACTACGTATTAGGATGCTGCTGCTACTACTACTGGGGGGGCATTACGTGTAAGGACGCTACTACTACTGGGGGGGCATTACGTATAAGGATGCTTCTACTACTGGGGGTGCATTACGTATAAGGACGCTTCTACTACTGGGGGTGCACTACGTATAAGGACGTTACTACTACTGTGGGTGCATTATGTATAAGGACGCTTCTACTACTGGGGGTGCACTACTACTGTGGGTGCATTATGTATAAGGATGCTACTACTACTGGGGTGCATTACATATAAGGACGCTACTACTACGGGTGGGACATTACGTATAAGATGAATAAGATTGTGCTACTGTGTGGCGTAATTTTAAATGGGGGTACTACTGTGTGGCCATGTCACTTGTGAGACCACACCCCTTTTCCCAGCGCGCACCAAAGGCGCGCGCTGACCCTTTGCTGAATATGGGAGGGCGCAAATTTATAGTTTGCAGGGGGGCGCCGAACACCCTAGCACCGGACCTGACTGTGACCCTCAGTAAGTCTGGCTCTGCCTCCCTGTACCTCCACTCCCCACTGTTACTGCATGTTGGCAGTGACAGCTCCGATGCACTGCAGACAGTGGGACTCTGGGAGTGTGGGACAGATCTGTGTGACGTCATGGTGGCCACACAGTGCTCCTCTGGGAATGTTTTGGAGAGGCACAGTAACAGAGCTTAGTGCCAGTATTAGTGATATAAGTACTGGTCTGAGTCCCATTACTGAACCTCTGTAAAACACTTAACTAGATGCCAGTCTTTGTGATGGATCATGGTCAGGGCAGGTTTACAGGGCCCGGCAGGGGCTTATGTTGCCTTGTGGGAAATTCAGTCTTGGAAGTGTCTCTTCCTTGCCTGTAAACTATATATATTATACAGGTCCTTACCCTGGGGCCCACGGCGATGGCCATTCTTCTCACCTGTTGTCTCTCATGGCCACCCACTGCTGGGTGCCAGGGCCTGCAGTGTCTCACTGCCTGTTAGATGTACTGCTGTAGATGCTGGGGAGTTGTGTGGGCAAACGGATCTGGACAGGGACTGCTGCAGCACACTGGGAACCCATCTCTGTATCAGGTTTACTAGGATCAATACCCCTTTCACTTACTGCAACAGTGGCCACTGATATTCGCCTCAACTGGCTGCCAGCTGTCCTGGTGGGTGTGGTATGTTATGTCGACTGTTCTCATGTTGATGTGCATTAGGTCAACATGAGAATGACAACATAGTTAAAATGTCAATATGCAGCATCTTTGACATGCTTAGCATGTTGCCAGTAGCCATATCGACATTCATCGTGTCTACACGGATGACATGTAGACATAACAGAATGTTGACCTAATGCCCCTGGTGGCTCAGCAGCGTCTCCAGCGTCATCTCCTGGGCTCCCGGCAGTGATGTGTGTAGCACTTCCCGTGCAGATCTCTGATGATCAGAAGTTCTAGTAAGTTTTTCTCCCCTAACCCAAATCCTCCCCCTAGTTCCTAACCCTCCAGCTAGCGCCTAACCCTCCACCTAGTGCCTAACCCTAACCCTCCCCCTAGAGCCTAAGACTAACCCTCCCCCTAGAGCCCAAGCCTATCCTTCCCCCTAACTTGTGCCTAACCCTCCCCCTAGTGCCTAAACTTAACCCTCCCCCTACCTAGTGCCTAACCCTAATCTCCCCCTGCAGCGTAAAGCTATCTCTCCCCCTAGTGCCTAAGCCAAACCCTCCCCCTACCTAGTGCCTAACCCTAGCCCACCCAGCAGTGCCTAATCCTAACTGTCAGCATTCTGAGAATGTTGACATTGCACATAGCAACGATGTGAACATGTTGACATACTGAGGATCTAGACATGGTAGCTGTGCTCATTTTGATTTATATCGCCATGCTGGTGTTGACATTATGAATGTCGACATGGTAACGCTGACCATGTGGCCAGATCCCATGCTGGCTCCTGCCAGTGCAGTGCACATTAAATTTAATGGGATTCGTGTACGTGTGCACCAACATGATGACATCATCTATCAGCAGTTGATTTAATTATTCAGATTATCCAATTAATCAAATTTTGCTGCAATTTAAGTTTTGCCCCTATGAAAACATAAAGAGTTGGGTTATGAATGCATTATTGTATTTATGTTGTGCGGTTGCCATAGACAGGCAGATGGCAGCATTTAAATGATTATGGGGAGTTGTACTAAGCAGTGATAAGTGTGGAGAAATGAGTCAGTGGAGAAGCTGCCCATGGCAACCAATCAGCACTGAAGTAACATTTATCATTTGCATACTATAAAATTATACAGAGTCGGTGATTGGTGGCTATAGGCAACTTTACTCAATTCACTGCTTATTACATTTGCCCCTCTGGCGTTAGTGTTGCTGTTGTTTCAGTTCCTTTTCATTTGATATGAATGCTCATGCAAGGTCATATGTCATTTTCCATTTAGTCATTTAGATACGTCAACTTTTTAATCATTTACGTAATTAAGTATGTCACTGATGTTCACAATGGTGTACCATTAAGCTTCTGATGTGAGATATTTTCATATTAATTTTAGGGACAAACAGAGGAATACACAACATTTCACTGAGAGAGAGAGAGAGAGAGAGAGAGAGAGAGAGAGAGAGAGAGAGAGAGGAGAGACGAGAGAAAAGGGGGAGTGGTAGGAGACAGAGCTAGACAGAGTTCAATGACCATGGTTACACTTCATTGAACCAGCAAATAACATACTATGCACTAACCTAATTATCTTATACTACTAACCTGATGAATTTTACTGCCAATCCAAGATCTGCTATACAGCATGTTCCATTTTTCTTCACCAATATGTTTTTGCTTTTTAGGTCCCGGTGGGCTATTGCTGGCTTGCCCTTTGTCCCGAATATTTCAGTGTGTAAGTGGCAGAGGCCACTGACCGAAGAGTAAGCCAGTTTTAGCATTGCCTTGGTATCAAGTGTGGTCGATTTTAGGTAGTCATAGAGGGAACCATTTTCATGATAGTCTGTAATCAGGTACAGTTGTGTCCAGGATCCTGTCCCTTTAATATCAGCAGCAATGAACCCTAAGAGAAAAAAATTATTTACTATAATTTAGCGAGAGCAGAAAGGATAGTGGGTAGTCCATAAACTACAGAAGTGGCCACATTATGGCATGACTGATACAAGGAAAAGGCCACTTTACTGCCCACTGCTCTAATCTGCACATTAATCTGTCTAACATTTTATAAAATTACTTCCAACTTTAAAATGTTACTTTGTAAGTGGATTTACTGGTGGGCCCTGTAAGGTACTGATACAGGACTACCGTGAATGATAACAAGTAATATCTAATATTATTTGGACATATTGTACTGTATCACAAAAAAATAAGAAAACATTCAAATTCAATTCTGATTTGTGTTCCTAATGTCAATGCATTCTAAAGATCAGCAATTGCTGCAGAAGAATCACAATGAGTCATACAAAAGAAAAGTGCGCCATCTACTGACCATTACAGGCAACAGCAATAGTCACATTTCTTGTACAGGAAGATCAGACATTACACGTAGATTAGATGGAGAAATGAACCTTACTCCTTTCACATTGACAGCTCTGTGGTAACAATGGATATGAACATAATATACCGCCCTGTTTATACAACGGAGTGTATTATATTTAATACATTTATCACAGCTGCTAGCATGTATAGCTAGCATGTAAGTAGCCTTCCTACTTCTATGTCTGTCTGTTTTTACCCACTTTTGTTCTATTACTGTTGTTCTAATTGTAAAGCGCAACGGAATATGCTGCGCTATATAAGAAACTGTTAATAAATAAATAAATAAACAAATAAAATGTATAAATGGGGAACTTTATAAAATAGAATTTATAAAAACTGCCATATGCAAATAGCCACAGTCATATATTTGTTATCAGTAAACTAGTAATAAAATATTTTAGAATCAGATGCTCCTTAAAAAAAATAACCATCAGTAGCAAACTGTAACTCCTAACAACGTTTCCCAGAACAAGCTGCTAGCAGACACATCCTTTTATCTGGGTAAAGATGTCTGCAGCCTGTTACTGCCCGGGCCATCATTCCAAAATTAGGACTAGTCACAGCATAACAGCCCACCTTATATCTCCACTCTATCTCCAGGAGTCACCTCATTCCTTCATTCCTCTGGCTGTGTCACACAACATATACAGGGGACGATATCCGGTCTCTAGGTCGACCACACTTAGGTCAACAGTCATTATGTCAACCACTATTGGTCGACATGCATTAGGTCGATGTGGTATATAGGTCGACATGTACTAGGTCAACATGGAAAAGGTCGACATGAGGTTTTTTTTTTAAATATTTTTTTCTTACTTTTTCATACTTTACGGTCCACGTGGACTACGAGTGTGAATAGTAACCTGCCCCGAAGCATGGCGAGCAAAGCGAGCCTTGCGAGGGGACACAATGTACTAATTGGGGTTCCCGGTCACATTACGAAGGAAACAACACCAATGTTTTAAAAAAAAAACTCATGTCAACCTTTTTTCCATGTCGACCTTGTTCATGTCGACCTAATGACTGTGTCAACCTATTTCAGGTGTCGACCTAGTCACTGTCGACCAATAGTGGTCAACCTAATGACTGTCAACCTAAGTGTGGTCGACCCTATGATCCGCACCCACAGAGGATATCCAGTTATAGTCTTGCATCATGCTACATACAAATACATACATCATATACCAGTATATCAACTGCCTGATTGTACGCATCTATTTCTGCACTTTGAATGTGTGTATGATATGCACTATGCTGGAATTATATATATATATATATATATATATATATATATATATATATATAAACAAAACAATAACCAAGTGCGCTTGGTATAACTTTAAAACACTCAGATTTTAGTATTTCCAGTAGCTGTTCTTCCACGGTGTAGATTCTTATAACTGGTATCACCTGCAAGTATACCCTCACACCAGAGAACACACCCGAACAAAAAGACGGCCAGAATGGCCTAAATTAGATATGATACCAATTTGTTTTTATTAAAAAAAACATATAGAATTCCATAAATTCATATGAACATTTTTTTTACAAATAAAAGGTTCCATACATTCATATAAACATTCTTAAAAGAAATACATCCAGATACAGTCAATAGGTTTTCTGTTCAAGCCTTTAAAGAACACCCTCACCCAGGGCCGGTGCTAGGGTGTTCGGCGCCCCCCTGCAAACTATAAATTTGCGCCCTCCCGTATTCCTTTGGCGCGCGCCGGGAAAAGGGGTGTGGTCTCACAAGTAAGGGGCATGGCCACACAGTAGTACCCCCATTTAAAATTACGCCACAATGTAGCACAATCTTATTAATCTTATACGTAATGCCCCACCCGTAGTAGTAGCGTCCTTATACGTAATGCCCCACCCGTAGTAGTAGCGTCCTTATATGTAATGCACCCCAGTAGTAGTAGCATCCTTATACATAATGACCCCCCAGTAGTAGTAGTATCCTTATACATAATGCCCCCCGAGTAGTAGTAGCATTCTTATACATAATGCACCCACAGTAGTAGTAGCGTCCTTATACGTAGTGCACCCCCAGTAGTAGACGCGTCCTTATACGTAATACCCCCCAGTAGTAGTAGCGTCCTTATACGTAATGCCCTTCCGGTAATAGTAGCGTCCTTGTACATAATGCCCCCCCAGTAGTAGTAGCAGCGTTCTTATACGTAGTGCACACCAGTAGTAGTATCGTCCTTATACGTAATGCCCCCAGCCCCAGTAGTAGTAGCGTCCTTACACGTAATGGCCCCCCCAGTAGTAGCGTTGTTACACGTAATGCCCCCCTGTAGTAGTAGCGTCCTTATACGTAATGCCCCCCCAGTAGTGGCGTTTGGGGATTCCCAGGAAGCTGAAGCAGCCTCGCTGGGTCTCCATCCAACTTTTGCTGTGAAGCAGACACTTACAATTCCACACACACACTTCACACATATATACACACACATACACACCCACCATACACACAATTCACACATATATACACACACACAGACACACCCACCATACACACACACACACACACACACACACACTTTTTTCTCACCCTCCACTTACCTAATCCAGTCTCCCTCTGTACAGCAGCCAGGTCTGTGCAGCTCCGCCCCTTTGGCCCTGTTTAGCCACGCCCCCTACCGTCCCGTGTAGCTCCGCCCCCTTCTGTCCCGTACTCGGCGGCGGCGCACACAGATGAGATGAGGGGAGGAGGCGTATCATGCTGCAGGTGCCTGGGGATGCAGAGTAGGGGAAGCGCCTATCCGTTCCAGCGCCTCCCTGCACTGCATCCCTTCGCTGAGCGGGTAGCGCCGGGCCTGCCCTCACCCTTATAGGTGTATATTCTGTAGGGTGTACTGATGAACTAGATAAGAGACCGTAACTGATTCGACCCTACGGTCTCTTATCTAGTTCATCAGTACACCCTACAGAATATACACCTATAAGGGCTTGAACAGAAAACCTATTGACTGTATCTGGATGTATTTCTTTTAAGAATGTTTATATGAATGTATGGAATTCTATCTGTTTTTTTTTAAATAAAAACAAATTGGTATCATATCTAATTTAGGCCATTCTGGACGTCTTTTTGTTCGGGTGTGATCTCTGGTGTGAGGGTATACTTGCAGGTGATACCAGTTATAAGAATCCACACCGTGGAAGAACAGCTACTGGAAATACTAAAATCTGAGTGTTTTAAAGTTATACCAAGCGCAAATGGTTATTGTTTTGTTTATGTTATTCTTTGAAAGTTCACTATCAGGGACTTTCTCCATATTGCTGCTGGTGGGTTGAGCGTGGGGTGGAAGACATTTTTTTGTATCTATCTATATATATATATATATATATATAATGTCAGTGGAGTTTACTAGAACGTACTGTAGCTGTGTCCTTGCTTTGGAATGTTATACAAATGTGAACAGCGATATATTTATGAAAGCTGAAAAGGTTGAATCACATTAGTAGGTTTGCAGATTTATACAGTAAATGTAATGCAATATTTAAAAGTAGAAAATGTAAATGGACATAGAAGTAGCTACTAGTCACTCATTGTGCCACACTGCGGGCACATCTTGCTTCTGGTCACCTTGGAGGTATCAGCATGACTACTGTAGCCTGAAATGAGTCACGCTCGCAGCAGTATGTTATACTGTAGGTACACTGACATTTACAGAGGTCTGTTTCTTACTGCTTGTTTAGTCAGACTGGAATGAACAGATTTTACTTTTTTTTTCCTTGTTACATTTTTTCAATGTGAAATCTGGATCTTGTTAGATACCAATGCAGCTCTTTCTTCTGTAGCGGTGTCATGCTGACTTCATCATAAGGATTTATCCAGATACATTGTGTAGGCCAAACAGCATTCTATTAACACTGTGTACTCTACACGCGGATGTGAGCCAGGGACTGAGTCAATGAAAGCCTATCATCATATTTGGGACTATACTTGTGACGGTGTAGCCACCATTATGAGTCATACTGATGCTCAGGCCTGTGAGACAGAACATACAGTAAGTGCATACACTAGGGGTTGCAATGATCAGTGTATAGGATTCTATGGCTGTCCTGACTGGCATTAGTTCAATCTGCATCATATATTAATTGGTAGAATTAATCATTTACCATTTTTGGACTCTTTAGGGTAGTTTTTAAACAAAAACAAAAATTACAATTCTAATTCATTTTGACAGTAAGTTCCCTTGTGTGTGTAGTTTACTTCTGACAATATAGAGTTATGAAACTGTAACTATACTATGGACTGTAGGTGGTGCACATCTGTAGCCATTCGAGTAAAGGCCCATACACACTGGGCGATTTTGAGCTAAAAGCAGCTCACTTTTGGTGTGTTGAGCTGATTTCAGCTCAAAGCCGCCCAGTGTGTATGCACAAGTAATGAGCGCTGATGCGCACTCCCGCTTCATGAACGGCGGGGTGAGCGGCTTTCCATAGCGTCCTGCTATGGAAAGCCGCTCACCCCCGCTGACATCGCTGGGCAGGGGGGGGGAGAGCAATTAGTGTGTATGCACTGATGGGCCCTACACACTACCGATCAGCCGCCGAGCTGCCCTGCGGCGGATGCGGCCGACGGGCGACCCGGCGGCGGGGAGGAGGTGACGGGGGAGTGAAGTTTCTTCACTCCCCCCGTCACCCAGCTCCATAGCACTGCATGCTAATATGGACAATCTCGTCCATATTGGCCTGCATGCATAAGAACGTTCATATCGTGCATTTTATCTGCCAGTGTGTAGGGCCCTTGAGCGCTTTTCAGCGCAGCAATGTCAGCGATCATTGCTATGCGTACACGCTGGGCAAAAACGCCCAGTGTGTATGCAGCTTTAGAGTTACAAGCATACAATATAATCCTATCTCCTTAACCAGTTACTCAGTTTTTTTTACTCTATTTTGTTGTGGTGAAAAAAAAAATCACATTACTCTGGCTGACATTTCTGATTGCGTGAAACATAAGCTTGTCAGGATGAGTGATTATTCTCAAAGGCCGGAAGAATAATCCCTACTTTGTCCATATGTCATATTATCATATACCACATATGGTTGTGGTCTGCATTAAACCGTTGTCCAAATACTGCAGCTCTGTGATTGTACAAAGCATGTGCTGCTGTACCCAGCATATTGCATCAAGTGTGAAATAAATTGTGAGAGTCGACAAGGTTTAATATGGGCATCATTTTAAAACACTAGTTACTCGTTAGCAGTTTGATAGTCAAGCTAATTTTACCTAGTATAATGTATATGACTGTATCATCTGTATGTCCTAAGTAACAGGTATTTGTTGCACCTGATGGTTGCCAACCTTGAAGGAGGTGCCCTTGCGGAAATGAAAAATAAAATGACGGAATATAAATTTTAAGAATGGAATTTCCCATACTGTAGTATACGGCACAGTCAGCAGCTAATCTTGCAGCAAATGCATGAAGATCAGTGTTTCAATAGCGTATACAGTATGTACTTTAACCAGCAGACACTGCAAGAGTGGTGTCGTGTAAAATGCTGAGTTTATAGGTCACACACTCTCTTTAGAGAAAAAAAAGTTATATATAATTAACGTCTCCCTCACATTTTTCAGTTGCTGCTTCATTTTCAGTGGCCATAGATATCACTTTGGTGGCACAGTTATGGTGACAGGGCATGGATGGAAAAATTGTGGTGTTGCAGAGGTGACTCAAAGGTGAGGTCACTTATTTACAGTAATGATAGGAATAATAATAAATCTATAGGGACATGATAGTAAACTCATAGGGACATGATAGTAAACTCATAGGGACATGATAGCATACTCATAGGGACATGATAGCATACTCATAGGGTCATCATAATAAATTCATATGGACATGATAGTATACTCATATGGACATGACAGTATACGTATATGATAGTATACTCATAGGGAATCATAGTAAACTCACAGGGAAATGATAGCATATTCATAGGGACGTGATAGTATGCTCTTAGGGATATGATGGCATCAGGGGTGTTTTAACAGAGGAGGGGGCTTGTGTGCAGAATCTATGCAGGCCCCCTCCTCTCTACAGTGCAGTAGATCTGGCATTGTGCCCATAGGCGTGCGCAGACACTGACAGGCGGGTGCCGCTCCGGACTTCTCCCCCTCCACGGCATTATAGTGTTCTCTCACCTCCCCTGTCCTGGATATAGACTGCTTACCTGGGCCGCCCAGGTGAGCAGTCTATGGGCCGCCCAGGTGAGCAGTCTATATCCAGGACAGGGGAGGTGAGAGAACACTTTAATGCCGTGGAGTGGGGGGAAGTCCGGAGCGGCCCCCGCCTGTCAGTGTCTGCGCACGCCTATGACTGTGCCAGAGTCTACTATACATGCGCAGGTCTCTGGAAACATGGCGCCCACCAAGTTTCAGCAACTAGTCACTACAGCGCATGGTGTGGTGTCCATTTAGCTGGTAATCTTTTTACCACGGCTGCAGCTCAGACGCGGAACTCCAGAAAGGTAAGTAATTAAACATGGGTGCAGTGTATGTGTTGTTGGGTCCCCTGGACCCAGGGGTCTGTGAAAACCACACACACTGCATCGATTATAGATCTGCCAATGAATGGTATACTCATAGGGATATCACAACTACATGCAAAAACAGCCAGTATTTACCCTGCACACCAAAAATGATAAATGTATTTGCTCCCCTTGCATGACAACATGGTTTGTTCCATACATAAAGTTACTTATTTTGCTTTACTTACAAACATAAATCAGGCCTTAAATTCAAAGGGACATGATAGTATACTTATAGGGACATAGTATTATACTCATAGGGACATGATAGTATACTTATAGGAACATGATAGTATACTTATAGGGACATAGTATTATACTCATAGGGACATGATAGTATACTTATAGGAACATGATAGTATACTTATAAGGACATAGTATTATACTCATAGGGACATGATAGTATATTTATAGGGACTTAATATTATATTCATAGGAAGTTGATAGTATACTCATAGGGATATGAAAGTATACTCATAGGGATATGATAGTATACTCATAGGAACATGATAGTATACTTATAGGGACATAGTATTATACTCATAGGGACATGATAGTATATTTATAGGGACATAATATTATATTCATAGGAAGTTGATAGTATACTCATAGGGATATGATAGTATACTCATAGGAACATGATAGTATACTTATAGGGACATAGTATTATACTCATAGGGACATAATAGTATGTTTATAGGGACATAATATTATATTCATAGGGAGTTGATAGTATACTCATAGGAACATGATAGTATACTTATAGGGACATAGTATTATACTCATAGGGACATGATAGTATATTTATAGGGACACGATATTATATTCATAGGGAGTTGATCGTATACTCATAGGGATATGATAGTATATTCATAGGGGTGTGATAGTATACTCATAGGGACATGATAGTACACTCATACTGTAGGTACATCATATTGATTTATATGGAATGATAGTATACTTATTGGGACATCATAATAAATTCATATGGACATGATAGTATACTCATAGGGACATCATAATAAATTCATATGAATATGACAGTATACTCATAGGGACATCATAATAAATAGGGCCATGATATTATACTCAAAAAATAGCATGCAAGAAAAGATAATTCAGGCTCAAAATCCAAAAGAGGAAGATGAGGGACAAGTACTGTACAACTAGAGTAAAAGGTAAATTTTGGACATATTCCACCTGTTTTCCTAGACAGATCACCTCAGCAGACTTCATGCAGAAAAATAAACTAAAACTTTAGTTTTAATCACTAACTCAGTGTAAAATGTAGATAGGTAAAGGATTTTAATAAAGGAGGTCAATACATATAAAATCCCTTCCTTGGTTCTCATAAGAGTGTTTATGGAGTTTTGTGTTAAAAACTCTACAGGAATATGGCCTCGTGCACTTTTTTTAGACGCTATTATGGCTCTTCACTATAATCCAACCATTGCAGTTTTGCACCATCATTTTCACTCAGCAATGAACTGAAAAGTAGTATCCTCTTCATTTTTAATATTTGCATTGACCATCCTCTGGTTAAAAAAATATAGCTCAACCCAAATATATCAAAGGCAGTGCTCAAAGGTCAAGTGATGCTGCTAACAATAACTAAACTTATGAACTCTTTAAACTGGTTTGATAAATTTGTGGGGTTTGGGTCCTTGTCACTTTTGAATCAAACAATCAGAGGGGAGCTCCAATCCATTATTTATGGGTGGCTATGACCAAGACATATGAATGACTATACAAAGTCAATTGCCTACTACTAACCAGATTGTATCATGTGGAATTAGCCATTTTACTAACAGTGTCATCAGGATGAATGCTGCCGACACTGGACTAATGAGGACTTATAAGATTTTATATTATGGAGAGTTTCACTCCAACCACAAATACCTAAAAAGTGAGTTTTTCAATATTTACAATACAGTACTTCATCCAAACATCAAGACACCAGTGGAACAGTCACTAAGTGAAAGGGCATCCATTTTTTGTTGTTGCAGAAATTAAGCAATTTATTTTAGTAACCACACTATCCTACACTAGACAGGTAAGGCCAGGAACTATATGAAAAGGCCTAGGGACAGGTCGGGTGGTATTCACGTGACCAGTGGTCAGCAGACCGAAGGTCACATTACCTCCCCAAAACTCACTATCCCAACGGTCGGCATGCCGACCAACAGGGACTATTTCCACTCGTGGGAGTCCACAACATCCATAGAGTGGGAATAGCGTGTGACAAGCGCAGTGAGACCGCAAGGGGCTTGCTGCACTCGCCCCTCCCCGCTGGGATCCCAGCGTCGGTATGCTGACCGGCGGTCTGCAGACCATCGGTTAGCCATACCACACCTGACAGGTCATAGGTTTTCCAATATAATGAAACAAATCCTTAGTAGTTGCAAAAACGTTAGTAAGCACAGCTATCAAATTCAAAATCTATGGCCAATGGTACTTCGTGCAATTCATGTTTGTACACAGTGCTGATGTTCATGAAACTGAGCTATTATCAACAGACTACTCATGCACAGCGATCGCACAGCGCATGTGCCAAGGTACCTCGCTCGCAGTGAGAATTTATACACAGAGTGATTGACAAGTAGGGACCATTTGGGGGAGGTTACTGGGAGTGTTGGAAAAAACGCAGGTGTGTCATGACCATTTTTAGGGCAAGTATCTGCCTTCTGCTGCGATCATGTACATAGAGAAACATGGCGCCAGCATTGCTTCTGCTGCGGCCAGTCTGCGTGACCATAGACTCACTCGGGGAGTCAACGTTCCTCTTTACTGCATCGATGCTGCGTATCTCTACGCAGTTACTAAGTACTTTGCTATGGCTCTGGTGGGCGTCCGTCTATAGTCTTTTCTGGGTGGCAGCTTCACTTGCAGTAATTAACAGGTCAATAGGTTGACCCCAAAGGGTAGACATGCAAAAGGTCGACATAGAAAAGGTACACATCAGAATAAGTCGACATGGTCAACAGGCCAAAATGATAATTGTCAACACAAAATATGGTTTACACAAATGTTTTGGGTTTTTTTGTGTCAGTTTGTATGTTTCACCATTTCTGAGCCAAGTTAATTGAAACGTGTACCCTTGTGTGCTCGCTTTGCTCACCACGCTTCAGGCAAGGTGCCTCGCTTTGCCACTGCTGCGCTTGGCACAGGTTACTATTCCCAAACGTAGTACACGGGGATGGTAAATAATGAAAAAGTTGTCATGTTGACCTTTTGAACCTGTCAACCTTAAGCACTGTCTACCTTTTACCTTACGACCTTTTGACACTGTCAACTTTTTGCATATCGACGGCCCTGTGCATGGAAAAACAGAACTGGCAATTCTCACTTTGTGACTCCCATACCTAGAGCTCCTGCACGTAACATAAAGAAAACTGAAGGCCCTCTGGTATGACCAATCAGGACAGTCCTTCGTAATGCCAGATCTATAAGAAACAAGACTGCAACAATTGCTGACCTTATTGAATATGCAGATCTAGCCTGTATTAAAGAAACCTGGCTAGATGAAAATGCAGCACCTATACTGGAGGCTGCGGTCCCAACAAACTACTCTGTCATCCACAACCCAAGACTGGACCGCAGGAGTGGCGGGGTGGCTATCTGCTTCAAAAAAGAACTTAAACTTAGGGTCCACCCTATTGAAATTACTCACTCATTCAAGTGCATTGCTGCCCGGAGTTCAACAGGATTAGGTTTCAGAGTGCATCTCATTTACTGGCCCCCTGGAGATGGAAAGAAATTTCTACAAGAAATTGCAGACACTGTTGCTGGCCTGGTTCTGGAACATCAAAGATAGCTCATTCTAGGGGATTTCAATGCCAGGGTGAATGATGAGCTCTCACGCCTTGGCCAAGAACTTCCGTGCACAATGAATTGTCTGGGCTTCACACAGGTCATTCCTTCTGCCACACATAAAAGTGGTCACACTCTTGATCTTGTCTTTCAGATTGGATTAGAAGTCACTGACCTAAAAATAAACTCAGTCATCTGGTCAGACCACCACTCCCTTTGGTTCTCAGCTGCATCCTCTGAAATTAGATCTTTGCCCGTGGAGTTGAGCAGGTATCGTCCAAGGAGGGGTATGACTCCCCAGGCTCTTGTTGCAAATCTGGATCTCTCTGCTATACTGGGAGCCTGTGAAGATCCCTGCTCCCTAGTCCGTTATTATAATAGGGATGTTATGGCTGCAATTGATATTATCGCCCCTGTGCGTATAAGAACTCATAAACCACAACGTGGTTCGACAACAGTGTTAGTGAGCTCAAGAAAAAGGGGCGTAGAATGGAAAAACGATTGGGGAAGACTAACCTAGTGGATGACAAAATAAAACTAATAAAGCATAATGAAGAATATCATTTGACAGTCACCCGTAAGAAATCACAGTTCCTGTCAAATGAGATCACGGCAGCAAACAATAGGCCAGCTCAACTTTTCCGCACAGTCGAGATGCTTTGCAAGCCAGCATGCCTGCAGACAGATGAAACCCTCTCCCAGGCAAGATGCAACGAGTTTGCAAGCTTCTTTGCAGATAAAATATCCACTATCCGGGCTGTAATCTCCACAGTGCCATCAAAGGAGTGCCAAACGACAAAGCCTGCCAATGTAAGCCACCTGACTTCATGGACCAGGTTTGACCCAGTGGATGTAAAGGACATTGTTGAAATTGCTTGAATTTTGCATCCCATCACCTGTTATCTGGACCCTGCCTCAACCGAGTTTCAAATAGGTTGTATGGATATAATTGGTCCTGTCTTTGCAAAAATTGTTCCATGCTCTTTGCAGACAGGCATTTTTCCTGAACCCCTAAAGGAAGCAATTGTTAGACCTCTTCTTAAAAAAAGGAGATATATGGTAGACTTACCATGGTTAAATCTCTTTCTGCGAGTTACACTGGGTTCCACAGGGTATACATCGGGGTGTAGAGATGGATCTTGATCCAGAGGCACTAATAGGCTAAAGCTTTAGACTGTCCCAGAATGCATTGCGGGGCCTCCTCTATAACCCTGCCTCCAGGCACTGTGAGCTCAGTTTTGTTAACCAGTCCAATGCAGAAGCAGGTAAAAAAGAAGGCAGATGTTAGTTACATAAAACCATGTTCTCATGACCGGAGAAGGGACCAGCGGCTAATGCCATACAAACCCAAAGAAGCTAAGTACGTCAGGGTGGGCACCCTGAGGAACCCAGTGTACCTCGCAGAAAGAGATTTAACAATGGTAAGTACCATAAATCTCCTTTTCTGCAGCAGGGTACACTGTGTTCCACAGGGAATACACCGGGGATGTCCTAAAGCAATTCCTCAAGGCAGGGGACACACCTTAGCTGGTATGAGAATCCGGCGTCCAAAGGAAGCATCCCGGGAGGCGGAAGTATCAAAGGCATAGAACCTAATAAACGTGTTCACTGAGGACCACGTAGCCGCCTTGCACAACTGTTCTGCGGACGCGCCACAACGGGCCGCCCAAGAGGGTCCAACAGACCGAGTAGAATGGGCTTTAATAGCAGCAGGAGCTGGGAGTCCAGCCTGCGCATGAGGTTGTGCAATCACCATTCTAATCCATCTGGCCAAGGTTTGCTTATTCCCAGGCCAGCCACGTTTGTGGAAACCAAACAGTACAAAGAGGGTATCTGACCTCCTGATAGAGGCAGTCCTCTCCACATATATACGGAGAGCCCATACCACATCCAAAGACCGTTCTTTGGAGGACAGTTCTGAAGAGATGAAGGCTGGAACCACAATCTCTTGATTAAGGTGAAAAGATCACACCACCTTAGGTAAATACCCAGGGTGAGTTCTAAGAACTGCTCGGTCACGATGAAATATCACAAAGGGTGGACAACAGGACAAAGCGCCAAAGTCTGACACCCTTCTAGCAGAGGCAATAGCCAGCAGAAACAGGACCTTGGCTGTGAGCCATTTAAGGTCCACTGACTCAAGAAGTTCAAATGGAGACTCTTGTAGGGCATTCAGGACAACAGACAATGGAGCCACAGGAGGGACATAGGGAGGCTGAATCCGCAGTACATTCTGAGTGAATGTATGAATGTCAGGTATAGACGCAATTTTTCTCTGAAACCACACGACAAGGTAGATATGTGAACCTTGAGGGAGGCCAGACGAAGTCCTAAATCCAGGCCTTGTTGCAAAAAAGCCAGAAGTCTGGAAGTACTGAATTTGTAAGCATTGTAATTCTTAGTAGCACACCAGGTGAAGTAAGAATTCTAGACCCTATAATAAATCTGCACAGATGCCGGTTTGCGGGCCTTCAGCATAGTTTGGATGACCGACTCGGAGAATCCTTTGGCCCTCAGGAGTAAAGCTTCAAGAGCCATGCCGTCAAAGCCAGTCTGGCCAGGTCTGGATAGACACAAGTGCCCTGAATGAAGAGGTCTGGGTGTTGAGGAAGTAGAAGAGGACGCTCTATCGATAGACCCTGCAGGTCTGAGAACCAATGCTGTCTGGGCCATGCTGGAGTGACTAGAAGTAGAATTCCTCCTTCTTGTTTAAACTTTCGTAGTACCCTCGGCAGGAGTAACACTGGAGGGAACACGTAGAGCAGCCAAAAGTTCCATGGCATTGCAATAGCATCCACAAACTCTGCTTGAGGATCCCTGGTTCTTGATCTGAAGACCGGAACTTTGTAATACTGTCCTCCGGCGTGCACGTCCTGATGACTGAGGAAATCACCTTCCCAGTTGAGGACTCCCGGAATGAACACTGCCGATTCTGCCGGCAGAAGGCGCTCCACCCAACTAAGGATTTTTGACACTTTTATCATTGCCATGCGGCTTTGAGTGCTGCCTTGATGGTTTATGTACACCACCATGATGGCATTGTCTGATCATACTTGAACAGGCCTTTTCTGTATCAGAGGCTGGGCAAGAGAAAAAGTATTGAACACTGTCCGCAATTCCAGAATGTTTATCGGGAGGAGTGTTTCCTCCTTGGTCCACCGACCCTTGAAAGAGTGTTGCTCCAACACCGTGCCCCCAACCCTTCAGACTGGCGTCCGTAGTCAGTAGGACCCAGTTGGGGATCCAGAAGGGACTACCCCTGCTCAACTGCTGGTCCTGTAGCCACCAGGTCAGCGATAGGCGAACCTCCGGAGTCAAGGAGATCATGTGAGACCTGATACGATGAGGCAGGCCGTCCCACTTGGAAAGGATTAACCTCTGTAGAGGGCGAGAATGGAATTGAGCGTACTCTATCATGTCGAAAGCCGACACCATGAGGCCTAGTTCTTGCATCGCCGAGGGTACCGACACTCTTGGGCGAGAGAGGAAGTATCTAATCCTGTCCTGAAGTTTCAGGACCTTCTCTGGAGACAGAAACAGCCATTGACTGTGTATGTCTGGTAGTGCCCCCAGGTGCACCATACTCCGAGCAGGGACCAGTGAGGACTTCTTCCAGTTGATGAGCCACCTGTGGGCTTGTAGGAAGTTTACCGTCAGCTGTAGATGACTGAGGAGGACAAATCGTCTAGATACGGCAGGAACCTGACTCCCTGGCGACGAAGATGAGCCGTCATCATGGCCATAACCTTTGTGAAGAACCGAGGGGTCATGGCCAGTCCAAACGGCAGAGCCTGGAATTGAAAGTGAAAGTTGCCAATAGCAAACCGCAGACATTGATAATGCGATATGGCAATAGGCATATGCAGGTAAGCATCTTGTATAACCAGGGATACCATATAGTCTCCGGGTCCATGGCCAGTACAATAGAGCACAGTGTTTCCATACAGAACTTGGACACTCTCACAAACTTGTTCAGTGATTTAAGGTTGAGAATAAGCCGGAAAGACCCATCAAGTTTTGGGACTAGAAACAGGGTCAAGTAGTATACTCTGCCTCTCTGGGACAGAGGTACCGGCACTACTACTCCTGTATCCAGGAGGGAATGCACAACCATCAGTAGAGCTTGCACCTTTAATGGATCCGAAGGGATAACCGATGTGCAGAACTGGCGAGGGGGATGTCTCTGGGAAGAGATTGTGTACCCATGAGAGACAACTTCTCGCACCCATGCGTCTGAAGTGGTCATTAACCAGACCTGGTTGAATCGTAGAAGTCGGCCCGTCACCCTGGGATTCCCCAGGGGATGGCTTGTCCCGTCATGCAGCAGGCTTGTCATGAGAAGCAGGCTGACGAGCAGCCCAGGAACGTTAGGCCTTGGGCTTAGTGGTTGTTGGGATCACAAGACAATGTCGGGTATGCCTGACCTTCGCTTTCCCTTAAGGCCGAAAGCAGGGAAAAGTGGTACCTTTTGCCTTTTGTGCAGAAGGAGTAGCATTTGGAAGAAAGGCAGTCATAGTAGCCGCCGATTCAGACCCAATTTTTAATTAGGTCTTCCCCAAATAAGATGTCCCCAGTAAAAGGGGAATACCTCCAAGAACTTTTTGCAGTGAACTTCCCATAATGGACTCTATACCAACACCCATACCAGCACATACCCGCTATTACAAGTCTAAAAAGACTATAAACATTATATTGTTTTTAGATTTGTTACTAACCTTTTTTCTTTACAGCTGCTTATCATTGCCTTTAATATTAGGATACTGCCTTTGTATAGCTGTCCATATTAAACAGGATCAGTAGACTGCTGTAGATATTTAGGATACTTAAGGCTATTATTTAAGGAATTAGTGGATTTTTATAAGTACACAATTTAAAAATGTAAAGAATCAGTATGTAAATAGGCAGACAATATAACCAGCTGGTCAACAAGCGAAGGTATTGAGATTGTACATTCTATTTTATTTTTTGTACATTTTATTTTTTTATTTATTACTTAATATTCTTATGTTTGTACTTATTGAATCTCTTTACTGAATTATTAACAAAAGTATTATTTTGTTATGAAAGGTGTGAAAACAGACTATTAATTGAGTTAAGAGCTTACTGAATTCCCTAATTTCTTTGTGACATCTAGAACGCAATGTAAAGAGAAGTTAAAGAACATTTATAGTGAACACTGGGCTTCTTAAAGGACATTTAAGGGGAAAATAAGGTTTTATCTTAGTGTGGCTTTTTTTACAGCTATTTACAGTAGTAAATCATGGATATTATTCTGCACAAAGCTTTTCACATATTAATATAAGTAGATATATTCCTGATTTTTCAAAACTAACAACCACAAGAGAACTGTGCCACCCAGTGGTCAAATTATGGTAGCGTGTTTATTAGGCTCTACAATGCAAAGACCTTCTATTTTGTTATATTAAGAAATTATTTGAATTCAGCTTCCAAATATAAGCAAATAATGCACAGTCATTAAAAAAACAAAACTTGAACAATACAATTTGCCACATTCGACTCATGACAGAAGACAGTAACGTTAATATGCACTACAGCGTCAGACTTTGTGTGCCATGAAGCAAAGATTCATTTTTATTTTCCATCTGCCTTTTCTTCATGAGCTTTCAAGAGGCCGACACTAAATTAATCATAGGACCTGTCAACTATGCATGAGATTCTGTCAGTCTGGCAGATATAAACTCAATCTATTAAAATACCATTATTTATGCTACAACCGTGAAAACCACAGCCATTATATTCTGGCCACCCTGTACTTTCCGATCATCACCAAGTAGTTATGTTATACATTTTGATTACTCCCGGTGTCTAATTAACTGATGTAGTACAGAGAGTGCTGAAATACCAATATTATGTGAAAAGTACAGTATGGAGGAATTTCAGGCATGCCATTTATTGCTCAGCAAAATCTGGATACTGGCTATAGGAATCTTGTGCAATGATGCTATGAAATCCAATTGTAAATGATATCTCTCTATTACTCTCTCTACTGTATCTCTAAGCAGAAAAGGGGTGCAATATCAATACATTGGCAATTCCTAATATAAGACCAGAGCACAAGATGCCTGTAACCAAAATTAATACTGGGTGTGCACAATTCAATCTGCTTGTCTGACATGGTTGCCAAATGACCAGCTCTGTAGTAATTTTGGCAACAATCAGGAAAGGCCATATTGAACAGGTCCTAGCACCTATCTTAATCACCTCCCAGATTTCAGGTGAAATCCACTCCAACAAAAAAATAACAAAAAAATTATAACATGGGGCCTCATTCATACCTGATCGGTGCTTTGCGAATTCGCACAGCAGCCGATCAGGTCTGAAGTGCGCCGGCGCCGCAGTGCGCCAGTGCATGGCTGACAGCCGACGACTGTCGGAGCCCAGCCTGATTGACAGGCAGAGGCGGGAGGGGGCGGTACGGCGGAGTTATGCCGCCATTTAGGGGGCGGGGTCCGCCCAACATCGGCGTGGTCGGACCATGCCGGGGGCGGGCCACGGCGGCTGCGTGATGTCACACGCAGCCGCTGCGACCCGGGCAGTGACGAGTAGCTCCCGGCCAGCACGCAAAAGTGATGCTTTTGCACTTCTGTGACGGGGGTCGGGCCAGACATGCACGGCAGACTAGCCCTGTGCTGGGCGTCCCCCCGCATGTCTGTGTTCCTGATCATAGCTGTGCTAAATTTAGCACAGCTACGATCAAGTCTGAATTACCGCCATAATCTGCAGATGTGTGGCCAATTGTGGATATCTGACATGAGTACCTGGCATAGTAGGTTAATTGATGACAGGACAGGTTGTTCATCCGATATGGTTCTTGCCGGACCATTAAATATTAGTGGACTAGGGGTAATTCAGACCTGATCGTAGCAGCAAATTTGTTAGCAGTTGGGCAAAACCATGTGCACTGCAGGGGGGGCAGATATAACATTTGCAGAGGGAGTTAGATTTGGGTTGGTTATATTGTTTCTGTGCAGGGTAATACTGTCTGCTTTATTTTTACACTGCAATATAGATTTCAGTTTGAACACACCCCACCCAAGTCTAACTCTCTCTGCACATGTTATATATGCCCCCCCTGCAGTGCACATGGTTTTGCCCAACTGCTAACAAATTTGCTGCTACGATCAGGTCTGAATTATCCCCTATGTTCAGACAAATTTCTGTGCACTGTGCTTTTCTGGGTTAATAATCCAGACAGGTTATTGCAAAATGGCCCTCCAGTTACGGGGCCAAATTTCTCATTAACCGTTTGGTTTACAATGGGCCTGTTGTTTTGAATTTTATTGCATCGCTAGCATTAAGTTAGCATTAGTGGGTATCCTGTAATGAACTTCAACAGGTTTATTGAAAAATTGTTTGGTCTAATCGGAAATACACGCTTCTCTGATTTCCCCAGGATTATGCAATACCACATCTAAAGTTATTATAAACATAATTGATAGCCTGACTTCTGCTTTTCACATAACATTTATTTCTACAACTATAGGGTGCTATTCAGGTTTGTTAGCAAACCAAAAAAGCAAGCAAATGGGCAAAACCATGTGTACTGCAGGTGGGGCAGATGTAACATGTGCAGAGATATTTAGATTTGGGTGGGTTATATTGTTACTGTGCATGGTGAATACTGGCTGCTTTATTTTTACACTGCTATTTAGATTTCAGTTTGAACACACCCCACCCAAATCTAACTCTCTCTGCACATATTACAGCTGCCCCACCTGCAGTGCAACATGGTTTTGCCCATTACTGTGCTTTTTTTGTTTGCCAATGAACCTGAAAAATGGCAATAATACCAGTATTGAGCTAATTATCTGTAATTAGACCTTTTTTTTAAAAAACTTTTGCTAAGAATTTGCTAACCCATATTATTACAGTCGGAAAATGAATGTGAAAAGTAGAAAGATACTTTCTACATAGAATTTAATGGCACTGAGGTGCAGAGTTACCCAGCATTACTGGCTGGTACAAGAAGAGTCTTCATGCTTTACCAGTCAGTCTGACATTATATGTGCAGGAGTGAACCAGCTTTACCAGTTCACAGACGCAGAGTGGGACCGGAAGCTCGGACATGAGCTTCCGCATCCCTATTGTTATAAAAAAAGTTAATGTTAAAGGATATAAAAAAATAATAATAATCACTTTGTAATTTATAATTTATTTACTTATATAATGCATTTATTTCCTATAGGCTAAACCTGATATTGTCATCCTGAGACAAGAATAAGAATTGCAGCAGTATTTGTCAGGGTCTCCGGTAATGATGCTAGTAGGCAGAAGACCTAAAAACACCCATAAAATATCTGTCATCTTGACAGTAAGTTCCATGGAATGTATGAACTCAAGCATCAGGCTTATACATTTAGATAAAACATTTTAATGCAGCTATAAACTTTGGCTCATCACTGGAGTGTCTCTGAATGGCATGGGATGAGTGCCACTGGTGTGTTAAAACTATTAAACAGGGCTATTAAGGTCCTTAAATTGAAGAATAATTTGTGATTTACAGTCCATCACCAGTGATAAATAGCAGCACTACCCAAAGTAATTAAAACATTCAGTCTGACAAGTGCTTTGTGTGAAATTATAGGGCAGAGAATGTAGAAGTAAAAGGAAGCTTTTCTAATTTCTCACTGGTAATAAACTATTGTTTTTTGTTTTATTTACACTAGAGATGAGCGGATTCAGTTTTACTCGGATCTTCTTATTGGCTCTTGGATGTCGCGTGTTTTAGTTAGCCAATAAGAAAAATCCGGAAAATCAGAAACTTGCATTAATTCTGGCGCTACGACCTGAGTAAATCCGAACCCGCTCAGCTCTAATTTAAACAGATGATGACAGATTAATAAAAAATGTATGTTCTCACCCAGCTGTACATTAACATTAATGCAAATGTACCCTACCCTAGCAGCCTACCAAAGGACAGTAATGAAAGTGCAGCTGAAACAAAATTTACTGCTGTTAACACTTTATAATATTTCATGTATGCCATAAGGCAATTACTCCATATTTACAAAACATAAAAACAAACTGTTTTATATTTTATGTTGGTTCTTTTTGCTATTACGGATGTATTTGCACTACTTGTATATGTTGTTTTAGACGCGTCAGTGTCAAATATTCTGTAACGTTATGAAACTTCTGGCAGATTTCATCAGTAAAAGGTTAACAACACATTTCACAATCAATTTGTTTGTCAGGTAAAACAATTTATGTGGAGACTAAGATTTATGAACTTCTGTGCTGCTTTTCTCAAGTATGAAGGTTTGTGCTATTACAGTAGCACAGAGTAGATCAAAGGGCTGGTTTTCTGCTGGTCACCTTCAACCTCTATATACTGCTCAGCACAATGTCGGCAGCCTTAGCCCTTAGCTAGAAATGGCTCATGTCTTTCACTACTAAGAACATAAAATACATACAAAGTGATACAAGTCTGCAACATTATGTATGACATACAGAAGTATATATTAACATGTATCATTACCCCTGTTGGGATTGTGTGGTCGGGATTCCGGCGTCGGTATTTCGACCGCCGGGATTCCGGCCGGCGGCATTTAGTACTGATCCCGTATTCACAATCCTTTTCTGTATGCCAGGAGTGGAAAACTTGTAAAAATAGAGGACAAAATGATTGGAGGAAGATGTAGATAATTTGTGGGCAAAAACATACTGCAGTTCATGACTTCACAGAAGATTTGCATTCTATCAGGACAACAATCCAAAGCATACAGCAAGAGGAACACTGCAGTACAAAACAATCTGTTTAGTTGCCCAGACAAAGCCATACCACAGTCCCAATGATACTCTCAGTAATGATTTGAAATTTGCTAGTCACCATCAGTTTCTATCCAGCCTGATGTACAGTAACTCCATCAATATTGCAAAGTAAATACGGCTGCTAGACACTTACCAAATAGACTCACAGCTGGAGCTATCAGCCCTTCCATTAAGTACTGAAAATGTTTATTTTATTGTGTGATAATAGTTTGGATTTAATTGAGAAAAGCTTTAGAGTTCATTCCAGTTGGCAGTATGGCGTACTTTCTACTGATATACTGAAGAAATCAAGTTTAATATCATGATATATGAAAGTGAAATGTTTTAAAACACCAAACTAGTTAAATACCTTTCTACTACAGTATGTATGTGCAGTGGCGTAACTAGGGGGCCGCGGCCACTGCGGTCTTTTGGAGGTGCGCAGGGCTGCGGGGGCGCCGCCGCCGCCACTGATTGAGGCTGTTTTGGGATGGAGGACACGGAGGGCTCAACGCACGCCTCTCCTGTGTGCCCCTCCTGGGTCTCCAGCGGCAGCGGCGTGTCTGTTAAATGAAGTGCCCGTTCATAAGCTCTGATTGGCTCACGAACCGGCACTTCATTTGACAGACGCCGCAGGATGGACACACGGGAGAGGCGCGCGCTGTGCCCTCCGTGTCCTTCTTCCCAAAACGCACAGCAGCGGGAGAGCCCGGGGGGGGGGGGGATCTGGCACTGGGGGAGCATATTTGCCACTGGGGGGCATACTTGGCACTGGGGGGGCATACTTGGCACTGGGGGGTATATTTAGCACTGGGGGAGCATATTTGGCACTGGGGTGTGTGTGTGTACCTGGCACTGGGGGGGGGGGTGCATATTTGGCACTGGGTGTATATGTGTACCTGGCACTGGGGGGGCATATTTGGCACTGGGGATATATTTGTACCTGGCACTGGGGGGGGGGGCATATTTGGCACTGGGGGTATATGTGTACTTGGCACTGTGGGGGAATATCTGGCACTGGGGGCATATGTGGCACTGGGAGTACAGCCCTAGCAACAAGCATTACCCCCTGGTTACAAGCACAACACCCAGCTCATGAAATCCCTAGCTACAAGCATTTCACCCTAGCAACGAGTATGACACCCAGTGCATGAAACCCCTGGCAACGAATATTACCCCCTGGCAACAAGCTAGAAACCAAGCACATGCTACCTCTGACAACAAGCATAACACCTACCGCATTAAACCCCTGGCAACGAGAATGACACCCTGAGCATGAAAACCCCTGGCACCGTGCATGGAACCAAGAGCATGAAACCCCTGGCAACGAGCAGGTAATTTAAAAGTAATTAGAAGCCTTACTGTAGGACTTAATATGTAATGGGCATTGCGGTGTGTGGCATAATGTATCACGGACATTGCGGTGTGAGACATAATGTGTCACAGGCATTACGGTGTGTGGTATACTATATCACGGGCATTGTGGTATGTGGTATAATGTCTCTGGGGCATTGCAGTGTGTGGCATAATGTATAACGGGCATTGCGGAGTGTGGCATAGGGTATAACGGGCATTGCGGTATGTGTCACAGGCATTACAGTGTGTGGTATACTATATCACGGGCATTGTGGTATGTGGTATAATGTTTCAGGGGCATTGCAGTGTGTGGCATAATGTATAACGGCATTGTGGAGTGTGGCATAGGGTATAACGGGCATTGCGGTATGTGTCACAGGCATTATGGTATGTGGTATACTATATCACGGGCATTGTGGTATGTGGTATAATGTCCAAGGGTATTGCAGTGTGTGGCATAATGTATTACGGACATTGCAGTGTGTGGCATAATGTATCATGGACATTGCGGTGTGTGTCATAATGTGTCACAGGCATTGTATGTGCTATAATGTATCAGGGGCATTGCAGTGTGTAGCATAATGTATAACGGGCATTGCGATGCGTGTCATAATGTGTCACAGGCATTACGGTGGTTGACACAGGGCCAGTTTAAGCCTTGGGGGTGCCCGGGGCCCTTAAGACAGGGGGGGCTCACTGGAAGGGGAGGGGGTGTATATTAGATAGTGTATACCTCCCAACCTGACCAATTATAGGAGGGACAAAATGCTCTCTACCTGGACCTCCCTCTTAATACATGACTGGCGTTACCTGTGTTGTGCTGTTTAATTGATAAGAAAGATGTTTCAACAGAGGTGATTGCAATCATAACTTTAGAAGAAAGTCCAGGTAGAGGGCATGTTGTCCCTCCTGGAATGGTTGATGATTGTAATCATAACTCAAGAAGGAATTACAGGTAGAGAGCATGCTGTCCCTCCTGCAATGGTTCATGGTGGGAGGTTTGGATTGTGTATATTAAAATGAAACCAATTTTGGAAATTAGACGTAAACTAATAGTTTAATAATGCCTGGATACTGTTTATAATCCCATCTAATTGAGAGACAACTTTAAAACATTTTCTTGCAGTGGAACAAAGAAAACTTAAACAACCTTGAAATACAAACAGAAAAATAAAATCTATAATTTATCTTGTCACATGTAAGAATAGCAGCAGCCTCTGTACTACTTACACACTGGGACAGGACACATGAGGTCTCCCTCTCTCTAGACCCTCATTAGATAACAGGTTACACAGGACCCATACAACCAGGCAGGAAGGAGGAGAAGCTGGGATCCCTGGGTCACTTACAGCTCTCTCCACCCTCCTATCTCTCCTCTCCTCAGAAAGCTCTGTTGGAAGCTCATGAAACCTGATACTAATGCATCTCTGCCTGTACTGCATACTATTCTGCTCACATTCTGGCTGCCTGGTTCTGATACTGCATAGGAGGGAAAGCTAGTGATTTCAGTGTGTTTCTGGAAAAGGGCCCCCTGACAAAGGGGGGCCCGGGGTACAGTATGCCCTGTGCCACCCCCTTAATCTGGCTATGGTGTGGCATAATGTGTCGGGGGCATTATTGTGTGTGTCACAATGTCTAAGGGACATTGCAGTATGTGGCATAATGTATACTGGGCATTACTATAAGGAGGAAAAATGACAAATAATGTAAGGGGCATGAATCAGGATTATTATTTTCCCTGTGGTGGCCAATGTCTGGGCGTGCAGGTTGCAAAACTGGGGTATAAGGTAGTGTTTTCCTGCAATGCCACACCCCTTTATGCAAAGCCACGCCCATTTCAGCAAGGGCACGCCCCTTCAGATTCATCACTTTACTAGTGGCAATTATGGGGGGTGGGGGGGGGGGCGCCAGAGAATGTTTTGGCTTGGGGGAGAAAAATTTCTAGTTACGCAACTGTGTATGTGTGTTTGATTGCTACAACAAATAGCAAAGGTGCATCAACTTCTATGAACCTATCTGACTTTTACCTTCCAGTGGCACATGCAGGGGGGGTTCCGAATCCCCCCTGATTCCACACTTACTAGTCCTCCTCCTCTAAGACTGTCCCATCGCCCTCTCAGCAGGAGCAGTTGGAACTAGCACACTGAGGAGATGGGACTGCCTTACACAATTGTTATGTATGTATATATATATATATATATATATATATATGCTGGTCGTCCTGCACTCTCATCAAAAATCAGAGTTCATCAAATGGTGGGTGCTCCCAATGGGCCGTGAGATCCACATGTATATCGCAAAAGTTCCAAATCCTGGAGGGTGCACTCTATGGGGTATATTTACTAAGGTCCCGATTTTGACCGAGATGGTGTTTTTTCTTCAAAGTGTCATCTCGGGAATTTACTAAACTCAAATCACGGCAGTGATGAGGGCATTCGTATTATTTTGGAAGTCCTAGGAAAAAATTACGAATCAATACACCATCGGTCAAATACGCCTGGAATTTGGTAGAAATCAGTCATTTACTAAAGTGCAAATCACAAACACTGCCGACAATAGCCAAACACTGCCGTGATAAAATACAAATCGTGCTAAAAAAAAAACAGACCTGCTTTTTTTTACCGTGTTCGGATAGGCATGCACAGATCCATGAGATCCGTGCATGTTTTTCAGTGGGAAGGGGTGGGATAGTGTTATTTATTTATATTTATTTATTTTTTAAATGCGTGGGGTCCCCCCTCCTAAGCCAAACCAGCCTCGGGCTCTTTGAGCCGGCCCTGGTTGAAAAAATATGGGGAAAAAAGTGACAGGGGTTCCCCCATATTTAAACAACCAGCACCGGGCTCTGCGCCTGGTCCTGGTTCCAAAAATACTGGGGACAAAAAGCGTAGGGGTCCCCCGTATTTCTGAAACCAGCACCGGGCTCCACTAGCCAGATACATAATGCCACAGCCGGGGGACACTTTTATATTGGTCCCTGCGGCCCTGGCATTACATACCCAACTAGTCACCCCTGGCCGGGGAACCCTGGAGGAGTGGGGACCCCTTCAATCACCCAAGGGCCAGGGGTGAAGCCCGAGGCTGTCCCCCCCATCCAAGGGCTGCGGATGGGGGGCTGATAGCCTTTTTGTCAAAAAATGAATATTGTTTGTAGTAGCAGTACTACAAGTCCCAGCAAGCCTCCCCTGCAAGCTGGTACTTGGAGAACCACAAGTACCAGCATGCGGTGGAAAACCGGGCCCGCTGGTACCTGTAGTACTACTACTAAAAAAACACCCCAATAAAAACAGAAGACACACACCTTGAAAGTAAAAGTTTAATACATACATCCACACCTCCATACACACATACTTACCTATGTTCACACGAGGGTCGGTCCTCTTCTCCATGTAGAATCCATGGGGTACCTGTTGGAAAAATTATACTCACAAAATCCAGTGTAGATCGATCCTCTTCTTTTCTATTTGTAATCCACGTATTTTGCAAAATAAAAAAACGGACAACCGACCACGCACTGAAAGGGGCCCCATGTTTTCACATGGGACCCCTTTCCCCGAATGCCAGGAACCCCCCCTGACTTCTGTCTAAGAGGGTTCCATCAGCCAATCAGGGAGCGCCACGTTGTGGCACCCTCCTGATTGGCTGTGTGCTCCTGTAGTGTATGTCAGGCAGCACACGGTAGTGTTACAATGTAGCGCCTATGCGCTCCATTGTAACCAATGGTGGGAACTTTGTGGTCAGCGGTTGACCGAAAGTAACCTCACCGCTGACCACAAAGTTCCCACCACTGGTACACTACAGGAGCACACAGCCAATCAGGAGGGTGCCACAACGTGGCGCTCCCTGATTGGCTGATGGAATCCTCTTAGACAGAAGTCAGGGGGGGTTCCTGGCATTCGGGGAAAGGGGTCCCATGTGAAAACATGGGGCCCCTTTCAGTGCGTGGTCGGGTGTCTGTTTTTTAATTTTGCACAGTACGTGGATTACAGATAGAAAAGAAGAGGATCGATCTACACTGGATTTTGTGAGTATAATTTTTCCAACAGGTACCCCATGGATTCTACATGGAGAAGAGGACCGACCCTCGTGTGAACATAGGTAAGTATGTGTGTATGGAGGTGTGGATGTATGTATTAAACTTTTACTTTCAAGGTGTGTGTCTTCTGTTTTTATTGGGGTATTTTTTTTAGTAGTAGTACTACAGGTACCAGCGGGCCCGGTTTTCCACCGCATGCTGGTACTTGTGGTTCTACAAGTACCAGCTTGCGGGGGAGGCTTGCTGGGACTTGTAGTACTGCTACTAAAAACAATATAATTTTTTTGACAAAAAGGCTATCAGCCCCCCATCCGCAGCCCTTGGATGGGGGGGACAGCCTCGGGCTTCACCCCTGGCCCTTGGGTGGCTGGAGGGGGGACCCCTTGATTGAAGGGGTCCCCACTCCTCCAGGGTACCCCGGCCAGGGGTGACTAGTTGGGTATGTAATGCCAGGGCCGCAGGGACAAATATAAAAGTGTCCCCCGGCTGTGGCATTATGTATCTGGCTAGTGGAGCCCGGTGCTGGTTTCAGAAATGCGGGGGACCCCTACGCTTTTTGTCCCCCGTATTTTTGGAACCAGGACCAGGTGCAGAGCCCGGTGCTGGTTGTTTAAATATGGGGGAACCCCTGTAATTTTTTCCCCATATTTTTTCAACCAGGACTGGCTCAAAGAGCCCGAGGCTGGTTTTGCTTAGGAGGGGGGACCCCACGCATTTTTTTTAAAGATTTTAACAATGATTTTTATTTTAATAAAGGTGCACAATATAGCCCAGCACGGATCTCACAGATCCGGCCGAGATTCATTGTGTTAAAGTCGGCAGTGTTTTACAAGTCACTCACGTAAAACACTGCAAAAAAAAAAAAACGAATGACATCGACATCGGTAAATACGAAAATGCAGAATACGACAGCTTAGTAAATTAGTCGTAATAAATTCAAAAAGTTGCAACTTTACACTTTCGATGTCATTCGTGATTGAACTTTAACCTCAATTGGGAAAATACGATTTTTAGTAAATATACCCCTATGTAAGAACATCTTTACCCGTGCTCGGTTAGTTCAGTCCCAACATAGGAGAAGTTGATTTTAGTTATGGAGATGTGCCCATACTGTGTAGGGTGTGGGGTGAGCCGCGGGTGCACTGTTCCCCGCTGGCGGCAGTGGAACGCAAAGTGACGCACTTCTGGCCGGGCGAACTGCACTACGGGGCTGCACTCAGCGGGCGTATGCGGCGCGGCTGTGTGTTCTCCCCCCTGGCTGGCTTTGTTGTTAGTGCCTACTGGGTAGGACTGAGTTGACCTGATGCACTTTTTTATTATCTTTTATTATATTTAAAAGCGTGATATGTCCTATACTGAGGAACTTCCGGGTTCGGAAGTCACTTTCGGCCCACACAGTTTAAAGAGCCTAGTGTGCACCAGTGTGAGCATGCAGTGAGGTGTGCTCAGCGAGGTGCCGTATGTAAGTACTCTGTTTCACCTATTACTTTGTTTTACAAGGAGTGTACCTATTGAATTGAGTAGTATATATCCCTATGACCTGAGTGGTGTACCTAATTGGTTTTACAGCGGACTCGGCTGTCCTTCATTCATCTGATATACACCACTGTATCCTAACCACAGGGCATTTTGACACCAGGTACTGAATGGATGCTATCCTTATGTTGTTAGCCCCTATATTTGTGTGACATTTTTTACAGTATTTTTAATGTGCCCATGAATATTGCCCTGTATGCCCCTGATACTTTATATTTTGTGAGCTATGAACTGGTTCCCTGTTGATTTTGTGTCCAGCAGGTATTTATGTTCTTATTCTGATGGATCGGTGATCACCTTACCTCATTAATTGCACCACCCCATAGATGGAATGGTGGCAGGTCCGTGTCATATGGTCGGTATCCATATAGGGGCCGGTGAGGCTTTTTTGGTTGTAATTGTGATTATGATCCTTTCTCTAACGTCCTAAGTGGATGCTGGGGACTCCGTAAGGACCATGGGGAATAGCGGCTCCACAGGAGACTGGGCACATCTAAAGAAAGCTTTAGGACTATCTGGTGTGCACTGGCTCCTCCCCATATGGCCCTCCTCCAAGCCTCAGTTAGATCTCTGTGCCCGAACGAGAAGGGTGCACACTAGGGGCTCTCCTGAGCTTCTTAGTGAAAGTTTTAGTTTAGGTTTTTTATTTTCAGTGAGACCTGCTGGCAACAGGCTCACTGCATCGAGGGACTAAGGGGAGAAGAAGCGAACTCACCTGCGTGCAGAGTGGATTGGGCTTCTTAGGCTACTGGACATTAGCTCCAGAGGGACGATCACAGGCCCAGCCATGGATGGGTCCCAGAGCCGCGCCGCCGGCCCCCTTACAGAGCCAGAAGACAAAAGAGGTCCGGAAAATCGGCGGCAGAAGACATCCTGTCTTCACCAAGGTAGCGCACAGCACTGCAGCTGTGCGCCATTGCTCCTCAGCACACTTCACACTTCGGTCACTGAGGGTGCAGGGCGCTAGGGGGGGGCGCCCTGAGCAGCAATAAAAACACCTTGGCTGGCGAAAATACATCACATATAGCCTCCAGGGCTATATGGATGAATTTTAACCCCTGCCAGAATCCATAAAAAAGCAGGAGAAAAGTCCGCGAAAAAGGGGCGGAGCCTATCTCCTCAGCACACTGGCGCCATTTTCCCTCACAGCTCATTTGGGTGAAGCTCCCCTGGCTCTCCCCTGCAGTCACTACACTACAGAAAGGGTTAAAAAAGAGAGGGGGGCACTAATTAGGCGCAGTATTAACAATACAGCAGCTATAAGGGGAAAAACACTTATATAAGGTTATCCCTGTATATATATAGCGCTTTGGTGTGTGCTGGCAAACTCTCCCTCTGTCTCCCCAAAGGGCTAGTGGGGTCCTGTCCTCTATCAGAGCATTCCCTGTGTGTGTGCTGTATGTCGGTACGTTTGTGTCGACATGTATGAGGAGAAAAATGATGTGGAGACGGAGCAGATTGCCTGTAATAGTGATGTCACCCCCTAGGGGGTCGACACCTGAGTGGATGAACTGTTGGAAGGAATTACGTGACAGTGTCAGCTCTGTATAAAAGACAGTGGTTGACATGAGACAGCCGGCTACTCACCTTGTGCCTGTCCAGACGTCTCATAGGCCGTCAGGGGCTCTAAAGCGCCCGTTACCTCAGATGGCAGATATAGACGCCGACACGGATACTGACTCCAGTGTCGACGGTGAAGAGACAAATGTGACTTCCAGTAGGGCCACACGTTACATGATTGAGGCAATGAAAAATGTTTTACACATTTCTGATAATACGAGTACTACCAAAAAGGGGTATTATGTTCGGTGAGGAAAAACTACCTGTAGTTTTCCTGAATCTGAGAAATTAAATGAGGTGTGTGATGATGCGTGGTTTTCCCCCGATAACAACTGATAATTTCTAAAATGTTATTGGCATTATATCCTTTCCCGCCAGAGGTTAGGGTGCGTTGGGAAACACCCCCTAGGGTGGATAAAGCGCTCACACGCTTGTAAGGGCTCTACCCTCTCCTGAGATGGCCGCCCTTAAGGATCCTGCTGATAGAAAGCAGGAGGGTATCCTAAAATGTATTTACACACATACTGGTGTTATACTGCGACCAGCAATCGCCTCAGCCTGGATGTGCAGTGCTGGGTTGGCGTGGTCGGATTCCCTGACTGAAAATATTGATACCCTAGATAGGGACAGTATATTTTTGCCTATAGAGCATTTAAAAGATGCATTTCTATATATGCGTGATGCACAGCGGAATATTTGCCGACTGGCATCAAGTCTAAGTGCGTTGTCCATTTCTACCAGTAGAGGGTTATGGACACGTCAGTGGTCAGGGGATGCGTATTCCAAACGGCATTTGGAAGTATTGCCTTAATAAGGGGAGGAGTTATTTGGGGTCGGTCTTTCAGACCTGGTGGCCACGGCAACAGCTGGGAAATCCACGTTTGTACCCCAGGTCGCCTCTCAACATGAGAAGACGCCGTATTATCAGGCGCAGTCTTTTCGTGGACAAGCGGGCAAAATGTTCCTCATTTCTGCCCCGTGACAGAGGGAGAGGAAAAAGGCTGCAGAAATCAGCCAGTTCCCAGGAACAGAAACCCTCTCCCGCCTCTGCCAAGCCCTCAGTATGACGCTGGGGCTTTACAAGCAGAATCAGGCACGGTGGGGGGCCCGTCTCAATGAATTTCAGCGCGCAGTGGGCTCACTCGCAAGTAGACCCCTGGATCCTTCAGGTGATATCTCAGGGGTACAAATTAGAGTTCGAGACGTCTCCCCCTCGCCGTTTTCCTAAAGTCGGCTTTACCGATGTCTCCTTCTGACAGGGAGACAGTTTTGGAAGCCATTCACAAGCTGTATTCCCAGCAGGTGATAATCAAGGTACCCCTCCTGCAACAGGGAATGGGGTATTATTCCACACTGTTGTGGTACCGAAGCCGGACGGCTCGGTGAGACCGATTCTAAATCTAAAATCTTTGAACACTTACATACAGAGGTTCAAATTCAAGATTGAGTCACTCAGAGCAGTGATTGCGAACCTGGAAGAAGGGGACTACATGATGTCTCGGGACATCAAGGATGCTTACCTTCATGTCAAAATGTACCCTTCTCACCAAGGGTACCTCAGGTTTATGGTACAGAACTGTCACTATCAGTTCAGACGCTGCCGTATGGATGGTCCACGGCACCCCGGGTCTTTACCAAGGTAATGGCCGAAATGATGATATTCCTTCGAAGGAAGGGAATTTTAGTTATCCCTTACTTGGACGATTCCCTGATAAGGGTAAGATCCAGGGAACAGTTGGAGGTCGGTGTAGCACTATCTCAGGTAGTGTTGCGGCAGCACGATTGGATTCTCAATATTCCAAAATCGCAGCTGGTTCCGACGACGAGGGGAAAGACAGGGAGTTATCCGAGCTAGTCAGGAACCTCCTAAAACCGAGCCAAGTCTCAGTGCATCAATGCACAAGGGTTCTGGGTAAAATGGTGGCTTCCTACGAAGCAATCCCATTCGGCAGATTCCACGCAAGAACTTTCCAGTGGGACCTGCTGGACAAATGGTCCGGGTCGCATCTTCAGATGCATCAGCGGATAACCCTGTCACCAAGGACAAGGGTGTCCCTCCTGTGGTGGTTGCAGAGTGCTCATCTTCTAGAGGGCTGCAGATTCGGCATTCAGGACTGGGTCCTGGTGACCACGGATGCCAGCCTGCGAGGCTGGGGAGCAGTCACACAGGGAAGGAATATCCAGGGCTTATGGTCAAGCCTGGAGACATCACTTCACATAAATATCCTGAAGCTAAGGGCCATTTACAATGCTCTAAGCTTAGCAAGACCTCTGCTTCAAGGTCAGCCGGTGTTGATCCAGTCGGACAACATCACGGCAGTCACCCACGTAAACAGACAGGGTGGCACAAGAAGCAGGAGGGCAATGGCAGAAGCTGCAAGGATTCTTCGCTGGGCGGAAAATCATGTGATAGCACTGTCAGCAGTATTCATTCCGGGAGTGGACAACTGGGAAGCAGACTTCCTCAGCACGACCTCCACCCGGCAGAGTGGGGACTTCACCCAGAAGTCTTCCACATGATTATAAACCGTTGGGAAAAACTCGACAGGTATTGCGCCAGGTCAAGGGACCCTCGGGCAATAGCTGTAGACGCTCTGGTAACACCGTGGGTGTACCAGTCAGTGTATGTGTTCCCTCCTCTGCCTCTCATACCCAAGGTACTGAGATTGATAAGATGGAGAGGAGTAAGCACTATATTCGTGGCTCCGGATTGGCCAAGAAGGACTTGGTAACCGGAACTTCAAGAGATGCTCACGGAGGATCCGTGGCCTCTACCTCTAAGAAGGGACCTGCTCCAACAAGGACCCTGTCTGTTCCAAGACTTACCGCGGCTGCGTTTGACGGCATGGCGGTTGAACGCCGGATCCTGAAGGAAAAAAGGCATTCCGGATGAAGTCATCCCTATCCTGATCAAAGCCAGGAAGGATGTAACCGCAAAACATTATCACCGCATTTGGCGAAAATATGTTGCGTGGTGCGAGGCCAGTAAGGCCCGACGGAGGAAATTCAACTGGGTCGATTCCTACATTTCCTGCAAACAGGAGTGTCTATGGGCCTGAAATTGGGGTCCATTAAGGTTCAAATTTCGGCCCTGTCAATTTTCTTCCAAAAAGAACTAGCTTCAGTCCCTGAAGTTCAGACGTTTGTAAAAGGGGTACTGCATATACAGCCTCCTTTTGTGCCTCCAGTGGCACTTTGGGATCTCAATGTAGTTTTTTGGGTTCCAAAAGTCACATTGGTTTGAACCACTTAAATCTGTGGAGTTAAAATATCTCACATGGAAAGTGGTCATGCTGTTGGCCCTGGCCTGGGCCAGGCGCGTGTCAGAATTGGCGGCTTTATCCTGTAAAAGCCCTTATCTGATTTTCCATTCGGACAGGGTGGAATTGAGGACTCGTCCTCAGTTTCTCCCTAAGGTGGTTTCAGCGTTTCACCTGAACCAACTTATTGTGGTGCCTGCGGCTACTAGGGACTTGGAGGACTCCAAGTTGCTAGACGTTGTCAGGGCCCTGAAAATATATGTTTCCAGGACGGCTGGAGTCAGAAAATCTGACTCGCTGTTTATCCTGTATGCACCCAACAAGCTGGGTGCTCCTGCTTCTAAGCAGACTATTGCTCGTTGGATTTGTAGTACAATTCAGCTTGCACATTCTGTGGCAGGCCTGCCACAGCCAAAAATCTGTAAATGCCCACTCCACAAGGAAGGTGGGCTCATCTTGGGCGGCTGCCCGAGGGGTCTCGGCTTTACAACTTTGCCGAGCAGCTACTTGGTCAGGAGCAAATACGTTTGTAAAATTCTACAAAATTGATACCCTGGCTGAGGAGGACCTGGAGTTCTCTCAATTGGTGCTGCAGAGTCATCAGCACTCTCCTGCCCGTTTGGGAGCTTTGGTATAATCCCCATGGTCCTTACGGAGTCCCCTGCATCCACTTAGGACGTTAGAGAAAATAAGAATTTACTTACCGATAATTCTATTTCTCGTAGTCCGTAGTGGATGCTGGGCGCCCATCCCAAGTGCGGATTGTCTGCAATACTGGTACATAGTTATTGTTACCAAAAAATCGGGTTATTGCTGTAGTGAGCCATCTTTTCTAGAGGCTCCTCTGTTATCATGCTGTTAACTGGGTTCAGATCACAAGTTGTACAGTGTGATTGGTGTGGCTGGTATGAGTCTTACCCGGGATTCAAAATCCTTCCTTATTGTGTACGCTCGTCCGGGCACAGTATCCTAACTGAGGCTTGGAGGAGGGTCATAGGGGGAGGAGCCAGTGCACACCAGATAGTCCTAAAGCTTTCTTTAGATGTGCCCAGTCTCCTGCGGAGCCGCTATTCCCCATGGTCCTTACGGAGTCCCCAGCATCCACTACGGATTACGAGAAATAGAATTATCGGTAAGTAAATTCTTATTTTTACAGATTATCACGATATATGTAAAAATTGTGAATAACAGATGAAATGTATCACCTGCCTTGAGAAAGGCCTGTGACCAGACCGAAACGTCGACAATAACTGCTATCGGTGATCTAAGAGAATTTAGTACGACTTTCTTTCTGCGAGAGTGCACCCTCCAGGATTCGGAACTTTTGCGATATATATATATATATATATATATATATATACACACACACACACACATATATATAGATTTTTTTTTGTATATATATATATATATATATATACTGTGTATATATATCTATATATACTGTGTGTATATATATATATATATATATATATATCCTTTCTTATGGGTGGCACTCAGAGACTTATATCAAACGGAATTAAGTGAAAAAAAGACCCCACCGGGCCCGGTGGGGTCTTTTTTTCACTTAATTCCGTCCGTTTGATATAAGTCTCTGAGTGCCGCCCACAAGAAAGGAGATATCTACAGATGCTGATCTGATGGGAGGGCACCGGAGCAAGATATACGTAAGACCGGAGTGCCAGGGACCCTGTATGCATTGCTATATATATATATATATATATATATATATGGAAGTAGTGTTCGGCACTCTGCACTTGTTATCTGTAGCAATCTGCTCCGGTGCCCTGCCAACTGTTGTCAGTATATAGGAAGAGGAATAAGCTGGCACTCAGAGACTTGAAATGAATCATTCAGACTACGTGGTTAAATGCCATGGCATTTAACCACGTAGTCTGAATGATTCATTTCAAGTCTCTGAGTGCCAGCTTATTCCTCTTCCTATATATATATATATATATATATATATATATATATATATATATACTTAGAGAGAGAGAGAGAGAGAGAGATTTATACGAGATACGTACGATATCCAGGCAGACGGGATGCTGGTTGTCACTATACCAATACAGGCACTCCCACCTGCCGCTCGCCATAGGTTCTTTTCTCCACCTATGGGTATGGGTGTCGTGGACACCCACAGAGAGAGAATAGCCTGTGTCGTCTGTATTCCGGCATTTCACCGCCTGTATACCGACTAGCGGTATTTTAACCGCTTCCCTTCTGGACTTCTATTTCAATAGCAGTCTTCTATTGGCATAACTTACCTAAAATGTTTTCATGTCTCATGAGCACCGTCTGGTAGATTTCAGTCTCTCTGAACCAGCTGGCCTCCTCAGTTGTAAAGAACACTTTAACTGCGACTTTCTCTCCACGCCATCTTCCCATCCACACCTCCCCGTATCGCCCTTTGCCAATCTGTTTCACCATTTGAATCTGCTTTGCTATTGTCCTTTGTACCTATGAAGAAACCCAAAACCAACAACATATTAGTTGCACAAAAAAATGACCACCCACTAGTAACATGATTAATCCAGAATAAATAACAGGGGATAAAAAAAAAAAAAAATCACTTGAGATTCATTTTACTGCACGCACCATTTCTCCTTCCTCCCAGGAGAACCTCTAAATATTACTATGATTCTGTACAGTTTGAAACCGTAAAACTAAATATGCTGTAATTTGAGGCAATATTGACAAAGGTTATTTTGCTAAGGAGCTCTTGGTTCATTGACTGCCACCCACACACAGACTTACTGTACCAGAAATGTAAATGTGAAAAAATTATTTAATAATTCATTAAAACTGACATTGCCCGGTTTGCTATGTGCATCTGCTTTGAGTTAAGAATATGATTATTTTACAGGGAAAAGTGTAAAAATCAATCTTTATTTAACGTGTATGGTCTCACTACTGTACTCCACAACGTTAACTCCAGCAAAAAGTCATTGTAAAACTCAAAGTGTATTTTTAAACAAAGGTGTTGATACTATAGGCATAAGGAGCTCATCCACACGTGGCTTATTGGTTATTATTGAAGAACCAGACTTTAAGGTGATTCCTAAAACATACTGCCATATGCTGCCATTTGGCATAATGCTCCCAATATACTTTGCTATTTGCGATACTGTACAGTATGAGGAAACCTTAGTGTGAGTTTGGCACTAGTAGTAACTACACTATCTCCAAAAAGGAATGTAGTTCACGTTACCTCCTCCTACATCCTTCACCCTCACAATTCCGACGGTCGGCATGTCGACTGACATGGACTATCCCCTCTTGTAGGTGTCCACGACACCCACTGAGTGGGAATATAACCCGTGGCGACAACAGAGCCCTCATGCCGGCATTCTGCTGGCGGGATGCAGACGCCAATATGCTGACAGCAGTCTCCTTGCCACCGGTCACGCATACCACACCCTCCAAAAAGAGAGCCAAAGTAAATTGAAGTACATTGAAGTTTACATAAATTTACATAACTGCCTCATTAGCGTGGTGGATTAAAGGCCATAAAGTTTCATCCTTGTTAAATTCTAATTGTGTTGATCCACAAATGTTATCAAAACAAACCCTTGTGAACTTAGCCTCAGAGAGAAGAAAATCCTTCCTGACCCCAAAAATGGCAATTGGAGCAAACCCTGTATCAATCACCCCTATGTCTTTTACTAATTATAGCTACAGATACTATTTCTTGTAGACATCCAATCTATGTGTAAGCTGTTAGTGAATTTCTACTGCCACCAGCTGTGCTAAGGAATTCCACACCTTAACACTCTGACAGTAAAGAACGCTAATGATGAAATGGTCTTTCTTCCATTTACAACTGATGAATAGCTAGGGATCTCAATGAAATAGAATCTTGGGTACTATATGAAAGGCCAAATCTCAGGGGGAAAAAAGATGAAAATAATTCCAATAAATGAGTAGGGTTCTGTTCTGAGTGTCTCAACTGTAATCATGAAAATGATTTCACTACAGATAATCATATCTGCAAACACAAAATACATGTTGTGTGGTATAGAGCTGTACATTCATTTAAATAATATTCATTATTCATTTAAATAAAGAAAATGTATGTATAGATGTTCAACCTTAACAATACTGCATTAAGAGTTGCTCAACAGCAAACCAACATTGTTTTATTGAATTATAATTTCAGGGACAATCATACAGCTATTACACAGTTTTGTTTTCAGTTTATAGTTAATGTGCACATAAAGGCTTATGAAGGGCTGTTGAACTTGTGAACCATTATTATCTAAACATCCCACCATTAATATATGGATAATTCTTATTGTCTACCTAATGTAAAAGTGAGTTAAAACGGAACACATCAACATATTTGACAGTTATTAAACGGCATGTAATGATAAGAACAAAGTCACAGCTGTAACTGAGATATAATTGTTTTGCTAGAACAAATCTTTCTTACCAGCAGAGGGAGCCCGGAACCACTACCAGAGCTCTGTGACTGTTCAATTAGGTCTTTCAGTGATTCGCCAGGAGGGATATATGTCTCATCCTGCTCCAGCCCAATGCTGTAACGTGGTCTCGCCTCTTGCCTTTTGTACCTGTAAATACAGAAGATGCAATAAAACAAATCAAACTACTTGTACTGTACATGCATAGTGGTCAGCATCATAAAATGGTTTCCTGCTGCTGAACCAGTGCATGTAAGCTGACCTTGCATAACTACAATGCCCAGCAGCATGTCATGTTATATCACCACTGGTTACAGCATACCATAAACATGCCTCCTAAATGAATATTAGTCTATAGAATAAAAATATATGGACAGTACTGCACTCAAACTGCCAAAATACATGGAAGTGTTACTGTTCCACATGTCAGTACAGGGGCAAATGCTTCCATAGATAAATCTGAAAAACATAGGACTGTCCTCAATATAAGGTACAGTCAGCAACTATGTACAGTATGTGTACATGTAACTGAAAAAGAAATCCTAACTCGATTTATAGTCCCAGATAATGCTCATATACTTAGAATTTAACTTCATTTGTATGTATTAGTTAATGTGTTCTTTAAGGGTTGCTATGCATCTTTAAGGTACACAATCCGATTAGTATAACACACATAATGAACTAACCAGTATTGTTGTGTAAAAACTGATTTAGAAATGTTATTATTTAGTAATCACTTAAATCTTACAGAATAGTTTATTTTCCTAGCAAAGTTTGATTGAGTTTGCACTGTCATTTAGCACATGTACTTCAAGTGTATAAAGAATGGTGTGTTCTTGTTGTCTATTATCCCGATATCACAGTCTGATATTCAGTACAGACTCCCAGCTAATGCAGCCAGGGCCGCCATCAGGGGGGGACTGTGGGGACTGGTGTCCCGAGCCCTTACAGAGATGGGGGCCCACCCCTGGCTCCTACTGCCAAGACCTGTAGAGCTGCACCAGTCTGTTAATCAGCAGCAAGCTGATGCGAAGGGAAGACTTCTTAAAATAAGCCTTTCCTGCGCATCAGATCTCTGTTAACTGTTCCTGTAAGTCCGCAACACTCCACATATATGTAACATCACAATGTATGACATCACATACGGGTGGAGCAGTGCGGCAGAATTTATTTATTTTTTGGGAGGGAAGAGCTCTGTCTATTTTATCATTCCTGAGACCCATAATTTCTGATGACAGCCCTAAACGCAGCCATAGTGCAGAGGATCACAGTCAACAGTTCAGCTGTAACCCTTAAACATAGTTATCAGTGGTACTAACAATGCTATGTATTTTTCCTCACAACATATCTGCAAAGTAAAATGTGTCTGCACAAAGCATCTCCCGCAGGCCCAGAAGAGTAAAATGGATTATTTGACTGGCCATCATGGCGTTTTCTTACCTGAAGTAACAGAATATAAGAATCACTGCAAGGATAATGCTGCATACAGTCACTGAGATCAGGAGAGCCATGTAATGGATACTGCCATCAACAAAATCTAGGGGAACAAGAAAGATACAGGGCTCAAAATGCTTTAAAGTACAAGTGTAGGGCCCTAGATGTCTCACTACACCCAGGCCTGTCATATGTTTTGCCAAAGGAAAACTTTGAGAATTATTTTGAAATGGAAAACTGGGAAATACGTGCGACCTGTGGTTTGTTCAAGCCACATAATATACCACATACTTACTTTTTGAGGTGGGTGATTAACTGAAGGGCCAAAATCTCTATTTCCAGCAGAAAAATGTTTCACCAACAACAGAATTTTTTTTCTAGCATTACAGGGTTATGTGTTTCCTTTGCATCTGAAGTATTATTATTATTATTATTATTATTATTATTATTATTATTATTATAGTTTTCTTTCATATGGCTATTATATCGCTATTTGTAGGTATAAAATGTGCAACAATCTGCACAGGTAAAGAATAAAACCAACATGTAAATAACCTTATTTGTATACATAATTACAGTGCATGCACAGGCAGGGCCATCGAGAGTGGGCCATGCCCGGAACTGGCGTAGTCATATAGGTTGAGGTGTGGCCACGCCCCCTCCCAAAAAGCTGGCTCTAGCGGCATGTACAAAGAGACCGGCCTGGTGAAGAAGTAAGATAACCCTTACCACCCCTGGTAAGTGTCACCAAGGCAATTGAGTATTGCTGACAGCTGAGTACTACCAGAACATCTGAGTATTGCCAAGCCACTCTGCCAATATTTTCTCAATAGAGTCATATTTATTACTGCTCAACAATAGAAAATAGCTTCTTTATCGCCACAGATTGATAAATAAATAATAAATCCATTATTTCCAAATAATGTAGAATAGATAAAGGAACCTATGTCTTCCAATCATATTAATAGATAGAATGTAAGAATGATAGGAAAATAAACATTCTGGGTCGGAAGTAACGGAGTGCGAGACAGCGATTCCGGACGAACTCATACGTTTATTTAAAGCAGAAAACATTTACAAGGCAAAACCAGGTTGGTTTTGCCTTGTAAATGTTTGCTGCTTTAAAAAAAAAGTATGAGTTCAGCTGGAATCTTGGAGCACCGGCCATCTCGCACTACATTACATCCAGTCATATGAGTTAAACTGAAGTAAATAGGTCTAACCATGTAAAACTATGCACATAAACATATTAGACTTGATGCCCCTACATCAGGCATTCCCAACCACGGTCCTCAAGGCACACTAACAGTGCAGGTTTTAGTGGTATCCAGGCTTCAGCACAGGTGACTTAATTAGCAGCTCAGCTATTTTGATTTAACCATCTGTGCTGCAGCCTGGATATCACTAAAACCTGCACTGTTGGGGCTGTAACACACACTCCGGTTTTTCCCGGATGGCAAAAAGCCGGACAAACTTTGTCCGGCTTTTTGCCATCCGGGAGAAACCGGCAGAGTCGCTCACACAGGACGGCTTTGAGCATGCGCAGCATCAGACACGGCTTCAGAAAAAACCGTTGTGTGTGAAAGCTCCCCTTCACACACACGGTTTACTGGCTCCAAAGACGGTCCGGCGGTGAGACCCGGCTGCAACCCGGCAGCCGGGCCGGGGCCGTGCAGTGTGAAGGGACCCTAGCCCTCACACTGTTAACTACAATGCCGGCATGGGAAAAAGCCGTCCGGCTTTTTCCCGCCCGGCAAAAGCCGGGTAGTGTGTTTCAGCACTTAGTGTGCCTTGAGGACCGTGGTTGGGAATGCCGGCCCTAGATTACATAGCAAGATAAACAAATATCCAGGTTTACAATGTTTGGCAGCTAAAAGAAGCACAATATGCAGATGATTTTATTAAGTGAGCAAACCTTACACTGGGCGGGTCTGTTGCGGCTGGGTGACAGCTGATAAGGCATGAGACGGACTTATTGAGCTGTTATTGCACTACAGTTCTATCAATCTTAGCAAGCCCTGACTGAGGATTGATAGATGCTGGAAATATTTAGGAATATGGTATATTACCATTTAACAAAGGAATGATAAGAGGTGTTGCTCATTAACAAACACAAACCCATGTTTATATACAGTATTAATATAAGCACTGCGATGCAAAATGGGATTCTATTAAAAGTGTATTTTCTTTAGGGGAGAAAAGTTTAGTAGCAGGTGTCAATTAAGTATTAATTTTTATTTTTTTCAACGTAATTTATATAATAAACGACCTATTATTTATTCATTGCTTAAAAGCCTTTTTCATGATTGTATGTTGTGTATTCAATTACCCGCAGTAAATTACCGCAGATGAAAACGGGAGGTAGCTTTTGGCATTATTCAATTAGGGTCCTAACTTATCCTGATAGCCTAGTTGACACCCGTTAACACATTACGTTAACATGGGTCAATGGCCATTAACTCAAGGGTGAACTTGTTTGTGCGTAAACGCGGTCACGGCACCCGTTAATCCCCTTGTTATCTAGGATTTTTTTCTCATCCCGCTAAGGCAGGTGAAAAAAATTCCAGATGACTGCTGGCTTCAGGGCTAACTGGATAGCCCCAGGGTATCAATTCGCTGTGGTAATCTACGGCAGCTAATTGAATTCCCCCTAGTAGTTTTATCACAGATACATGTGTACTGGCCCCCCAAAAAAGTAAAATGCTAAATGCTAGAATTACTTTATCCTTTCCCCACATGCTCATGTACATTTATATATTACACTTTAATAGAGCATTTTGTGTGGCAGATTCTGTGATGCTATTTATTGAACTATGCTGATTTATGTTGCCTAGAACACAATGATCTCGCTATAAGGTGCTATAACTAAACCCACATAACCAGCATACAGATGTGTACACATACACTTATTCTCAAGTTGTGCACAATAGTCCTGTTTGGCGTGCCACGGATTTTGCGAATAATCCACACCATGCCGCTCGCCACACACTCTTGTTACAAGATATGCATCTTAATCACATCACTAATGTAACAAAAGCACAAAGCACTGCATTACTGGTATTGGATACGGTTCCGGTATGAATGGTCAACCTTGTTATAGTCGACAGTCATTAGGTCGACCACTATTGGTCGACATGGACATGGTCGACATGGACACATGGTCAACACATGAAAATGGTCGACACATGAAAGGTCAACACATGAAAAGGTCGACATGAGTTTTTTAACTTTTTTTGGTATCGTTTTTTGCGTAAAGTGACTGGGAACCCCAATTAGTGCACCGCGTCCCCTCGCATGGCTCGCTTCGCTCGCCATGCTTCGAGCATGGTGCCTTCGCTCCGCTACCGCTTCGCTCGGCACAGATTACCGTTCCAATCGTAGTCCACGTGGATCGTAAAGTATGGAAAAGTTCCCCAAAAGATAAAAAAGTTAAAAAACTCATGTCGACCTTTTCATGTGTCGACCTTTCATGTGTCGACCATTTTCATGTGTCGACCAAGTGTCCATGTTGACCATGTCAATGTCGAGCAATAGTGGTCGACCTAATGACTGTCGACCATAACATGGTCGACCATCTGAACGGATACCATTGAATACAGCAGTAGTGTTATATTGCCCAGGCACTAACCAGCGTATAAAAGTGAAAGACTGGGGACCGATACAAGTGAGCCGTGCCATGCACCGTGCCACACATCGTGTCATGCATATACTAATTCCTTTTCTACAAAAATACTGATCCCAAGTGCCTAAGACGGTATACGTAACTTTATATGCAGCTTAAACGCTATTAAAAAATAAGCATAATAGTCCAAGAATTGCTATACGTTGTACATTGTCTAAGGGTCTAATTAATAAACAAAAATATGGCTTTTCTCAAGCATTTTAGATGGAGAAAGCCATACTTTAGTTTTTTCGCTATTTCATATCTCCTTGCATATTCCTGCACCTGCCATTGGATATAATGGTGACTGTGCAGGAACATATTTTTTGAGAAACATAATGCCATCTGTAGATGGTGTTATATTTCCTCTTACCTGCAGAAATGGAGGAACGCAAGGAAGAGGTGTTCTCTTCTTGCTTTCCTCCCCTACCCTTGCTGGCTCCTTCGCCTCTGCTGTTCCTGCTTCCCTGGCAGCTCCTTTTTCCTCTCTGCTCCCCCTCCCCCCCCCCCCCCCCCCACCCTGGGGTGCTGTCTTCTCTGATCAGCTGATGTCTCCAATGTTGATTGGCGCATGCACAGACCAACATCTTTAGCAAATGCAAAAGAAGTTTCAAATCTAGTTGTTGGGACAATCCTTTGCCGCAAGGGCTATCCTGGCACTTAAATATGGAGATTTTATTTATTAACAGTGCCTTACATAGGGCAGCAAATTCCACGGCACTATACAACTGAAATGGACACAAAGCAAAAAGCCGTGATTTTTCGTGTCACTTTTTGCTATGTCAATTAAACCTGGTGTGTTGCACTATATGGACCCAAAAAAAGGATAGGTATATGAAGACACATCGGTAGCATTATTATCTAATTAGGAATGCTAATTATGTAGCAAGATATTCCCCAGTCTGACATTTTTGTGCTCAGCATGGAAGGCAGTGCTGTCCTAGGTTCTGCAGTCATGAGTCCTACTACAAGAAGCAGGTACCTCACTCATATAACTAATCTCAATGTAACCGTGCTTCTTACCTGTACCAACAGAAAGCCCCTCTGCATTTACAACATATAGAATATACATAAACTACTGCGTGGTCCTTGTCTGAAGAGATTAGCAGGATCAACAATTTCTTTGAAAGGACACGCCACATTCATGCCATAGCTAAGCACGGAAAAATGAGAACTTCATCTTTATCGACTCATCCTGCAATGGCGCTATTATGTTACAGATTTACGAGAGTAATGAGACAAGAGTCTCCGTGGGGACCTCTTACTTTACTCTTTTATTAAAGACTTGCTTCTTGTTCTTTACTGTTTTTTTTCCCTTTAACTCTTTAAATATGTAGACTTAATCTACAACATGCATTTTAATAATATAAATGGGATTGCCTTTGGCTTTTAATTTCAACCATGTAGGCATGTGAATTACACTGTAGCTGAAGCTCTTTGAAAAGAGACACTGACAAGATGTCTATCAGAAAAACACAGAGGGCCATCAGTCATTTCTCGCTTCAGCTGCAGCTCTCTACCTGTTCTCTGGCTCTAAGTGTGTGAGAGATGAAATAGAGAACTCTCTGGGGAAGCTGCCTTTCTTTTTGAGAAAAGAAGCGAAACAGGGGACTGAAAGCTTCATTTCATGGTTTACTAACAGTGTAGCTTTTTTTTTTTAATAGTGCCCACTTTGATGTGAAATGTGTGGTTTGTAACAGTTTAGGATGTCAGTTTGAATCAGGCTGATAGAGATTGCAGACAACTTAAACAAAATAGCTTCTTCACAAGACAAGGGCAATTAAGATTTTAACAATTAATAATGTATAGGTCTCAAAGACACTAGTTAAACTGCTGATGAATGTATAATATATACGTAATTAATTATTGAATGAGCAACTTCAGAGAGATCCATAATTACATAGAACATGATCCGTAAATTGCTTAAATTCCTTTGTCGATTGGTTTTGCGTTTGTGAAAGTAAGGTTTGCTTCTTCTAAATTTCACAAAAATAAATGAAGTCTGACTAAAGTCACACATGAAAATTTAAAATGTAACTTAAGTCAAATGTGACCTGTCCTGGAAGGCTACCTTAAATATGCGCAATTGTCACCCTTCATTGAATTAAAGCAAAAAGCACTGTGTTATAACCACAGTTATAGTATTAGGTGTTAAATGTGTGGATATTGACTCAGGGACGATTTAAGACTTTAGTGATTCTAGAACAAACATGCCATTGTGGGGCCACCGAACCCCTCTGGAACACTTCATGGTTGACTTGTAACCACATATTAAAAGACCTTTCTTAAAGACCATTATACTGTATCCAGCGGTACAAATGAAGCAACATGAATGTTCCTAACATGTATATAATGTGGGGAGACAATGGACTGTTAGGATCATTTGTGATCTTAAGCAACATTTACAGTTATGGTTTAGGCTTGGGTTAGCGCTGGTGCAAATGTTTGGTCTACAGTAAGTAATAGTTAGGATTAAGGCTATTAGGGGTACGCTTGGGAGTAATATTTTTGGGGGGTTATAGAGGAGATCTGTGGTTAATTTGATAATTGATGTACGATAATACCTTCTATGAATCAAGGGCCTATTATCTTTCTATGGGGTCTAAAAATACTCTCTTTAACATATTCTGGTTTTAGAAGATCCAGTGGTAAACTCTATTGCCTCGTTAGTAAATATGGCCTGCTTGGACTGGTCATCAAGTGAATCTCAACAATACAATTTGTGGGCATTAGATATGGATAAAGTGTATAGAAATGGGAGAACGATGGATGAGCAGGACTAAATATTGTAGACAATGAAACATATGGTGTGAAGAGGCAATGTGATATGAGGATATGTCTGAGGGGCATGAGGCACATGTTAGTACGGTAGGGAGAGCATGTGCTTGTTCAGGGCTCCATGCTACATATATGCACCCACTGGGTTGGAGGCCGGATGTAGGTTGAGGGGAGCTCTGTCTGTTTTCTCTTTACTGGGTCCCATACTTTCTGATGGCAGTCCTGCTTTTGCATGGCTTCCATCAGTGGGGGCAGGCAAGGAGCAGCTTTGCTTGCTGCAGGGAGAAAATACACATTTGGGGGAGAGAAGGATTTGCAGGTAAAGTCTGAACAAGAAGAACTTGTGCCTTAGTTCAACATATAAACTATGTATTCTTCCTAATGCTGGGTACACACCTATACAATCGTTGGGCCAATCACCCAGTATCGGCTGATTGGCTGACATTTGTATAGGTATGCACGCTGGAGCAATAGTCGATTAACCAGCTTTAAACACTCCTGCAATGCTCCAGCAATTGTGGGACTGGGAGGTTGCATCTTATGTGCAGTTTAATATTTAAACTGCTGATCTCCGGATCCCATGGAAGACCGTAAACACTGATCTATGGGGGTCACAGGGAGTCCAGCTGGGTACACACTACTCTGCTGATCGGGAGCGTTTAATCCAATCAGCTGAGTGGTCGGTAATATGTGTACCCACTTTTATTGCTATTTAGGTTCAGTATTACTTATATATAACTGCATTCCCCCCTTTTTTGTCTTCCTGCTATAAATAAAAAAAAATGCCTGATCAATGACACAGATTATTCTCCTGCTACAGTATATTATGCACTAAACTAGCACAATGGAAGCAAAACTGAACGATAAGGCTTTCAGGAGACAATAAGTGGCAGAATCCAATATATAGACAAATAAACCTATGTACTTCTATGTATAAACGTTTTCTACAGTAATTCCTCAGACTACTTTTGTGCCCATTTAGCATCTAGTCAACCTAAGAGCCAGACATCATGGCACCACTGCTGCCAGTCATGAGGACTTCATCTACCCTGCCCCTCCCAAATATATTACATCAATTAATGTTTGTATTGTTTGGATGGCCAGTAATGTTTGGTATGGTAATTATATATTAAAGAGCTATATTGTAAGAATTAAATGTATTTCAATGTACTGTATTGAATATCAGATACATTTCAAATGAATGTATCTCTTCTAATAATTGTGCTTCTAATGAATACCATCAATAATTCTGTATTATAAATCATGACATTACCAAGCACTAAGGATGCAAACTGGAAGTGTTTATACAGGAGCAGCATATCTTATTAATGTGATATATGTCTTAAATGTAACTATTAACATTACAGTGTTTTGGGTTTTTTTTAAGAGTAGTTCTTTGGAGTTTTTGAATAATTGCAGGTATGTTTTTCTAATACTGTACCATTATTAGCCATTATTGGTAGTATTATTATTATTATTGTTATTATTATTAATAAATTGTTTTAATAAATGAATCATTGATGTTTAATCTTATTTTGCTCAGAACTTCTAAGCATTCCAATATCATTATTTCTGTAATATAACCTTGCAGGAAAGGTTAATTGTGTCTGACCTGCAGCTAAGACACAGCTTTAACCTAGTTTCCTCTACATTTTGCCCTCAGACACAAGCAGCTGACCAGTGAAAGCGTTTTCAGATCCCCACATTATGGCAAAATCCTTATTTTAGTATTATTTTTTGTCATATGCATTTTATTATTACTCATTTATGTGGTTTTATAGGATCCTATATAAATATTTTAATATTTACTTATGTAATAGTAAAGCGCAACAGAATATGCTGTGCTATATAAGAAACTGTTAATAAATAAATAAAACTGTTAATAAAGAAATAAATAAACAATATAAAATTATATAAAAAAATATGGCACTGCACAAAATGTCTAGAGTTTTAAAGAGTTAACATTTGTGGTTTATTACCTATGTTTCTTTTAAATGCACCATATTTAAAAATTACATTCTATGTGAGGATTTACTTCTGAGCCATATGCCCAGAGTGCTGCTGGGAATTTCAGGCAAAGGCATTCGGCAAGTAACATTCTCACTCATTTTCCCTCATATTCCATAGACGTGCACTCAAAAATGAGCACAGATCGCCTAGCATAATAACTAGTAATGTGATCAGTCAAACATTGCTGACATCACTAGAAACTGAATAAAATACAGGAGAAGGGTATTATGCCCCTTCACCTATTCAACCAAAAATATGCAGTATATGGGACAACTATATATATATATATATATATATATATATATATATTATATTACCTGCGCAGCTCTTATAGCAAACTCCCCATGATTCAAGTGTATCACTTTATTAATGTTAATGTACCTTATTAGATTTGTTGTCTAATTGTCTGAATAGAAATGATACAAATGTGTCCTCTTACACTGTGATGTGTCCTCAAACAGCCACTCTTGGCTCACAAGGTCACACATATTTGGGTTACTCTGAGCATTTCCTGCTCACAATATGCATCTTATTCACACACAAAAAAAAAAAAACTGGCAGCAGCAAAACTACATTGCTAGATTCCATTGATCAATCTGAAGTGTGACATCTGTACATTTGTGTGCAACTGAGTCAGAATCTGTATACGAAGTGCTATAATGCAGAGTCTGTGGGCAAGTTCCGTTGTGCCTCATCTGCCACTTTATGTGGTTTAATAAGAATTTCTGTGCAGATAACGTCGCAGCCCAGCATCTCTAGTATACAGTCAGTGGAATAAGATGCAAAACTTAAAGAAAATATTGGTGCACTACATATCTCGGAGCAGCTCAGACGTGACGGGCATCTTGGCAGTATGGCATATAGAAGCTATGTGTATGAGGACACAGTTGTATAAAAAGCTTTCAAATTACTTGATGTAAGGTATATCAGTGATATGTAAGGAATTTAATATCTTCCATGACAAATTAACTAAAATCTCTCAGTGTCCTTGGAAATACCCCCCCCGTGAGCCTTTCCATCCATATGTCAAAAGCTGTGGATGTCATATTAAAGAAAAATTATCAGCCTTTCAATGTTACCTTTATTTTTGAGTGGGGGCAGGGTGGGATGAAGAGCTCTGTTACAAAAGTCTTCATCTGTACAGCACTCAATGGATCGCCTTTGATGTGGAATAGGTGTATCCTAAAACAAAAATATATTCTTGTGAAACATGATGAGAAAATATAAACGCATTGTAAAGGTGATGTTTGCAGAACTGAACTAAAGACTTCAAAAGAGACCACCAATGTTGACAATGCCACTTCTTTCTACATTTGAACTATGCATTAGGATTCTCATGTAGCTGGTATTAATTTCACTAGGAGAACAATAAAAATAACACCTGATGGCAATTATGTTCTTCATTCAGAGTTAGAAGCAAATCCAATTACCTGTGAAAATTTGAACATAAGCAAATAATTTTGCCATATAAAGGGAACAAATACAAAGAGTTTTGTAGAAGCAGCGAAAATGCTGTCTGCATTTTGCATATGGCACACTCATCCTCCTAACCCTAAATCTAGCTGCACATTTTATATTTGTCCCTCTGCAGCTCACCCTTTCCGAGGAATCAAAATGTCAGGTTTCAACTAAATGTCATTCTAACCCTGACTAAATTCATATACTGTCTATAATTACTTTTTCATTAACAGAATTATTTAATCTCAGGCATCCCTACTGTGAATGTAGAGGATATATCAAGTCAAGGAGTTCTGTGATATCGATAGCATATACACAGTATCAGAGCCGGATTAAGGGGGTGTCACAGGGGGTATGTACCCTGAGCCCTACTGTCTCAAGGGGCCCCGCGGCTGAGCTGCTCTGCCTCAGACACAACTGCCCCTACACACAGTCTAGGGATGGCCATCGACCGGTTTACAGCCGATGTAGAATAGTTGTGCCATCGATGGGAGTGAACCAGATGGTTTCTCTCCATCGATGGCTTAGCCTAAACAAATATTTTTTTTTGTTTTTTATTTTAAAGATGCTAGGACACGGAGCATAGCTCTGTCCCCAGCACCCGTGAAGCCCCACCCCTGGTCTGTGATTGGCCCGTGGGTCATTCACAGACATAACAGGAATGGCCATCGATGAGTGAAACCATCGATGGTCTCCCATAGCATAGTTAGTGACCATCAATGGTCACTCACAGTTTCACCATCAATGGCAACCATCAATGGCGTACACACCGATGACCATCCCTAACACAATCACACTGAGCAGCTGCATGAAGAGTTACAGAGTAATAGCAGTAGCTCTCAATTTCACTCACAGTGTGTGAGTGAAATTGCATGCAGTTCAGGGAGGGGGGCTGCAAAAAGATTTCTTGCTTAAGGCCCCAATGAAGTATAAATCCTGCTCTGTACATGGGTACAGGGAATTGCTGTTGTGGGAGGAGGAGTATACACACAGCAGGCATAACCAGGGGGAGGCGGTGCTGACAAGAGGGGGAGGCCTCTCGGTTTTTAGTGCCCTGGGCCCCCCGAAGACTTAATCTGGCCCTGCACAGTATATACACACTAATATATATATCTCCCATATATAATATATATAATCTCCCATAAGTAATAAAAAATGGTAAGTCCTGAAGTTACCATGTCAGAGTTCTTAGGGAAACGTTTATAATATGTATAAGCAATGAGGCATCCTATGCTGTAAGGTACAGTTACAGTTGTTACAAGTCACCTCAAATTTGTGTATATGGTCATGGAACGCCTCGGTGACTTACAATATCCTTATATGTTATAGTAGGAGGAAAATTATCTGATTCATCACCATCATTTGTATATTATGATGAGTCTGATGTATATTTTTGTTAATGCACCCATATGCCTACCCCAGATTATGAAATCTTTATTAAGTAATAATTTGTCGCAAGGCTTGCCTATCAATGGCCACCACTAAGGTTAGCCATTATGACATATTATTTTAAGGAAAGCCTTATATTTTCAAACATACAATATAGCAGGCAGGGCAGCCAGACAGTAACCCATTCATTGAACTGTTATTTTTTCCTATCACATAGCCATTGCCCTTATGTACACCCAGTGCAGGAAGTGAGTAAGAACGTATTAGCCATGAGCATTCCTCCCATGACCACACATGGACAATCACTCCCTAATAAAAGCCATCTGGGAAATAAAGGGATGATCCAACTCGGGGTGTGGGAACCAACACAAAGGGAACACTTTCAGCATAATGTATCATTCACTAAATTAATAACTGCGCTGAAACACAATCAGGTCAAAAGTGCATATGATTTTTGTTATCAAATATGAGTTGGATGCCTAAAATGAATACATTCCAGAGCATGTCAAGAACACAGATGTCTTTATTATCCCCTGCAATGATTAACTTCTTTTATGCTAATGGCCTGAAACTTGTTGCTTGTTCTAGACGCAAAGAGTTTTAATCACAGCTTCCAGATCCCATCATTGTGTGTGCACCATTCAGTCACCGACATGTGCAGCTGTGCAACAGAACGCCTCTTTGTCATCCGGGCACTGGTGTTACAAGCAGAGATCATATGGAAATCAGCTTTTATCTTAAGTACCAATAGAAATAAAGTTTATTTACTAAAAATAAAACACAGAAGGCTGCCATGTGTCAGCTCAGTGAAGTATTACATGGTACAGGAAGGAAACAGTGGTGACAATATACAATCATCAACTTACCCTGCATTGGAAGTCTGAACCTTCTAGTCCTAGGCAGCCAGAGGTGATCACCGGAACTCCAGATTCATCTTCTTCTATAATTGTGAAACAGTAGCCATCCGTCCTGCAGACAATACAATACATTTAAAGCTCTAACCTTCAATCGTAGGTGAAACACAGACAGCATAACATTATTAGACTTTGTAGACCTGCAGAATACAGTCACACTTTCAGTTATAGAAAGATGGAAATATTCAGATTATAATGATTTGCTGCTAATTGGTTTGACTTTTGTCCACTAAGCGGTGTTGCTGGTGGAGGGCTAAGAAACAACTTGTTTAAGTTTAAAGTCAGACCACCAGCTTGTAGAGGTCATGCAGTCCTAATATTAACTGCCGACTTGACAAGGTGAGGAGTAGGTGTCATCCAGCCAGCCGTGGCTGTGACTTCAACAGACTGTGAGAATGCACTGCACTCACATCAGTGTCACTAGAGAGTGGATACAGAAGAGGTGATTACTCAGGATTATCACATGTGACCCTTTAAAGGAGAGCAAGCAGTTCCCGTTCCCCACAGCTGAGGGAGAATACGTCATGTTAAATGAAATAAGAAATACCCATGTTGGACAGATAATTGATTTAAAGCTTTGTCATGGCAAGTAAACTCTC